>NC_056749.1:258254107-258568954 GCF_019279795.1 Protopterus annectens
TGATTTAACGGAGGAAAAAGACAGGCCCTTGTGAAGCATCTCAGTTAAGTATTGCAAAATCTGAGGTAAATTGGGCGCTGCTGTGCTCATTCCTAAAGATTGGTTCCAGGCACAGAATCTTTTCCATTTCTCAGCATAAGATTTCCTAGTACTAGGTCTTCTCACCTCCAACATGACATCCATCACAGGTTTGCTGAGGGATAAGGGTGAATTTAAGTGATTAGCCAGGCTGCAAGGTTCAATGCCAGAAGCTGAGGGTGCAGAATTTGGTTCTCCTGCTGAGACAGCAGGAAAGGGGTCTGAGGCAGGTACCATGGAGATATTTGCAACACTGCGCAGGAGTGGGTAGCAGTGCTGTAGCGGCCAGTCTGGAGCAATCAAAATCATTCTTTGTCCTGTTTGACTTTTAGCAAAATTCTGGAGAGCAGAGGCAGAGGGGGAAAGGCATAGACTGATACGTTTTTCCAGCTGAAGGACAGAGCATCCACTTTCCAGGCCTCTTTGTAGGGAGCCCTTGTGCAAAACTTGTCCAACTGGTAGTTCTGGGGGGAAGCAAATAGATCTATGACTGGGCTCCGCCATTTGCTTGTCAACATGTTGAAAATCCGTGGTTCCAGTTTCCACTCGTGTGGGTCAATGAGATTTCCGCTTGGCCCGTCTACCAGTGTATTCAATTTTTCTGGCAGGAACCGAGCTTGAAGGTGCACTTGGTAGCTCAAGGCTGTGTTCCACAATGCCATGGCTAGTCTGCAGAGAGGGCAGGAACGTGTACACCCCTGCTTATGTACCACATAACCGTGGTGTTGTCCGTCTTTACCATTAGTTGTCCTGGAAGAATGTAGGCCTTGAAGGCTGTCAGAGCATTCTGTACAGCTAACTTTTTTTGACTGATATGTAGGTGCAACTGATTTGGGTTCCATTTTCCCTGAATGCACTTCCCTACCAGGTGAGCCCCCCATGCATAGTCTTGATGATCTGTAGTTAGGGTTTGGGTGGCAGGGGGTAATGTGAATGGCAGTCCCTTGTTTTAGTGGCAGGCCTCTGCTCACCATAGGAACTCCAGGCATAGGCAAGGTATGATAGGAATCGTTTCCAGGCTGTGACAATGTTGACTCCACTGTAGTTTCCTCAAATGCAGTCTTGCATATGGAATTAGAAGAATGCAGGAGGCCATGAACCCCAACGCTTGCAGTATTTGTCTTGCAGACAGCAGGGTTTTTGTGACCACTTGTTTGAAGTAAGTTCCCAAATGAATTTGCTTCTCTGGTGTGAAGAAAGCAATCTGGGCAGTTGTATTCAAGCTTGCACCCAGGAATGTAATCTGTTGAGAGGGTACCAGTTGTGATTTCTTTTCGTTTATGGTGTATCCCAGACAAATTAGAACCCTTTTTACAAACGCCAGATGATTTAGAAGTATGCCCTGGGTTTCTGCCTGAATTAGAAAAGCGCCCAAGTATGGATATATTTGAATATTTCTTTGCCAGCAAAATGCAGAAACTGGAACCAGGCAATTTGTGAAAACCCTGGGCGCAGTAGACAGCCAAAGGGGAGTGCAGAGAACTGATAATGCAAGTAGCCTGGTTTGAAGAGTAGGTATCTTCTGCAAGATTCCCTGACTGGGATGTGCAGGTATGCTTCTTTTAAACCTAGAGTTGCCAACCAGGCATCTTTGCCTAGCATAGGAAGTAACTGGTGAAGAGTCCGCATCTTGAATTTTGGAATGTCCAAAAAGGTGTTTAGAGTAGACAGGTCCAGAATTGGGCACCATGACTTGTCTTTTCTGGGTATCAGAAAAAGCATGGAATTGAAATCTTGTCCCTTTTCCATTTCTGGTACCAGTTGAATAGCCCCCATGTTTAAGAGGGAAAGTACTTGTTTTTGAGCCTCTGCCCACTGATTTCAGGGCACGTCTGGCCACCCGTTTGGTGTTGGAAACGTGTGGAAATGAAATCTGTATCCCTGGGACACTATTTAAAACCCATTTGTCATGGGTTATGAGTTCCCAGTTCTTTGCATGAAGAGCAATCCCGCCCCCCCCCAAAGTGGCGGTTAAAAGTTAAGTGCTTGGTAATTTTAAAAGGAAGTCATTGAGACTGTTTACCATAGGGGGGGTGTCTTGTTTTTTCCAGATTTGGAAGTGGAGGCCCCCCATTGCTTAGTTCCGAGAGTCCCCTGGGACTGAAACCTGGTGTTTTTGGTGTGTCTGGGCTTGGCTTGAGAGGATCTCTAAGGAGCTGGAAAAGACCAATTCTTATTAGGCCAGTGCCTACTAAACTTTGGAGGTTGCACTTGTAAGAAATCTTTAACAGTTTGCATAGATTTAGCTTTATCTTCCATCACCTTTAGAACCTCTTCAGCCTTAATGCCAAACAGGCTGTCCACATTTAAAGGAGGATCTAACAATTTCGCTATAACATGATCAGGCAAAGATTGCTCCTTAAGCCAAGCATGCCTTCTAAACACAGACCCAGTAATAGCAGCCATGCAGGAGGCCTATAAAGAATCAAAACCACATTGCAAAGTATGTTTTCAATGTGTTCAGCAGCATGCATTAAATACTGTAAATCTTTATTTTCCACACAGTCAAGAATAAACAATTTTCTGTTTAAGCAGTCCAATAATATGCTGTCGATATTTTAACATATGAAATGGCAGTTTAAAGCCCTGACTGCCAAGGTTGCAGAAAGTACAGTGTTGTACCTACCATAAATGTAGATGTTTGAGTGTATACACTGCTGCAGTCATTACAATTGCGTTATCCTGCAGTCGGGCGGTATCCAGTCGGCCTGATTTCAGCCATTTTGATCAATTATTTTTTAGGCATAGGGGCCTGAACATGTGGCCTGGGCGTCAGTTCTTTAGACTTAGATCGAGATTTAGGCCTTAGTAATGTAGGTGGAGTCTATTTAATATGCAAGTCTGTAGGCCTGAGTATACCCTCAGAAGCTGGTACCTCCACAGCGGCTCCAGACCCATCCAAGAAAGAGACATCTGCGGGTTCCATAGGTGAAACATCTCGTGGCATACCTGACTCCGAACGGGTCTCAGTAGAGGTCTGCGAATCAGAAGTAGTGGGTATCAGGGGCTGGGAAAGCACTTCACCGAGTACCGGCGAACTGGCGACTGGCTTAGGAGAAGCATCGTCGGCGGTTTTGGACTTCAGCAGCCTGTCTGTCTTTATCTTTGCGCTTTTTCGGAATCCCGGTAGTCGGATGGCTAACCATTTCTGGAGAATTAAACCGAGAAAGTACAGTTGTGTACACTTATCATAAATGTAGATGTTGGAGTGTATTCACTGTTGCAGTCATTACACTTGGGTAATCTGCTGGCAGGTTGCCTTCAGTCGGCCTGAATTCGAAAGTCTTGGGTCCTGCGTCGGTTGCGGTCTGTGTGGTCTCCTCTTCCATGACGTCAGGTCGTCAGGGGTATAAAACATGCAGCCAACACCATTTTCTTTAGTTTTTCTTGCCCCCAAAAAGGTAGCAAAAATATTATTTGAGATATATATACACACACACACGCATCAATATAAACCTTACCTTCATCTACAAGCAAATACAAAACATAGGTTGTGGAAGATAGAGAATGAAAGATAAACTCCAGAATGACAGGGGGATGGCGGGAGGGTAACCTGGACTGCAACAGTGAATACACTCTAACATCTACATTTATGGTAAGTGTACACAACTGTACTATGTTCTTCATGTTTCACTGCTGCAGTCATTACATTTGGGTAGAATCCCAAAGCTATGGTTGGGAGGCTGGAGCTAAACAGCATTAGGTGCGGCTATAAGGCCCTGCAGAACTGCAGTGGCAAAGCCTGCACTGGACTTAAGAGTACAGAGGCAAATGATAATTGGTACTCCTCTGAGAAAGGCTGCTTAAGTAGCTGCAGCTCTGGTGGAATGAGACCTAATGCCCTTGGGCACAGGTTTACTATGGTTTAAGTAGCAGAAACGGAAGCAGTGGTTTATCCACTTTGAAATGGTCTGCTTTAAAATAGCCTTTCCTTCTGATCCTGCAGCATATGTCACTAGTAATTGCTCAGTTTTTCTTAGAGATTTAGTCCTGCTCAAGTAGAATCTTAGCAGTCTGTGTACGTCCAAGGAATGCTAATGCTCTCCCCTTGTTCTGCGGATTTGGATAAAAGGTTGGCAGATGAATTATTTGGTTAAGAGCAACACTGGAAACCACATTAGGCATAAATGTAGGATTTGTCCTCAGTGACACCCTGTCTGGGTAAAATATGATAAAAGGCTCTACAGCCATGATGGCCTGTAGCTCTGAAACTCTTCTTACTGAAGTAATTGCTAGTAGCAGAGCTGTTTTCCATAAGAACTTTATATCAGCTGTAGCAGCTGGTTCAAATGGAAGCAGGGTGAACTTTTCCAACACATAATTGAGGTCCCATGCAGGTAATGGTGATCTTCTTGGAGGCCTTAAATTTTTGGCTCCTCTAAGATACTGCTTTAGTAAAGGATGAGAAAAGACTGGTGGCTCTGTATTGTAATGACAAAAAATGGCAGAGGCATGGATTTTAATTGATGAGAAAGATAGGCCTTTGTCAAGCATCTCAGTTAAGTATTGTTATATCTGAGGAATATTTGGCTCTGCTCCATCAGTTCCTTGTGCTCGATTCCAAGCACAGAAGCTCTTCCATTTGTCAGCATAAGATTTTCTAGTACTAGGCCTTCTGGCTTCCAAAATGACATCCATCACCGCTTTGCTGAGAGGTGTTGTTTGTATAACTACATGATCAGCCATGCTGCCAGGGTCAGTGTCTGGAGTTGATTGTGCAGGATCTGAGTGTTTTGCTGGGACAGTAGTTGGTCTTTGAGGTAAGGTCCAAGCTTGGTATTGAGACAAGTTCCTTAGGATTAGGTACCAGTATTGGCGGGGCCAGTCCGGGGCAATTAGTATCATCTTTGGTTTTTCTTGTCTGACATTTAGGAGGACCTTGAGTAGAAGAGGCAGAGGAGGAAAGGTGTAAACTGATAAGTTTTTCCAATTAAAGGATAGGGTGTGCACTTTCCATGCCTGTCTGTGGTAAGAACTTGTGCAGAATATATCTATGTCTGGGCTCCCCCATTTCTCTGTTATCATGCTGAAAGACTTGTGGATTTAGTTTCCACACGTGAGGATCCATAAGGTTTCTGCTTAAATCGTTTGCCAGAGTATTTTGCTTTCCTGGCAGGAATTGAGCTTGAAGATGTATTTGGTAGGTCAAAGCTGTGGCCCACAGTGCCATGGCTAATATGCAAAGAGGATAAGAGTGTGTGCCCCCTTGCTTATTTATATACCACATGACCATGGTGTTGTCCGTCTTTATCAGTAGTTGTCCTGGATGAATTAAGTCTTTGAAGGCTGTTAGGGCATTTTGAACAGCTAGCATCTCTTTCGGGTTGATATGTAGATGCATTTGTTTTGGGGTCCATATGCCCTGAATGCATCTTCCTGCCATGTGGGCCCCCCAGACATAATCTGATGCATCATCTGTTAAGGTCTGGCTGGCAGGAGGTAGAGTGAAGGCCCGTCCCATGTTTTGGTGACATGCCTTTGCCCACCACAGAAACACCTCTTGTAGGCAGGGAATGAGAGGAATCATTGTTTCCAGACTGTGAGAATGCGGACTCCATAAACTTTTTAGGTACCTCTGAAGTTTCCTCATATGCAGTCTTGCATATAGAATCAGTAGGATGCCATGAAACCCAGAGCCTGCAGAATTTGTCTTGCAGATAACTGGGTTTTTGTTGCCATCAGTTTGAAGTAAGTAGTCAGTTGCCTTTGCTCGTCTGGCATGAGGTAAGCCATCTGGGCAGTTGTATTCAAGCTTGCACCTAGGAATGCTATCTTTTGAGAGGGTACCAGTTGTGATTTCTTTTAGTTTATTGTGTACCCTAGGCATGTTAGAAGCCTTTTCACAAACGCCAGGTGTCGAAGAAGAATGTCCTTGTTCTCTGCTTGTATGAGACAGTCGTCCAAGTAAGGATATTTTTGTGTACTTTGCCTGCAAAATGCAATTACTGGTGCCAGGCACTTTGTAAAGACCCTGGGCGCAGTAGATAAGCCAAAGGGCAGTGCAGAGAATTGGCAACGCATTAAGCAAGCCTTGAATCTGAGGTATCTTCTGCATGACTGTCTTATTGGGACATGCAGGTATGCCTCTTTTACGTCTGTCACCAGCCAAGCACTCTTATCCAGCATGAGCAGAAGCTGCTGCAAAGTCAGCATTTTGAATTTTGGAATGTCCAGATGTTTTCAAAATGGATAAATCTAATATTGGCCGCCAGGCCTTATCCTCTCTGGGTACCAAGAACAGTCAAGTAAAAACCTTGTCCTTTTTCCTGTTCTGGTACTGGATGAATGGCCCCCATATCCATGTGGGACGTAACCTGTTTCTGTGCCTCTGCCCATTGATTTTTTGGCAGATCTGGCCAATCCTTTGCCATTGGCAGTGTGTGGAAATGGAATCCGTATCCCTGTGATACTATGTTTAGTACTCACTTGTCCTGGGTTATTAACTGCCAATTTTGAGCAAAAGGTGCTAATTTTCCCCCTATGGGTGCTGCCAAAAGCAAAGTATTTGGTGTAGGCAGAGGGAAGTCATTGGGATTGTTTTCTGCAGGTTTGTGCTTTATCTCCTCCAGATTTGCAGGTAGAAGCCCCCCATTGCTTTGACCTGTATGAATCTTGCGCCTGGTATCTGGAACCCTTAGGGCGTCTGGATTTGTCCCTTTGAGCTCTGTCTGACAATGGAATGGACCAATTTTTTGTAGGCCAGTGTCTACTGAATCTTGGTGGCTGCACTTGTAAGAAGTCTAACAGTTTGCATAGACTTAGCTTTGTCTTCCATTTTCTTTAAAACCTCTTCTGCCTTAATACCAAACAGAGAATCATGCTGTAAAGGTGCATCTAGCAATTTTGCTTTAACATGATCAGGCAAATTTTGTTCCTTTAGCCAAGCCTGCCTCCTAATCACAGATCCAGTAACTGCGGCTCTGCAGAAGGCGTCTAAGGAGTCAAAACCACATTGCAAAGTATGCCTTCCAACCTGTTCAGCTGCATACAATAATTCCTGCAATTCTTTATTTTCTGCACATTCAGAAATCAACAATCTTCTGTTTCAGAAATCCCATAACATGTTGTTGGTACTTAAGCATATGAAATTGACAGTTTAAGGCCCCGACTGCCAAGGTTGCAGATGTATAAACATTTTTTTCCCATCTGTCCAGTGCCCTTGAATCTGTCAGAGGGGGTAGGATTTTTTGCTATTGAAACCTCAACTGCCTTTGGACCCTGTGAAATAGTTTCAGGATCAGCAGCAGGGTTTCTAAATAAAACTTTATGAGAGTCAGGAACCCTGTAATATCTGTCAGGCTTACTGGGAGCCGGAGGTAAGGAGTCAGAGGTCAAGCTTGACTCCGAAAACACATAATCCACAATGTCTAAAACAGGGGGAATGGCTAAAGGCCTGTGCTGAGGGAGAAGTAGGAAATCCCGGAGCCTCTTTTTTGATTCTGAGAAGTCTTGACTCTCCCAGTGAAAATGCTCCCTCAAAGTATGCAAGGCTTCTCCAAATGAAAAATCCTCAGGAGGAGATGCAGATAGTATAGACTCCTCTGCATCAGAATCCTCATAGGTATAGATAATTCCTGATCAGAAGAGGAATCAGAAGAAATAGAAACCTGATCTTAAGATTCATAAATCGGTGTTCTTGCCTAGGCCTCTTATCTGGAGGGGGATGGGTACCCCTGATCAAGGTAATAAGACCTTCAGCCATTTTGATCATCTGCTTTTTAGGCATAGAGGCCTGTGCACGTGGCTCATGTGCCTTTTTTTAGTTTTAGAAGTTGCTTTTGTCTTTGGTTTTGCAGCTGTTTGTCTGATATACAAATGTTGAGGTCTGAATACACTCTCAGAAGCTGGTGCCTGCTCAGCGGCTCCGGACCCATCCGAGGGAGATACAACCATTGGTCCAATACCTTGAGTATCTTGCGGCATGCCGGACTCCACATGGGTGTCGGTAGAGGCCTGCGACTCGAAGGTAAAGAGTATCAGGGGTGCGAAAGCGTCTCACTGAGTACCTGCGAACCGGCGACTGGCTTAGAAGCTTCGTCGGTTTTGGATCTAGACTGCCTTTCTCTGTCCTTTTCTTTGCGTTTATGTACTCCGGTAGTCTAATTGCTATCTGAGGACATTTCTAGGTAGTTAAAACAGTTTCCAAAATACTTTTGAAACGCTTAATAGTGCGTTGGTTAAATCTAGCACAAAACCGACAGCACGGCACGTTGCGATCAGGGCTTAGGCAAGCAATACAGTATAAATGGAAATCCTTATGAGATATTTGCTTCCCACAAGTAATACAATTAACTTTTTCTGACATCGGTATGGAGCAAGAAAAAAAAAAGTTTCCCCAACAGGGTACTTCGCTTTAGTGAAGACTTCGGTTCTGAAACTCAAACTCGAATATTTCAGTAGTCGGTTGACCAGCACTTGCAAAATGCTTCTGCTTCGGGCACCGCACGGAAAGAAAGACTAAAGAAAATGGCGTTGGCTGCATGTTTTATACCCCTGACGTCATGGAAGAGGAGACAGCAACCGACGCAGGACCCAAGACTTTGGAATTCAGGCCAACTGAGGGCAACCTGCCAGATTACCCAAATGTAATGACTGCAACAGTGAAACACGAAGAACATCCAGGGTCACACGTCACTCCGAACCCACCTCCAGGAAAGGAGCCACGAGAGGACTCGAAACAGCTAAAGCAACCGGAACCGTAGATGGTGACATAGAAATTAATCTGTGCTGTACTAGGGGTCATGGTACCGACAGACCAGTCACCGTCTCGAGGGTGAATTGGTTCCAACTGAGCCATGTTCCACAGGGTAGGCTCCGGAACCACAGTAAGATCTACCAGAGGAACCGAAGCTGGCACCGGGATAGGTGTTGGCATCGAGGGCTCCAATACCTGCAGGGAGGTTCATAGGTTAGTACTAGGCTAACTGCCCTTGCGAGCCATTTAAGCCCAGCCAATTATCCCTTGTGAGAATCGAACCCTGCAGCTTGTGTTTGTAAGGCAAACACCTTAACCATTAGGCCACCCAGAAATGCATGTTGGAGTCTGTGAAGAAAAAACCTCAGCTCTGGGATGTGAGGGAGGTTCTAGATGGAGATGGGATGCCTCTGGCCACTAGGAGCGGAACCACACATCTCACTACATCAAGCTCTGAAAGGCTCCTGGTGGAACAGGTTGACATCCCTGATGCAGATTCAGCCTGATCAAGGAATGGACTTAACCGCTGTCCAACAAAGGGGACAACTGACAGAGAATATCAGGGTCCTGGCTAATGTCTCGACCTTTGACACTGTGGTCAGAAGACCAGAAGGTTGTGATGATGGGGGTAAGTGACGGGTTTTAATGGAGAAACTATCTTTGGTGCCAAGAGGGTCTGTAGTGCCGTGGAAGGGGTCAGTACCATGGGAGTAGTAGTCATCGTCAGTTCCATGGTCAAGGACGGCACCATGGACGGAGTTTTAGACTATGGTGCTGAGATAAGTGTCGTCATTTTCGCACGTTTTGGTTTCGGTTCCATATGAATCTGGACCTTAGTTTTATTTGATTCCTGAGAATGAGCTGACTATGGTACTGACGGACTCCTCTTAGTCTCTCTTTTGGGAAGGGTTGAGACCTCCACCTCAGATAAAGCCGCCAAGAAAGGGGGTTTTACAAGACCCTAAGATTAATGTGTTCTTGTGCTCAGCTAAGGTGCAGGCACTAAAGCCCTTACACAGCCGGCACACAGGATGAACCTTTAAATGTGGTACTCCTAGGCAACAGATGCAGGGGAGAGATGCCCAGAGTTTGGCATCTTCCTGCCACATTTATCACATTGTTTGAAACCCATACTGCACTTTGTCTGCCTTTATAAAAAGATCCAGTCAACAGTAGACAGAGTAATGAAAAGCAGTAATTAAATGGTAGACAAAGCAGAACAGTCATGACAGGCTACTGAAACACGCACAAAGAAAAGGATTTTTTTTTTATTCCAAACAATGGTAAGAATAATATCCAAAGGGTAAAGGAAAAGGAAAATACCAATGACAGTATCTGAAATACCAAACGGTAAGGGAAAGGGAGGGGCCTGTACCAACAATGGTACTAAGAAATATCAGTAAGGTAAAAGGGAAAGAATTTCACACAGAAAGGAAAGTATCACCAAGTGTGAAGGACTAAGAAATAAAAAAGGATTACAGGCGATTATAAAGGCTAATTGTAAATAATTTTAGAAAAAGCAACAGTTTGAGAGCTGGCCTGACACATCTAGAAACTCTATGCTGCAAACGAGATCTGGGGTGGATGAGGAGAGGGGCACTATGAGTAACATTAGCTTGAGAGTTTTTGGCTGGTGTGAGCTTGTTATATTGGCTGGGTCGGTTCCAAAGACAAACAGAGACCCATCTGTCATGAATGAATGAATGAAGATTAACATCAGATCTATGGTAGGCCCTCTTCCTGTTTTACCTTTTCAGTCTAATCTGAAAATATCCTAGCCAGGGTCAATAACCTCATCTTCTGTCTGTGTTGTTAGCCACGTTTCTGTTAATACAACTATGTCTGGTACATATAATCACAGTAGGCATGAAACTCATGAATCTTGTTGATGGTAGCAGTGATTCTAGACTTGGTGTTGGGATTAATGGTAACAGCAATGATTTTTTGGTCCCCCCCACCAGATGTACCACAGGAAATCCTCTCAGTTGCAGAACATGGTATGGGGTGGACAGTAGATACGTAGATGGACATCAACAAAATTATTACCCCAGTCACAAGGGGAAATGGAATGGGAAGAGGAAAATGAAGGGCAGATGAGTTAGACAAAATGACTTGGGCAGAAGGATGTGAACCAGATTATTTATGAGCAAAGTGGTTTTCAGATTTTTAAATTACAGTAATGTGAATATCATGCAAGAGCATTTTGACATTTTTATGAAGAGGCATAACTTTGTTCCTAGTTCATATTTCGATATGATTGACAGTTTACTAGAATTGAAGCGGATTGTTAGGAAACTAAATTTAAAGTTACTATGTGATGGCATAGGGAAGGAATTACTTGAGAATAAACATAAGAGTGTGATTAATCCTTGTTTGGCCCCACCATGTTGTTTTTTGAGAGGCTGTGTGAACTGGATAGAAGGGAAATGGATAAAAAAGACAATGGTAAAAAATATTAATCGGAGGTCTGATATATGTGCATGCAGACGTCAAATTTATGGTCCCTGGTTTATGGCCCTACATGTAACGTCCCAGGCACAGACAGCAACCAGGCTTGGGCTTTTGTACAGGAGCAGACGTTCAGGTCGCCTGAGGTAGGGAATCCCACACTAAGAATACTGCAACATAGGAAGAGGACATCAATGATAATCCAAGGATTATCAAACCAGACAAGGGGTAGGGGGTTACACCGACAAATTATTTAAATTATTCCAACAAGATGAGTTTGTATTTGAACAGTGAAATGTTTTTTGAACTTGCTGCACTTAGAGGTTAATTGGTCCTACAATACGGTGGATCAAATAATTTATGGGTTTGACCTTGACAGGGTGACTGATGAAGCAGAAAATAATTTCCCTTTAATTAAAAAAACAAGCATACCATCCATATTCAGTATCCCCAAGTGTGACAGACCCACCACCGACACCAACTGTTGCATCTGGTGGGTTGAAAAGTGAACCACTAGCTAAATATGGGGAAAAGTCACCAAAAATATTTTTGATGACAAGAAACATGAATTAAATAATTAAAACATTCTTGGCACTGTATAAATAAACTTATTAGGTTGCAATTTGATGACAGTTCTCTTTGTGACTACTGCTGTAAAAGATCTGTTTTTGGTGATACCCCACGATCTACCTTTGGAATGGTTTGGTGAAGCATTACTTGTTTGGGCAACATGTGAGATAAAGATATAATTTTTAGTGGATTAAAGGAGACTTCCACTATATAATTTTGTGTACTTTTAAAGGTGAGTGCTACAAAAGTAGGAAGGTAGCCATGGGTGCAGTGCCCAACCCCATTTTTGCAAATATAGTTTTGCGGTGCTGGGAAATTATGTATTTAAAGCACAATTATGGTGTTATGTGGTGAGTTGTTATACATTTTTAGGTGATGTGTTATTGATATAGAAAAGATCTGTGGAAGCATTACAGGAGGCTTTTCTTTGAATATTAAAAGAAGTTATGTACTCACCATAACGTTCCATCTGAGTAGGTAAACTTCATTTGTCAGCAACCTATGGGATTCGGACCCGAGCCGGCAGTTTTCAACAGCTTTAGATCCGAGCTCCAAGCTCCTCCCCCTACCCATAATCCCCTGCCAACCCTGACTGACCTCAGATCAAGTTTGCCCAACAGCAGAGACTGCTATAAAATTATCATTCTCAAGATAAGTGGGTAAAACCCATGGACCAGAGTATGAAGACATTCACAAGTGAGGGGGCAGGTGGGAGGGACTGTTGCTGACAAATGAAGTTTACCTACTCAGATGGACTGTTATGGTGAGTACATAACTTCTTAATCTGAAGTAGTTAACTTCATTTGTGCAGCAACCTATGGGACAGAGTCCCCAGCTACCTGAATCTTGGGCGGCCTTCATGGAAGGATGTTCCGGAGCACTGCAGAGCCAAAGGATGCTCTCCCTCTGGAGATAATGTCCAATTTATAGTGATTGATAAAGGTATGAGATGAGGCCCAAGTGGCTGCCGAACAAATATCATCCAAAGAGACTCTAGCTCTAAAAGCCGCAGAGGTAGACATAGATCAAGTAGACTGGGCATTGCGAGGTGCGGGCCTGCCCGAACTTTCATATGCTAAAAGGATACACTGTGAAATCCATCTAGACAGTGTGACTTTAGACACAGATTTACCCAAGTTAAATTTGGTAAAGGAGACGAACAACTGGTAGGATTTCCTATGACCAGATGTCCTGTGGATGTAGAAGCGAAGTTGTCTATGCACATCCCATGAGTGTAATTTGTATTCCCCTTTGTTATGGTAATTAGGAAAAAGGACCAGCAGGTTGATGGACTGGTTAACATTAGACTCAGAGGCAACCTTGTGAAGAAAAGAGGGATTGGTCCTGAGGTAAACTCTATCCTTGTGAAAGGTCAAGAATGGGGGTTTTACACAGAGGGCCTGTAGTTCAGAGACCCTTCGAGCCAAGGTGATAGCAACAAGAAATGCCATTTTCCATTACAAGAATTTAAGATCTACTGTAGCTGCAGGCTCAAACAGGGGAGCTGTCAAGGCCTGAAGCACCAGCGTTAAATCCCAAGGAGGGACTAAGCAGAAAGGTGCCCTTCAAAAAGGTCTTGCACAATTTCGTGGTGATCAAAGGGCCCAGTTCATTTCCCATGTGATAATGAGAGATAGCTGCTAGTTGAACCTTGACTGTGGAGGAGCTAGCCCGCTGATGAAACAGTCCTGACAAAGTCTAATGCAGCGGGCAAAGGAGCTGTAAAAGGATCCAAATTTTTGCGTTCCGCCCAAATGGAGAAACGTTTCCATTTGCTGCTATAGATCTTTCTAGTTGAAGGCTTGTGCGCTGCTACTAGAATAGTTTTAACTGGGGAAGAGATGCCGGGAGTCCTAGCTACGAGTGGAACTGGAGCAGCCAAGCTGTGAGCTTGAGGTTGTCCAGGTTCGGGACTGGGAGATCTAGGGGGTGGGAGATTAGATCCGGGCGGGGATCCAGAATCCAAGGAGGATTCACCAGATGAGACCAAAGGTAAGGGAACCAGGTTTGACGAGGCCAAAACGGGGCAATGAGGATAATCCTGCTCCC
This sequence comes from Protopterus annectens, assembly GCF_019279795.1. Classification (NCBI taxonomy): domain Eukaryota; kingdom Metazoa; phylum Chordata; order Ceratodontiformes; family Protopteridae; genus Protopterus; species Protopterus annectens. Next base: position 258,267,948 of record NC_056749.1, read on the forward strand.
CAACTGACTGGCTTTCTGAAGAAACTTCAGCATCAGAGGAAGAGGGTGGTAAGCATAAAAAAGACCGGGAGGCCAAGCATGCACCAGAGCGTCTCTCGGGGGTTCCCCGGAGGGGGAAAAGAGAGTGAAGTAGTCGTAACATTTTGTGCTCGAGGGAGAGCAAAGAGATCGCAACAGGGTTGACCACATTTGGCGAAAATCCGATTCGCTATCTCGGGGATTCAGAGACCACTCGTATGGTAACAGGATGGTGCGACAGTTTGTCCGCTAGGATGTTGGACCGTCCCAGAATGTGCGTTGCTATGAGAAAGCGGTTGGTGGAGATCGCCCATTCCCACACCCTCATGGCCTCTCGGCAGAGTGGGTAAGACCTGGTTCCCCCCTGTTTGTTGATGTACCAGACAACTGACATTGTCCGTCTGAATCGCAATCGTTCCTACAGGAAGAAGGTCCTGAAGTGCTTGCAACACTAACAGCACTACCCTCGTCTCTAGGACGTTGATATGCAGTGAGGTCTCCGTGAGGTCCCACGTGCCTTGGACTGTCCTGCCTGAACAATGCCCTCCCCACCCGAGGCAGGAGGCGTCTGTGGTCACAGTGGCTAGTAGAGGGGTCATAGAAAAGGGGCGTCCTTGCTGGAGGTCCAGGGATTGGAGCCACCATAGGAGGGCCCTCTTGCAAGCCCTGCTGAGGGGAACGGGATGGCTCAGAGGATAGTGAAGAAAGGACCACTGCACCTGAAGGGTCCATTGTAAGACCCTCATGTTCAAACGTGCCATTGGCAATAGGTTGATTGCTGCCGCCATCGAGCCAAGAGCCCTCAGGACCAATTTCCACCGGGGGAGCTGGAGATTGCAGAATGGCTTGCACGTGTAGCCTCAGTGTTAGTAGCTGGTCTGTGGTCAAGAAAGCTAGGAGTTTGTGTCAAATCTGGCCCCTATGAAGTCTATGGTCTGAGTCAGAATAAGAGACTACTTCTCTATGTTGATAGTGATCCCCAGCCGGGGAGCTAGACAAAGAAAGTAGTTTCTGGCTGCACAGAGTAGATGCCTTGTCAGGGCGGTCAGGAGCCAGTCGTCCAGGTACGGGAAGACCTGAATTCCCTGGAGCCTCAGGTGGGCCACTATCACTGCTAACACTTTGATGAACACCCTCCTGGAGGCTGTGGTGAGACCAAAGGGGAGGACCCTGAATTGGAAATGGCTGGCTCCTAGCCGGAAGCAGAGGAACCGCCTGTCCATCAGAATGTGGAAGTACGCATCCTTGAGGTCTATAGAGCACATCCAATCATTCTCCCACAAAAGGGGGAGAATGGACTGAAGAGTGACCATGCGGAACTTCTCTTTGGTTACTGAAAGATTCAGGGAAGAGAGGCAGAGGATTGGTCTTAAGTCCCCCGTCTTTTTTGGCACCAAGAACCTGGAGTAAAACCCGGACCTGCACTGGTCTGGGGGGATGTGTTGGATGGTTTTTTTTTCCAGCAAATGTTGGATTTCCATTGCTGCAGCCTCCCTCTGATCGGGTGGGACATTGGGGAGGTATCTGGGGCTGCGTGGATAACGAGAAAAGGGAATCTGGTATCCTCTGGATATGATGCGAAGCACCCAGCGGTCTGTCATGATGGACTCCCAAGCTGCTGGGTGCTTCGGGAAACGCCCTCGACTGCCTCCAGAGTGGAGCAGTCGGGCAACCCCTCAAGGGTGTTGCGTGGGTTGGTCCGAGAAGGGTTCTCTGGATCCAAAGTTCCACGGGCCCCCCTCTGCCTCTAGGGCGGCGTCCACCATGCCCTCCTCTGCCGCAGAAGGGCTGAGAGTCCGGAGCAGGACGGGACTGTTGCGACTTCCGGAACCACATCTTTTTCTGTCCCTTTTGGTTCTTAGAGAAGGGCCTCTGGGGAGCAGAGAAGCGGACTCAGACGGCATACTTCTTCCCGTCCTTTTTGCTCTGGACCAAGGTATCTCGCACGGTTTTGCCGAAGAGGGCAGAACCATCAAAAGGGGCATTAGCGAAAGATGCCTTAAAGGGTTCCGCGAAATCAGTGCCGGAGCCAGGCCTGACATCTCATAACGAGGCCTGCTCCACTGGCTCTAGCGGCTCCTTCCGTGGCATGAGACAGTAGCCGCATAGAGGTGTTAGATATGGATCGTTGAGTGGATATCCGGGTGGAGTGCAATTGTTTGTCCTCCGCCGGCATGGATTCGGGGGGGAGGGTGACGCAGCATACTCTTTGACAAGGTCCCGCTGTAGTCGGAGCACATGTGCCATGTAGTTGAGCGACCTCACCGAGAAGGTAGCCAAACTAAACACCCGCTTCCCTAGGTGGTCCATCGACCGAGACTCCATGCTCGGGGGATGAACCGAGGGACTCTCCTGAGCAAGTTCCCTCTTGGTGGCCGCTGCCACCAACATGGCATCTACAGGGGGGCCTTTGCTCCAGTGGGATTTGTCAGAGGGTGGGGTGAGAATCCTGTCCGGGCGCTAGGGGACTGGCTCCACAGTGTCTGGCTCCTTCCACGCCCTGGTTGTAATCAAGTGTACCAGGGGGTCAGCTGGAGGGGACACCCAAGAGTTAGACAGGCCTGCTTCAAACGCCTCCAGGAACACGGATTCATCCGAGGTAGGCTTTGGGGCACACACCCCCCCCTTATTCTGAGCATCTCCATGATGTCACCAAATGAGACATCTTTGGGGGGTGATCTTGGGGAACCTTCCCCTTCCTCCAAATCCGTGTCTTCAGTCAAGGACTCAGGGGAGACCAGGTGCCTCCTCTTGCACCTTCGCTTGTGGGGAACCTCCTCGGGGGGGGGGGGGGGTTGTCCAAGGAGGTCTCACCAGCAACGTCTTGTTCCAATGAACTACCTGGGACGTCAAAGCAGGCTGTCCCTGGGGCCAGGTGATAGAAGTTGGACCCAAGTGCAGGGTGGAGCCGTGGCAAGGGCCAGGGGCCTGGAATCCCTTGACAGAGCCCTCTCCACCACGTCAAATGCCGAGGGAGAGCTGCCCTCTCTGGGATCTGAAAGCAGACCCTCCCTCGGATCCGACGGATGGATCGGAGCCGGCGCCAAAGCGATCGGATCCGACGGACCAGCATGCTCTGACCTGGATGGAGCCAAAGACATACCAATACCACCAGATCCGAAGCTCAGCCCACGGCTCAGAGAGCCCAGATCCGAAGAAAATGGACCAGACAGACTCGAGGGAAGTGTCAGCGCCAAAGTACCCGAGACTATCGGCGTCGACACACCCCCGGCTCCAAGGCTGCCCGACTCCTAAGACTCCAAACCCGGGAAACGGGACGGAGAAGGAGCTATCGGGGCAAAGAAGGGGGTCGAGCTCCCCCCGGAGGGGGGGGGTAGGAGCACTCCCATCTGCAGTTGGGCCTGGAGGAATCTTATCATCCGGTCCAAATCTTCATTGGTGAGACTTTGGGTAGATCTTGACGAGGCCACCGAGGCAGGGCGGGAGTGTCACCTCGATGACCTCGACAGAGGTCGGGTCTCCTCCTCCTCAGGACCCGGTGAAAAGCACGGGGACTGGATCCGAGAAGGAGGAGACCCAGAAGTCCTGGAGGGAGAAGCCCACTTAGCGGGGGGGCGCCGAAGCAGAGGCTTTGGCCCGGCGCTTGTGGTGGTGCTTCCTCCTTTCTTTCCTAGCCTCCCTCTCCTCCGGGCCTAAGGCGGGAGGTTGAGTCCTGGCCGGGGGAGGGAAGCAGGTGTGGCAGCCGCCGCAGCGGGAGCCACGGGAGGACCGGAGGTAGAAGCCGAATCCGGGGGCAGAAGACCCACCAGAATCAGCTTAGACCTCCGGTCCTCGAGTGCCCTGGGGTTGAACGCTGCACAGATGGTACAACCAGAGGGCAGGTGCTCAACCCCAAGGCACAACACACACCAAGTGTGGCCATCCGCTGGGGACAGCTTATGGCCACACTCGGTGCACTTAGAAAACACTAACTCTGGGGCCTCAGACATACTAGAAGGTAAAAACCACACACACTAGGCCCCAAACACACACACACACACACACACACACACACACACACAACCCTGACGGAACCACAAAGGCACAAAGGAAGGGGGAGGATAGAATATAGAACAAAATAAATTAAACTAAGATGGTTCTAAGATACAAGGGACCTGAAAACACAGTCAAACCAAGAGTTATAGAAAAAGGGGTAGAAAAGTTAATTTTTCTCACAAAGTGGACGAAAAACGTCTGGAACTCGGGATCAAGCTGCTGAAGTAAACCGCGGCACACTAGATCTGAGGTCAGTCAGGGTTGGCAGGGGATTATGGGTAGGGGAGGAGCTTGGAGCTCGGATCTAAAGCTGTTGAAAACTGCCGGCTCGGATCAGAGGTCGGATCCAAATCCCATAGGTTGCTGCACAAATGAAGTTAACTACTTCAGATCAATTGATTTTTTGATATTCACAATGAATTTTGGTAATGTGTTAACTGCTATGACCGAGCTCAACCTATTTTACTCCACTCTACATTGGTTCCAGGAATACCTCACAGATCAGCAACAAGTCATCCTGCAGAATAATGTCCTATCACCCTTAGTACCGGTAACTTTGGGTGTGTCTCAAGAATCCATCTTCAGCCCTCTTCCTTTTAACTTAACAACCTCTACACTGTCACATCTCCAGCTACATTGATCCAGTATGCAGATGACAATGCTAATCTGCTCTGCCCCAACCCTACTAGAACTCCAAAATAAAACCCACAAATTCTTAAATGCTACTGAAACACGGCTGGCAGATGCCCAATTAATCCTCAATCAAATTAAACTAAACTCATGCTTTTCCACCATACTAAAACCGCATACCACTCTCCTCTTGCTTTAAAATTATGTTGAGCAACAAAACATTGATCAAACCTCTCTCTTCCCCCAAGCAACTCAGACTTATTATATATCAAAATCTGAGATTTGACTTGTACATTGTCAAAACAATAAAAAAAGTACATAAGTACAGTTGTGTACACTTACCATAAATGCAGATGTTCTAAAGTATTCACTGTTGCAGTCATCACATTTGGGTTACCCTTGGCAGGGTAGCCCTCGGCTGGCCCGAATACCAGAGGCTTAGTATTTCTGTGTTGGTTGCTGTCGCTTCACGACTGATTTCAGGACATCAGTAGTATAAAGTAAGGCAGCCGACCCCATTACATCAGTTTTTCTTTCCCTGTCAGAAGAACCCAAGTGGGAGCCAGGTTATGGTGGAAGAAAGTACAGTTGTGTACACTTAGCATAAATGTAGATGTTAGAGTGTATTCACTGTTGCAGTCATTACATTTGGGTAATCTGCTGGCAGGTTGCCCTCAGTCAGCCTGATTAACAAAGTCTTGGGTCCTGCGTCGGTTGCTGTCCCTTCTTCCATGACGTCAGGGGTATAAAACATGTAGCCGACACCATTACATCAGTTTTTCTTGCCCTAGATGTCAGGTGCCTCCCAAATGGGGAGCAAAAACAGGGCTGGAGGGTGGGTAACCAGGACTGAAACAGTGAATACACTAGAACATCTACATTTATGGTAAGTGTACACAACTGTACTATGTTCTTCGTGTTTCACTGTTGCAGTCATTACATTTGGGTAGAATCCCAAAGCTATGGTTGGGAGGATGGAATTATACAGTATTAGGAGCAGCTATAAGGCCCTGCAGGACAGCAGTGGCAAAGCCAGCTCTAGATTTGGAGAAGAGAGATAAATGGTAATGTTTGGTGAACGTATGAACTGAGCTCCAGGGTAGCAGCTTCTACAATGTTCTAGAACCCCTCTGAGAAAGGCTGCAGAAGTAGATGCAGCCCTGGTGCAATGAGATCTGATCCCCTTGGGGATAGGTTTACCATGGTGCATATAGCAGAAACAAATACAATGGCTTATCCATTTGGTAATGGTCTGCTTTGAAATAGCCTTTCCCTCTGCCCCTGCAGCAAAAGCTACCAAAAGTTGCTCAGTTTTTGTTAGAGATTTCGTCCTGTTTAAGTAGAATCTAAGTTGTCTGTGTACATCCAATGAATGCAGAATCCGCTCACCCTTGTTCTGTGGATTGGGGAAGAAAGTTGGCAGATGAATGGTCTGATTAACAGCCACACTGGATACCACCTTAGGCATGAAAGATAGATTGGTCCCAAGAGCCACCCTGTCCAGATGAAAAATGAAAGGCTCCACTGCCATAAGGGCCTGTAATTCTGAAATTCTTCTAGCTGAAGTGACTGCTAAAAGGAAAGCTGTTTTCCAGGAGAAAAAATTTAGGTCTGCAATAGCAGCTGGCTCAAAAGGAGGGAGAGTGAGTTTTTCCCATAACAAAATTGAGGTCCCATGCAGGAGTTGGTGCTCTCCTGGGAGGTCTTAATTTTTTGGCCCCTCTGATATACTGTTTTAGAAGAGTATGAGAGAAGAGGGGAGGTTCTATGTTGTAATGAGCTGAAATGGCAGAGGCATGGATTTTTATGGAAGAAAAAGATAGGCCCTTGTGAAGCATCTCAGTTAAGTAATGCAAAATCTTAGGAATATTGGGCATTGCTGTGCTTATTCCTTGTGATTTGTTCCAGGCACAGAATCTTTACCATTTGTCAGCATAAGATTTTCTAGTACTAGGCCTTCTAGCCTCCAAAATGACATCCATCACAGGTTTACTGAGGGATGCCAAGGGTGCAATTAGTTCATTAGCCATGCTGCAAGATTCAAAGTTTGGAGCAGTGTGTGCAGAATTTAGTAGTTCTGCTGAGACGGTAGGTAAGGTGCCTGCGCAGGATTGGGTACCAGTGTTGGCGAGGCCAGTCTGGAGCAATCAGAATCATTTTTGGTTTGTCCAGTTTGACTTAGTAGAACTTTGGAGAGCAGAGGCAGAGGGGGAAACGCATCGCATAGACGGATAGGTTTTTCCAGCTGAATGATAGAGCATCCACTTTCCAAGCTTTGAGATGAATTCTTGTGCAGAATCTGTCCAACTGAAAGTTCTGGGGTGAGGCAAAAAGATCTACGTCTGGGCTCCCCCATTTGCGTGTCAACATGTTGAAAACTTGTAGTTCCAGTTTCCATTCGTCTGGGTCCATGAGATTTCTGCTTAGATCATCTGCCAAAGTAGTTCGCTTTCCTGGCAGGAATTGAGCTTGTAGCTGTATTTGATAGGTCAAGGCCGTGTTCCACAATGCCATGGCTAGTCTGCAAAGGGGAACAAGTAAACGAAAAAAACAAAACTTCGCAGAACACCAAAAATCGGGAGAAGGCAGGCAGCCAGTAACGTAACAAAAACGCACTGAAAGTTGAACAGAGTACTCTTTTAACAAGTTTATTAAGACATGTTTTCGTCTTTCAAATGAGAAACTTCTTCAGAAATACATAAAAATATGACACACTGACTATTTTAAAAGTTCCGCCCAAAGGCCAACCAGTGTCATCACCCAATAAGCAACACTCTAAACTTTTTTTAAAGGTTTTTAAAGGTACAGCGTGGAAAAAAAATTTTTTTTTCTGTACGATACAATATAATCTCTTAAAGTAAAACAGTGTTATTTGCAAGTGTTACATTGTTTAAAATCAAAATCCATGTAAATTTAACAGGATTAAGACTGATTTATAAAATGTAAAATACCATTTACTCCTTAATGAAAGTGTACCACACTAACTAGTACTGAGTATAAGTATTATAAAGCAAGTAAAAAATATAAAAGATTTAATTAGGTCATCTCCCACGTGTAGTACTAAAGGTACTCGTAGGTGGGTTAAAGACAGAAACGTTCCATTGTTAAGGGCCAACTAGTTAGAGCAGCCAAGATGTGTTCCACAGATTCTGACTTTCCATAGGAACTCTAGTTGCAGGCAAGGTATAATAGGAATCATTGTTTCCAGGCTGTGACAGTGTTGACTCCATAAACTTTTTAAGTACCACTGAAGTTTCCTCATATGCAGTCTTGCATATGGAATTAGAAGAATGCAGGAGGCCATGAACCCCAACGCTTGCAGAATTTGTCTTGCAGACAGCAGGGTTTTTGTGGCCAACTGTTTGAAGCAAGTCACCAACTGAATTTGCTTTTCTGGTGTAAGGCAAGTCATCTGGGCAGTTGTATTCAAGCTTGCACCCAGAAATGTAATTTTTTGAGAGGGTACCCAGTTGTGATTTCTTTTCGTTTATGGTGTACCCTAGACAAGTTAGAACCCTTTTTACAAACGCCAGATGCTGTAGAAGAATGGCCTTGTTTTCTGCCTGAATTAGACAATCGTCCAGGTATGGATATATTTGGATATTTCTTTGCCTGCAAAATACAATTACTGGTGCCAGGCACTTTGTTGGAAATGTTCCCTTAAGGCATGTAAAGTTTCCCCAAAAGAAAAATCCTCAGGGGGAGAAGCAGAATGAATGGAATCCTCCGCATCAGAGTCCTCATAAGTAGGAATACACAAATCCTGTTCATTAGAAGTGTCAGAAGAAATAGAACCCTGCTCAGAAGATTCATATTCAATGTCTTGCCTAGGCCTCTTAGAAGGAGGGGGGTTGGCTACCCCTGATCAGAGGAATTAAATCTTCAGCTATTTTGATCAAATTTTTTTTGGGGGGGGTTGGGGTTTTTTTTGCATAGGGGCCTGCACATGTGGCCCAGGCGTCAGTTTTTTAGACATAGAATTAGATTTTGGCCTTAGTTTTGAAGATGGCGTCGGTCTAATATACAAATCTGTAGCCTGGAAACACCCTCAGAAGCCGGTGCCTGCACAGCGGCTCAGGACCCATCTAAGGTAGAGACATGAGCGGGTTCCATAATTGAAGCATCTCGCAGCATACCGGTCTCCGAATGGGTCTCAGTAGATGCCTGCGAATCAGAAGTAGTGGGCATCAGGGGCTGCGAAAGCACCTCACTGAGTACCGGCGACTAGCTTAGCAGAAGCGTCATCGGTTTTGGACCTCGACGGTCTGTCTCCGTCTTTTTCTTTGCTTTTTTTTTTAGGTATTCCAGTAGTCTGATTGCTAACAGACAACATTTCTGGATAACTAAATCTTGATCCAAAATATGCAGAAGCAAAAATATACCGAAGTTTAACCGTGCGTTGATTAAATTTAGCACAAACCCGACCGCAAGGCAGGTTGTGGTCAGGTCCTACGCAAGGAATACAGTACAAATGAAAATCCTTATGGAGGTATTTGTTTCCCCCACAAGTAATACAATTAACTTTTATTGACATCGGTAAGGAGCAAGAAAAAAAGTTTCCCCAACGGGGTACTTGGCTTTTAGTTGAAGACTTCGGTTCTGAAACCCGAAAACTAAAATTTCAGGAGTCAGCCGACCGGCACTTGCGAACTGCTTCTGCTTCAGGCACCGCATGGCAAGAGAGACTGATGTAATGGCATCGGCTGCATGTTTTATACTCCTGACATCATGGAAGAAGGGACAGCAACTGACACAGGACCCAAGACTTTGTTATTCAGGCCGACTAAAGGCAACCTGCCAGCAGATTACCCAAATGTAATGACTGCAACAGTGAAACAACAAGAACATCCTCACCTGTAGAAAGTAAATACCAAAATATTCCTTGTAAGGAGCGACAGAAAGAGAAGAGGTGGATGGAGGGAGGGAAACCAGGACTACAACAGTATATACACTCGAACATCTATATTTATGGTAAGTGTAATCAACAGTACTATATTCTTCGCGTTTCACTGTTGCAGTCATGACATTTCGGTTGATTCAGAAAGCTAAGGAAAAGGGTGGAGGCAGTCAAGAAGACTAACAGCTGGCTAGGATGCCCTGCAAGACTGCAGTGGCAAAGCCTGCCCTGGATTTGGAGAAGATAGGCAGGTGGTAATGCTTGGTGAAAGTGTTAACAGATGTCCAGGTGGCAGCCTCCAGGATGTCCCTGGTGGGGACTCTTCTGAGGAAAGATGCAGAGGTGGAGGCTGCTCTGGATTGAGTCCTGACCCCCTTAGGGTGTGGTTTTCCATGTTACTTGTAATAGAAATGGATGCAGTGTGCTATCCCATTTGGAAATTGTTTGGAGATGGCTTTGCCCTCTGCCCATGCAGCAAAGCTAACCAGTAATTTATCAGACTTTCTAAATGATTTAGTCCTGTCTAGACAGAATCTGAGCTGTCTGTGCACATCTAGAGTGTGCAGGATCCTTTCCCCCTTATTTTGTGGGTTAGGGAAAAAAGGTGGGCAAATGAATGGATTGGTTAAGAGCCACATCAGACATAACTTTTGGCATGATGGACGGGTTAGTCCTGAGGGATACCCTGTAAGCATGAACGATGATGATGGGCTCCAGAGCCATGAGTGCTTGTAGCTCAGAGACTCTTCTGTCTGAAGTGATGGCCAGAAGAAAAGCTGTCCTCCAGGAGAGAAATTTTAACTCTGCTGAAGATGCTGGTTCAAAGGGGGGCAGGGTGAGCTTTTCCAATACAACGTTAATATCCCAAGCTGGGGTAGGTGCGCTTCTGGGTGGCTTTAAGTTGCTAGACCCTCTTAGGAATCGTTTGATCAGAGTGTGTGAGAAAAGGGGCTGCTCAGTGTGGAAATGAGCAGAGGCATGAATTTTAATAGATGAAAAGGAGAGACCACTGTGTAGCAGGTCAGCTAGGTAATCCAGGATGAGATGTAGGGAGGGCTGTCCCGTACTGGCTACCTTAGCCTGAATCCAGGTACAGAACCTTTTCCATTTGTCAGCATAAGACTTTATAGTGCTAGGGCGTCTGGCATCACATACAACATCTAGAAGCTTGTTTACTGAGGTAGGCAGATTGGTCAGTGGTCAGGAAATAAGCCAGGCTGCCAAACTGAGGGTCTGCAATTGGGGATGCATAAATTCTCCTTCCCTCAGGGTCAGGAGTGTTTTGGTCCAAGTGAGATGCCATGGTGGGAGTGGGGACAGGCTACGAAGTAGTGGGTACCATTGCTGGCGGGGCAGTCTGGAGCAATAAGAACTGTCCTCGGTTTTTCCTCCCTTACTTTGAGCAGTAACCTGGTGATGAGGAAGTGGAGAAAATGGACAGACCGAAAGATTGACCCAGAGGAAGGACAGTGCATCCACTTTCCAAGCCATGCAGTGATGCGCCCTGGTGCAGAACTTGCTGAGCTGACGGCTGGTGTGGGAGAGACAGAGGCCGACCTTCGGGGTGCCCCATTTCTGAGTTATTAAGGTAAAGGTTTTTTTGCCTAGCCGCCACCCGTGTGGGTCCAGATGATTTTGGCTTAAGTGGTCTGCAAGAGAGTTTAGAGAACCTGGCAGGAATTGTGCTAATAGGTTGAGTTGTACAGCAAAGACTGTGTGCCAAAGGGTCATGGCCAGCCTGCATAGAGGGTAGGAGTGAGTACCTCCCTGCTTGCTGATATACCACATCACAGTAGTGTATGTTTTGATCAGGAAAGCTCCTGGGGAGAGAAGGGGCCTCAAAGCTGTCAGTGCCTGCTGGACAGCTAACATCTCTTTTTGGTTGATGTGCAGATAGATTTGTTGTTGGCTCCATTGGCCCTGTATGCACCTGCCGTCCAGGTGTGCACCCCAGGCATAGTCTGATGCGTCTGAAGTGAGGGCCTGGGCGGCGGAGGGTGGTGAGAAAAAGGTAGCCCCTTGTTGTGGGAGCATGCTGCTGCCCACCGAAGAAAATCTTTCCATAGGCAAGGTATCACTGGTATAAGAGGTTCCAGGGTCTTGAGTGTTGACACCAAATGCATTTCAGGTACCAGTGAAGTTTCCTCATATGCATTTCAGGTACCACTGAAGTTTCCTCATATGCAGTCTGATACATGGAATGAGTACAATGCAAGATGCCATGAACACCAGAGCTTGCAGGACTGTCCTTGCAGATAAACTGGGGTCTGGTGGCTAATTGAGAGAAGTAGGTTGTCAGGTAACCATCCTGGATGCTGTGTCCAGACTTGGTTCCAGGAATATAATCCTTTGTGTGGGTACTAGTTTGGATTTCTTTTCGGTGGTAGTGTACCCTAGGCAGGTCAACAGGGGCTTTACAAAGGTCAGGTGCTTGAGCAGCTTTTCCTGTCTGCCTGAATTAGCCAGTCTAAGTATGGGTAAATTTGAATATTTCTTTGTCTGCAAAAGGCAATGAAGAGAGCCAGACATTTTGTGAAAACTCTAGGAGCAGTAGATAAGCCAAAGTGAAGTGCAGAGAAATTAAATTGTAGAGATCATGCCATGAAACAGAGATTTCCTGCATGATTCCCCGATAGGAATGTGGAGGTAGGCCTCTTTTAGGTCTAGGGAGGCTTAGCAGTTGTTGGAGAGTGAGCATTCTGAACTTTATCACCAGGAAGGTGTTTAGAATGGATAGACTGAGGCTAGATCGCCAGGTGCCCTCTTTTCTGGGTACCAGAAAAAGTCTGGAGTAGAAACCTTGGCCTTTCTATTCTGCAGGAATGCGCTCTATTGCCTTCAGAGAGGAAAGGAATGGAAAGGACTTGCTTTTGTGCCTCTGTCCACTGGTTTGGAGGTAGATCTGAGAACCTTTTTGGGGTTGGAAGAGTACGGAAAGAAAACTTGTATCCCTGAGACACTATATTGAGGACCCAGCAGTCATTAGTAATGGTGGCCTAGGTGCTTGTGTGAAACAGTTTTCTCTTCCTAGGGGGTAAAGTGAAGGTGGGCAGAGGGAGGGCGGGGGTGGATGAGGACAGTCATTGTGAGTTCTTACCATGAGGGGGTGGCTTAGAACTCTCTGGTTTTAAAGTGGAGGAATTCCACTGTTTTGATCTCTGCATTCCCTGTGACTGGTCTCTGGGGGGGGGGGGGTTTCTGCTTCCCCAGGGTCTGGGTTGAACTAACCTGGTGGGAGCAAGTAAGGACCAATGCTTGGAAGGGCAATGCCTGCTGAACTTGGCTGTCTGGACCTGTAGGAAATCCTTGGCTGTCTGCATAGATTTAGCTTTTTCTTCCATCTTTTTTAAGACCTCCTCTGCCTTAGTGCAAAGCTGCATCCAAAAATTTACATTTAACATGGTCTGGCAAGGGCTGCTCCTTAAGCTATGCATGCCTTTTAAGGACAGAACCGGTGACTGCTGCCCTGCAAGAAGCTTCTAGGAAGTCAAAACCACAGTGCAAGGTGGATTACTCACTTGACTTGCAGAATGCATTAACTCTTGTAACTCTTTAGATTCTGCCCAAGCAGGAAAGGAACACTTTTTGTTTGAGGAGTTCCATTGTATGTTGTTGAAAGTTTAGCATGTGGAATCAGCAATTTAGTGCTCTGATAGCAAGAGTAGCAGAGGTGTATTCTTTTTCACCCCATCTGACTAATGCTTGGGAATCCCTATCCGAGGTGTGGGATTCTTAGCAAAGGTTGCTTAAATTCCCTTGGGCCCTTGAGAAATAAAGTACAGTTGTGTACACTTAACCATAAATGTAGATGCTAGAGTGTATTCACTGTTGCAGTCATCACACTTGGGTTACCTGCCAGCAGGTAGCCCTCAGTCGGCCCAAATACCAGAGACTTAGTATTTCTGCGTTGAATGCTGTCGCTCCAGTACTGACGTCAGGGGTATAAAAACAGGCAGCCAACGCCATTACATCAGTTTTTCTTGCCCCAAATGAAAGGAGCCCCCCAAATAGGGGGTTACCTATCAAAACATCTACTCTTCATAACATCAAAACTCAAAACATCAAGACCATAACATCTAAACTTCAAAACATCTAAAACGCATAACATCAAATCTCAAAACATTGAAAACTACAAAGCAACTATAAATAACATCCCGCACACTGTTTGCTACGTTTTTGCAGGGGAGCAAGCCCCCCACACCCCCCGTAAATTAAATATACCAACTCCAAGGTCGCCCTACAGTGGGGTTACTGTAGTGCAACCTTGGAGTTGGTATATTTAATTTACAAGGGGGAGCACAGGGGGCTTGCCCCCCTGCATAAACGTAAACGTAGCAAACAGTGTGCAGGATGTTATTTATAGTTGCTTTGTAGTTTTCAATGTTTTGAGATTCGATGTTAAAAGTTTTAGATGTTTTGAAGTTTAGATGTTATGGTCTTGATGTTTTGAGTTTAGATGTTATGAAGAGTAGATGTTTTGATGGGTAACCAAATAGGGAGCTAAGTTATGGTGGGGAAAACACCACCAGTAAAAAGTAAACAGCAATACCAATACCTCAGAAGGCGCGAGTAACAGCCATAGACATGGGAGAGAGAGAAAACAAGGGGGCTGCGAGGAAAGGAAACCACGACAGCAACAGTGAATACACTCGGATATCTACATTTATGGTAAGTGTACACAACTGTACTATGTTCTTCGTGTTTCACTGTTGCAGTCATCACACTTGGGTGGATTTTCAAAGCTGAAGAAGGGTGGAGGCAGTCAAGAAGAGTTGGGGCTGGCTGCAGTAGCAAATCCTGTCCTAGATTTGGAAAAGATGGGCAGCTGGTAATGCTTGGTGAAGGTGTGTACAATACTCCAGGTAGCAGCTTCCAGGATGTCCCTGGTAAAGACTCCCCTGAGAAATGCTGTAGAGGTACATGTTGCCCTACTGGAATGTGTTCTGACTCCCTGAGGGGTTGGTTTCCCATGGTGCTTGTAGCAGAAATGGTTAGTGTGTGCTATCCATTTGGAAATAATTTGAAAGGGCCTTGCCCTGTGCCCGTTGCAAAGCTGACTAGTAATTGGTCTGATTTTCTGAAGGGCTTAGTCCTATCAAGGTAGAATCTGAGCTGTCTGCACGTCCAAGGAGTGCAGGATCCTTTCCCTTTATTTTGAGAATTAGGAAGGAAGGTTGGCAAATGGATGGACTGGTTGAAAGCCACAATTGACACTTCAGGCATAAAGGAAGGGTTAATCCTGAGGGAAACCCTGTCAGCATGGAAAATATTGACGGGTTCCACAGACATCAGTGCTTGTAGCTCAGACACTCTAGCTGAAGTGATGGCTAGAGGCAAGGCTGTTTTCCAAGAGAGGAATTTTAACTCTGCTGACTCAGCAGGTTCAAAGGGGAGTAGCATGAGCTTTTCCAGTACAAAGTTAAGGTCCTAAAGCAGGGGTGGGTGCTCTCCTTGGTGGCCTTAAGTTGTTTATCCCTGCCAGGAACTGTTGGAAAACAGGATGCGAGAAGGGAGGTGGCTCGGTGCTGTAATGAGCAGAAATGGCTGAGGCATGTATCTTAATGGAGGAGGACAAGCCTTTCTGGAGTAGATCTGCTAAGTAATCCAGGATTAGAAGCAGGGAGGGCAGTGTTGCATCCTATCATTTAGATTGAATCCATGAGCAGAACCTTTTCCACTTATCAGCATAGGATTTTCTTGCACAGGGTCTTCTGGCTTCAAGAATGACATCCAGCACCTGCTTGCTTACGATTGCTGGGGGAGAATTCAAGGAATAAGCCAGGCTGCAAGATTTAGGGTTTGCAGTTGTGGATGCAAAATCTGTCCCTCCTGCTGAGAGAGCAGGGTTGGGTTCTGGTGTAGGTGCCAGGGTGGTACCAGTGTCAGGCTGCACAGGAGTGGGCACCAGTTTGCTGTCTGGCCAGTCCGGGGCAATCAGAATTGTCCTTGTTCTTTGCTTTACTTTGAGTAATACTCTTGAGAGAGGGGGCAGAGGGGGAAAGGCACACAGAGAGATTTACCCACTGAAAAGATAGGCCATCCACTTTCCGGGCCCTGCTGTGAGGATTCCTGGTGCAGAATTTGCTGAGCTGGTGGTTTGTAAGGGGAGCAAAGAGATAGTACAGTTTTGTACCTACCATAAATGTAGATGTCCGAACAGGATAGCATCTGCAGTCCTTACAAATGGGTTGTCCTGTCGTCAGGCAGCCCTTCGATCGGCCGGATTCCAAAGTCTGGGTCTGGCCTCAGCTGGTGTCGCACTTCACCCGACGTCATAGCTGCAGTTCATCGGGTATAAAGGCATCAGCCAATGCCATTTTCCTCAGTGTTTCTTGCCCCAGATGCCAGTTGCCCTCTTGGATAGCTAAATTTTTGGATAAATGCCAATGTTTCCAAATAGTAGAAGGCAAACACAAAAAATAATCATGTATGTACATATATACAAACAAATACACCATAAGAGATCCCCCCCCAGCTAGCTATTAGGTGGGCAAATACCCTAGGAGTACCACAGAGGGGAAGGAGGGTGGGTAATCCTGACTGCAGATGCTATCCTGTTCGGACATCTACATTTATGGTAGGTACAAAACTGTACTATGTCCTTCAAGGATGCATCTGCAGTCCTTACAAATGGGTAGAATACCATAGCCAAACTAGGGGAGGAGGAAAAAGAAATTATGGTGTAGTTAGGATCCCTTGCAAAACAGCAGTGGCAAACCCTGCTCTGGATCTAGAGTATAAAGGTAAGTTGTAATGCTTGGCAAATGTATGCACGGAGGTCCACGTAGCAGCCTCTATAATGTCCTTGGTAGCCACTCCTCGTAAGAAAGCTGTGGTAGTGGCTGTAGCCCTTGTAGAATGAGGCCTTATGTTCTGTGGAATTTGCTTTCCATGGTAGGAGTAACAGAATCTAATGCAATTTCCTATCCACTTGGAGATTGTCTGTTTGGAAATTGCTTTTCCTTCCCTTCCTGTTGCATATGCTACTAGAAGCTGGTCAGATTTTCTATTGCCCTTGGTTCTGTCCAGGTAGTAGCGTAACTGTCTGTACATCCAAGGTATGCAGCAGTCTTTCCCCCCTGTTCTGTGGATTGGGAAAGAAGGTAGGTAGGTGGATTGCCTGGTTTAAAGACACTCTGGATACCACCTTATGCATAAATGTAGGATTAGTTCTCATGGACACTATCTTGATGGAAGATTAGGAAGGGTTGTACTGCCATTAAAGCCTGTAGTTCCAAAACCCTTCTTGCTGAGGTAATTGCCAGCAGGAAAGCAGTTTTCCAGGATAGGTGTTGAAGATCTGCCGTTGCTGCTGGTTCGAAAGGGGGAAGTGTCAATTTTTCTAGTACAAAGTTCAAGTCCCATGCTGGTAATGGTGGTTTCCTAGGAGGTTTTACATTCTTAATTCCTCTCAGAAACTGCCTGAGTAGAGGATGCGAAAAGACAGGTGGATCGAAGCTGTATTCTGCAGAAATAGCTGATGCATGTATTTTGATGGAGGAATAGGACAGGCCTGTATGGAAAAGCTCTGCCAAATACTCCAGGATGTTGGCAATGTCTACCTTTGACACATCTTTGCCCCTGTCGGCACTCCAAATGAGAAACCTTTTCCATTTTCCTGCATAGTTCCTTCTTGTTGAGGGTCTGCGGGCCTCAAGGATAATGTCTTTAACCCTTTGGGATAAATCTGGGTTAGTTGCTCTTATGTAATGTTCCAGGCAGTCAGTTGCAGAGTTTTCAGGTTTGGATGCAGGATGTTGTAGTTGCTCTGAGTTAACATCAAGGGAATCAGGGTAGTGTCCACATTCTCCCCGAGACATGCTCCTTAGTAATGGGTACCAATGTTGTCTTGGCCAATCTGGAGCTATCAGAATTATCCTTGGACGTTCCTCTTTGATTTTCAATAGCACCTTGTGCATCAAAGGAAGAGGTGGGAATGCATATGCTGTCAGGCCTTTCCAACTGAAGGATAGAGAGTCCACCTTCCAAGCAAGTGGGTGGTATGTCCTTGTGCAGAATTTTTTGAGCTGGTGATTGAGTGGGGATGCGAATAGGTCTATTTTTGGCAGTCCCCATTTCTTTGTGATGGCCTTGAAGATGTCCGGGTGTAGCATCCATTCGTGAGCATCCGAGGTAGTTCTGCTTAATATGTCTGCTAGGATGTTTTCTTTTCCTGGTACAAAAATTGCTTGTAACTGAATGTTGTAACTCAGAGCCATATTCCATAGGTCCAGGGCCATTCGGCATAGAGGGTATGAATGAGTGCCTCCCTGTTTGTTGATGTGCCACATGACTGTGGTGTTGTCTGTCCTTATCAACTGGCCTTCTTGGAGGAATGGTCTGAAATTCTGGATTGCTAGTTGTACTGCCAGCATTTCTTTTTGATTTATGTGCAGGTGTAGCTGCTCTGGAGTCCATAAGCCTTGTATGCACTTGTCCAGCATGTGGGCCCCCCAACCGAGGTCTGAGGCGTCCGTTGTGATGGTTTGGCTTGGTTGAATGCTGT
Source organism: Protopterus annectens (assembly GCF_019279795.1). Taxonomy (NCBI): domain Eukaryota; kingdom Metazoa; phylum Chordata; order Ceratodontiformes; family Protopteridae; genus Protopterus; species Protopterus annectens. The sequence goes on from NC_056749.1 coordinate 258,285,995, forward strand.
GGAAGGGCAAACCTGGGTTTGACTGGCATGCCTGAGCCCACCATAGGAACTCTTGTTTCAGGCATGGAATTAGTGATATTTCGGTTTTTAAGCTGTGCCTGTGTTGAGACCATAAATTCTTTAGGTACCACTGTAGCTTTCTCATATGCAATCTGGCATGGGGACCAGGATTATGCAGGATGCCATGAAGCCCAAGGCCTGCAGTACTTTCCTTGCTGTTAGTTTGTTCTGCTTTGTTAATGCCAAGAAGTAGAGAGGAAGTTGTTCTTGTTTTTCTGCAGTTAGGAATGCCATCTGTTTTACGGTGTCCAATTCTGCACCTAAGAAGGTTATTGTTTGGGATGGTGTCAGTCTTGACTTTTTTATACTGACTGTGTATCCCAGGGCCTGTAGTAAGCAAATGACTCTTTGTAAGTCTTCTGTTAGCTTGTTTTTGTTGTCCGCTTGTATCAGGCAGTCGTCCAGGTATGGATAAATTTGGATTCCCTGAAGCCTGCAGTGAGCGATTACTGATGCCAGGCATTTCGTGAACACTCTGGGCGCAGTAGATAAGCCAAAAGGCAATGCTGAGAATTGATAATGCTCTGATCCTGCAAGAAATCTGAGGTATCTTCTGCAATGTGGTCGTATGGGGACGTGCAGGTATGCCTCCTTGAGATCTAGAGTTACCAGCCAGTACTCCTTGCCCAGCATGGGAAGAAGTTGCTGTAGGGTCAGCATTTTGAATTTTGGAACAATGATGAATGTGTTTAAAGCGGACAGGTCGAGAATAGGCCTCCAATTTTTTCTTTTCTTGGTACCAGGAAGAGTCTGGAGTAAAATCCCTTGCCTTGTTCCATAGGTGGTACCCTTTCCACAGCTCTCATCCTTGCTAATTGAGCTATTTGTTTTAGAGCTTCTGTCTTTTGATTTGGTGGTAGGTTTGGCATTCCTCTTTTTCCGGGTAAAGTGTGGAAATGAAACCTGTAGCCTTGGTCTATAGTTTGCAAAATCCACTTGTCTCTTGTGATGTAGTGCCAGTTTTTTGAAAACAATGCTAACTTTCCGCCTAAGGGTGCTGCTATTTGTTCCCTGGTAGGCGGTGTCAAAGCCAAGTCACAGTGATTGTCCTGTTGCAGTGGTAGTGGTTGTGTCTCCGCCTCGTTGGTTACCTTGCCACTGGCGTCCCCTGTAGGCACCTCCTCTGGATTGATTTCTGCCTCTTGAACGCCTATTCCTGCCTCTCTGAGTTTTAGAGGAGTCTGGAAAAGACCAATTTTTGGAAGGCCAGTTCCTGCTAAACCTTGGAGGCTGACCCTGTAAGAAATCTTTTACTGTTAGTACAGATTTTGCCTTCTCTTCCATTTTCTTCAGTACCTGTTGGGCAGGAGAACCAAATAAACTGACCTTATCCATAGGAGCATCTAATAGCTTTGCTTTAACATGATCCGGCAAGACCTGTTCGTTCAACCATGCATGCCTTCTTATAACTGTGCCAGTCATGGCTGATCTAAATGAAGCCTCCAGTGCATCATAGCCACATTTTAAGGAATGGTTACTAACCTGCTGAATGTTATTCACCATTTCTAGAACATATTTCTTATCTAAAGAATCATCCGAGGACAGTTTCTTAGTTAACTGATCAAGCATAAACTCTTGGTATTGAATCATATGAAACTGACAGTTCAATGCTCTAGCTGAGAGAGTAGCAGAGGTGTATACTTTTTTACCCCATCTCTCTAAGGACCTGGATTCCCTTTCAGAAGGAGAGGGTTTTTAGCTGAGGTCGCAGCTACTGCCTTAGGCCCCTGGGAGATAGTCTCTGGATCTGCGAAAGGAGCCTTGTATAAATGGTGATGAGTGTCCGGGACCCTGTAGAACCTATCGGGCTTAGCAGGGGCTGGAGGTAAAGTATCAGGAGCAGTGCAAGCATCATTAAATGCATCATCCACAACAGGAAGAACTGGAGGTATAGCTAAAGGCCTATGTTGCGGTAAGTGTAAAAAGGTCCTAAGTCTTTTCCTTGAATCTGAGAAATCTTGTCCCTGCCATTGGAATTGCTCTCTCATGGCATGTAAAGTTTCCCCAAATGAAAATTCCTCTGGTGGAGAAGCAGAAGGAATCGATTCTTCAGCATCGGAATCTTCATAAGTAGAAAAAGGAGCCTCTGGATGGTCTGTATTGTCTGCATCATCAGAAGAGTCATCTGAGGACACTGGCTCAGGGGGCTCTGCTCTAGGTCTCTTTTCTGGAGGTTGAGAGGCCCTGTCTGGGTGAGATTGGGATCCCTTTATTAAGGAGATGAGATCCTCTGCCAGAGTAAGCATTTGGGAACTGGAACTGGGCCTGTGAGAGGGGGGCTTAACAGGCACAGACTTAGAAGTTTTGGCTGCTTTAGCCCTGGCAAAGGCCTTTATAGACATGGCTGCAGGAGGCCTAGCAGCACCATGTGCTGGGGTAGAAACATCCAAAGGGATGGTGTCCGATAAGTCTTGTGAGACCACAGTAGTAGGTAAAACTTCAGAGGCCGATTCAACTAGGGTAGAGGGGGCCTCGGTAGTAGTCATGGATTCGGCTGAAGATTGAACCGTTGCTCGGTTTCGGCGAAACCGAGACACTCGGTTTGCTTAACCGTGGTTTCGGCAGAAACCGCGGACCGCGATGTCGGTCCTTTCTTTGCGTTCTTAACAATTTGAGTAGTCGGAGGATCCGGCGGCATTATGTACGCAAAATCTGAGCGAAAAACTGTTCAGCAAACTCCGACCAACGTCTAAGCGTCGTCGGTTGAAAGAAGCACAGGCTAAACAAGCTGCTACGCCGTGGTCTGGGCCTAAACAAGGTAAGCAGTAAGAGTGGAAATCTTTATGAGGTATTTGTTTCCCACAAGTTAAACAGTTATTCACTTTTTCTGACATCGACTGAGGCAAGTAAGAGTCCCCAACGGGTACTTAGCTTTTAGAAGTCTTCAAGTAGTATTCGGTAGTAGTAATCTCTGGATGTGACCCACCGGCACTTGGGAACAGCTTCTGCTTGGCACCACGGCAAGAAAGACTGAGGAAAATGGCGTCGGCTGATGCCTTTATACCCGAAGAACTGCAGCTATGACGTCGGGTGAAGTGCGACACCAGCCGAGGCCAGACCCAGACTTTGGAATCCGGCCGACCGAAGGGCTGCCTGACGACAGGACAACCCATTTGTAAGGACTGCAGATGCATCCTTGAAGGACATCCAACTCTGGGGTCCCCCATTTCTGAATCAGAAGGGTTAAAGGTGCTGAGCTCTAACTGCCACTCGTGTGGGTCTAGGAGATTTCTGCTTAAGTCGTCTGCCAGTGAGTTTTGTTTACCTGGTAGGAAAGTACAGTTGTGTACCTACCATAAATGTAGATGTTAGAGTGTATTCACTGTTGCAGCCATTACTCTTGGGGTTATCCTGCTGGCAGGCTACCCTCAGTGGGCCAGATTTCCAAAGTCTAGGTCCGGCGTCGGTTGCTGTCACCTCCTCCCTGATGTCAGTGCGCCAGGGGTATAAAAGATGCAGCCGATGCCATTTTCTTCAGTTTTTCTTGCCCCAGATGTCAGGTGTCCCCAAATTGGTAGGCTGAAAAAATATGCCAAAAAATATGCATGCACAAAAATAAAATGTCCTTCATCTACAAGCAAATACACCACATAGGTTGTATAGGACAGAAAAGTACAAATAAGTTACAGCAAAGAAAAGGGGGATGGTGGGTGGGTAACCTGGACTGCAACAGTGAATACACTCGAACATCTACATTTATGGTAGGTACACAACTGTACTATGTTCATGTTTCACTGTTGCAGTCGCTACTCTTGGGTTGAATCCCAAAGCTGAGGATGGGTGGCTGGGCTAAATAGGATTAGGAGAGGCTATGAGGCCCTACAGACCTGCAGTGGCAAAGCCTGCTCTGGACTTAGAGTAAAGAGGTAAGTGGTAGTGCTTTGTGAAAGTGTGCACTGAACTCCAAGTTGCAGCCTCTAAGATATCTTTGGTTGATACTCCTCTGAGGAAGGCTGCTGAAGTGGCTGCTGCTCTGGTGGAATGAGGCCTAATGCCCTTAGGCACTGATTTGCCATGCTGAAAATAGCAGAAACTGATGCAATGGCCTATCCATTTAGAAATAATCTGTTTTGAGATGGCCTTTCCTTGTGATCCTGCAGCATATGACACTAAAAGTTGCTCAGTCTTTCTGAAAGCTTTAGTTCTGTCCAAGTAGAAGCGCAACTCCCTGTGTATTTCCAAAGAATGCAGAATTTTCTCACCCTTGTTCTGTGGATTTGGATAAAAGGTAGGCAAGTGAATGGTTTTGGTTGAGGGCCACATTGGACACCACCTTAGGCATAAATGTTGGGTTTGTCCTCAGAGAAACCCTGTCTGAATGAAAAATGATAAAAGGTTCCACAGCCATGAATGCTTGCAACTCCGAGACTAGTCTTGCAGAGGTTATTTGCTAGGAGCAGAGCCATTTTCCAGGATAAGAATTTTATATCCGCTGTTGATGCTGGCTCGAAAGGAGGCAGTGTGAGTTTTTCCAAAACATAATTGAGGTCTCAGGCCGGAATTGGCGCTCTCCTTGGAGGCCTAATGTTTTTGGCCACTCTGAGGTACTGCCTTATTAAAGGATGAGAAAAGATAGGTGGTTCCGTATTGTAATGGGCTGAAATGGCAGAGGCATGAATCTTAATTTATGAGAAACAAAGGCTTTTGTTCAGCATCTCAGTTAGGTATTGTAAAATCTGAGGGATATTTGGTACACACGTGTCAAAGCCTTCTTCCTGGTTCCAAGCACAGAATCTCTTCCAATTTTCTGCATAAGATTTTCTGTTACTGGGCCTCCTGGCCTCCAAGATAACATCCATAACAGCTTTTGAAAGAGGAGTGTTCTGAATGGCTACATTATCTGCCACGCTGCCAGATTTAAGGTCCTGAGTTGGCTGTGCAGAATCCGATTGTTTTGTTGGGTCAGCAAGTGAGAAGTTTGAGGCAACATCCATGCTGGACCTTGAGACAAGCTCTTCAGGGCTGGGTACCAGTGATGACGTGGCCAGTCTGGTGCAATCAGTATCATTTTTGGCTTCTCTTGTCTGCCCTTCATGAGCATCCTGGGAAGTAGAGGCAGTGGAGGAAAGGCATATACTGTCATATTTTTCCAGCTGAAGGATAGGGCGTCCACTTTCCATGCTTGTTGTGATAAATCCTTGTGCAAAATCTCTGCAATTGGCAGTTGTGAGGGGAGGCAAATAGATCTATGTCTGGACATCCACATTTCCTTATCATGCTGAAGACTTGCGGTTCCAGTTTCCATTTGTGGGGATCCATGAGGTTTCTGCTTAGATTGTCTGCCAGAGTATTTGTTTCTCCTGGCAGGAATTGTGCTTGCAGGTGAACTTGAAAAGTCAATGCTGTGTCCCATAAGGTCATTGCTTGTCTGCAGAGGGGGTAGGAATGTGTACCTTCCTGCTTGTTTATGTACCACATGACCGTAGTATTGTCTCTATCAGTAGCTGGCCTGGATGAAGCAGATCCTTGAAAGCTGTCAGGGCATTTTGAACAGCTGGAATCTCTTTTTGATTGATGTGAAGATGCATCTGGTTTGCAGGCCATGTGCCCTGAAAACATTTTCCTGCCATATGGGCCCCCCAGGCATAATCTGATGCATCCGTTGTCAGTGTCTGGCTGTGGGTAAACTGAATGGCAGACCCTTGTGGTGACAGGCCTCTGCCCACCATCAAAACTCTTGTTGCAGGCAGGGAATGAGTGCAATTACTGTCTCCAGGCTGTGGCAATGCTGAGTCCAAACACATTTTAGATACCATTGTAGTTTCCTCATATGCAGTCTGGCATATGGAATTAGTAGAATGCAGGATGCCATGAAGCCAAAGGCCTGCAGGATTTTCCTTGCAGATAAGTGGGTTTTTGATGCCAATTTCTTGAAGTAAGAAGTCAGTTGCTTTTGTTTGTCTGGCGTGAGATAAGCCATCTGGGCAGTTGTATTTAAGCTTGCACCCAGGAGTATTATCTCTTGAGAGGGCACTAGTTTTGATTTATTTTCGTTTACTGTGTACCCTAGGCCAATTAGTAATCTTTTTACAAACGGCAGATGCTTTAGAAGAACGTATTTTTTCTCTGCTTGAATTAGGCAGTCGTCCAAGTAGGGATATATTTGAATTCCTCTTTGTCTGCAAAACACAATTACTGGTGCCAGGCATTTTGTGAAGACCCTGGGCACAGTAGATAAGCCAAAGGGCAGTGCAGAGAATTGGTAGTGCATTGAGCAAGCTATGAAACTGAGTTATCTTCTGCAAGATTGTCTGATTGGGACATGCAGGTATGCCTCTTTTAGGTCCAAAGTTACAAGCCAAGCCTTCATGCCCAGCATGGGCAGTAGCTGCTGTAGTCAACATCTTGAATTTTGGAACTTCCAGAAACGAATTTAGTATAGACAGGTCCAGTATTGGTCTCCAGGTTTTGTCATTTCTGGGCACTAGGAAAAGTCTGGAGTAAAATCCTTGCCCCTGCTCTTGTTGTGGCACTTGTTGAATGGCCCTCATGTCCATGAGGGTTGTAATTTGTTTTTGTGCCTCTGCCCAGTGATTGTGTGGCAGGTCTGGCATACCTTTTGACCTTGGTAGGGTATGAAAATGGAACCTGCAGCTTTGGGACACTATATTCAGGACCCATTTGTCTTGGGTAACCATTTGCCAATTTGAAGAAAAAAGTGATAGTTTTCCCCCTAAGGGGGCTGCCAAAAGAAAAGTGCTTGGATCTGGCAGAGGAAAGTCATTGGGACTGTTTCCTGTAAGGTTGTGATTTGTCTTCTCTGCTTTTGGAGGTAGGAGCACCCCATTGTTTAGGCTTGCATGAGCCTTGGGGCTGAGATCTGCCTCTAGGATGCCTGTATCTGTCTCTCTGTGGTCTGTCTGACACTGGAAAGGACCAATTTTTAGAAGGACAGTTCCTGCTAAACCTGGGTGGATGTACCTGTAAGAAATCCTTGACTGTCTGCATGGATTTTGCTTTATCCTCCATTTTTTTCAACACCTCTTCTGCCTTAGTACCAAACAAAGTATCATGCTGTAATGGAGCGTCTGATAATTTGGCTTTAACATGATCAGGCAGATTCTGTTCCTTTAACCAAGCATGCCTTCTAATAAAACAGAACCTGTAACAGCGGCCCTGCAAGTGGCCTCCAGTGAATCATAACCACATTGCAAAGTATGCTTTCCCACTTGTTAAGCTGCATGCAATAAATCCTGCATTTCCTTGTTCTCTGAACATTCAGTATTTGTCAACAATTTCTGTTTAAGCAGTGACATTAAATATTGATGATATTTAAGCATATGAAACTGACAATTTAACCCTTACAGCCAAGGTAGCAGAAGTGTAAACTTTTCTCCTCCATCTGTCTAGAGCCCTAGAATCCCTATCAGTGGGGACAGGGTTTTTTGCAGTGGAAGCTTTAACCCCTTTGGGACCCCGAGATATAGTTTCTGGGTCAGCAGCGGGGTTTTCATATAGGAATATATGAGAATCCAGGACCCTGTAGTATCTGTCTGGCTTAGCAAGTGCAGGGGGTAGAGTCAGGGGACAGGCTGGACTCTGAAAATTCATCTTCTACAATGTCTAGAACAGGTTTAATAGCAAGGGGTCTGCGCTGAGGAAGTAGCAGAAAGTCTGAGCCTTTTCTTAGATTCAGAATAATCTTGGCTCGCCCAGTGGAAATGCTCCCTCATGGTATATGCAGGGTTTCCCCAAAAGAATAATCTTCAGGAGGAGAGGCTGAAAGAATGGATTCTTCAGCATCAGAATCCTCATAAGGAAGCATGGAGTAATCCTGTTCAGAAGAGGAATCAGAGGAAATAGACAGCTGATCAGAAGAATCATACTCTGTCTCTTGCCTAGGCCTCTTATCAGAAGGGGGATGGGAACCCCTGATCAAAGTAATTAGGTCTTCGGCCATTCTGAGCATCTGTTTTTTAGGCATGAAAGTCTGAGTAGGAGAATGCTGTATTTGTTTCTTTGTCTTTAGAGCTGCTTTAGTCTTTGAAGCTGAAGATGGCTTAATATATAGTTGTGTAGGTCTGAAGACACCCTCAGAAGACGATGTCTGCTCAGCGGCTCCGGACCCATCTGAGGGAATGATTTCTGAGTGTCCAATACCTTGAGTATCCAGAGGCCCAGTCAGCTCCACGTGGGAGTTGGAAGCGGCCTGTGGCTCTGAGGTAGCGGGCGCCAGGGGCTGCGAAAGCACCTCACTGAGAACCGGCAACTGGCCTAGCGGAGGCCTCGTAGTCTGTTTTGGACCTCGGATGCCTATCCTTTTCCTTGCGTTTTTTGTAAACTCTGGTCATCGGCTGTTCCGACGGCATTACATAATTAAATCTTCGGCCAGAGTAATGTAATGCAAAATTGAACAGACGCTTAATAGTGCATTGGTTAAATCTAGCACAAAACAGACAGCTAGCAACGTTGTGATCAGGGCCTAGGCAAGGAATACAGTAAGAGTGAAAATCCTTATGAGGTATTTGCTTCCCACAAGAAATACAATTGTTAACTTTTTCTGACATCTGTCTGGAGGAAAAAAAAAGTTTCCCCAACGGGGTACTTCACTTTAATGAAGACTTCGGTTCTGAAATTCGGACTAGAAAATCTCAGGAGTCGGCCGACCGGCACTTGCAAACTGCTTTTGCTTCGGGCACCACGCGGCAAGAAAGACTGAAGATAATGGGGTCGGCTGCATCTTTTATACCCCTGGCGCACTGACGTCAGGGAGGAGTCGACAGCAACAGACGCCGGACCTAGACTTTGGAATTCTGGCCGACGGAGGGTAGCCTGCCAGCAGGATAACCCCAAGAGTAATGACTGCAACAGTGAAACACGAACATCTGAGCTTGCAGATGGATTTTAATGTCCAAGGCTGTGTTCCACAGGGCCATGGCTAACCTGCAGACTGGGTAGGAATGGGTTCCCCCCTGCCTGTTGATGTACCACATCACTGTGGTTTCTGTTTTTATTAGTAGTTGTCCTGGAAAGGGTTGCGATCTGAAGGCTGTCAGGGCATTCTCTACTGCTAGCATCTCTTTTTGGTTGATGTGCAGATGAATTTGACTTTGGCTCCAGTGGCCCTGAATACATTTGCCATCCATGTATACCCCCCAGGCATAGTGTTGTGCATTTGTGGTTAGGGTCTGGGCGGTGTGGGGTGAGCAGTCCCTTGTTGTGGTTGCATACTTCTGCTCAACAAAGGACCTCTGTCCTTAGACATGGTATGATAGGAATGACCGTTTACAAGTCCTGAGAATGTTGGCGCCAAAGACTTTAAGTACCACTGAAGTTTCCTCATATGCAGTCTCGCATACGGAATTAGCAGAATACATGAGGCCATGAACCTAGGGCTTGCAGTATTTTTCTTGCGGACATCTGGGTTCTGGTGGCCATTTGTTTGAAGTAGTCTGTCAGACAGACTTGTTTTTCTGAAGTGAGGAATGCCATCTGGGAAGTTGTGTCCAAGTTTGCTCCCAGGAATACAACCTTTTGACTAGGTACCAGTTTTGATTTCTTTTCTTTGATGGTATACCCAAAGGAAGAAGGTTTTTCACAAATGTCAGGTGCTGCAGCAGGAATTCCTGACTATCCACCTGAATCAGGCAGTCATCCAAGTATGGGTAAATCTGGATATTTTTCTGTCTGCAGTATGCAATGGCTGGAACCAAGCATTTTGTGAATACTGTGGGTGCAGTAGATTAGCCTAAGGAAGTGCAGAGAACTGATAATGCATAGATCCTGCCCTGAAACGTAGATACTTCCTGCATGACTCCCTTATGGGGATGTGCAGATAGGCTTCTTTTAAGTCTAGGGTGACTAACCAGGCATCCTTGACTAGCGTAGGAATAAACTGTTGCAGGGTAAACATTTTGAGTTTTGGTACCACCAGCAAGGTGTTGAGAACTGAAAAATCCAGGATTGGGTGCCAAGAAACCTACGTCCTGGGTACCAGGAAGAGTCTGGAGTAGAATCCTTAACCCCTCTGTTTTACTGGAACCAGATGAATAGCTCTGATATTGAGCAGGGAAAGTACTTTATTTTGAGCCTCTGCCCACTGGTTTGGAGGAAGGTCTGGAAACCTGCTTGAGGTTGGCAGTGAATGGAAATAAAATTTGTACCCCTGGGATACAATGTTGAGGACCCACCAGTCCTGAGTGATGGACATTAAGTATTTTGCATGAAGGGCAAGTTTTCCTCCTAGTGACACCAACTGGGCAGGGCTGGGTAGTGGAGTAAATAAGTCACTGTGAGCTTTTTCCCTAAGGAGGTGGTGGCTTACCACTCACTGCTTTAGGGGTGGGGGCACTCCATTGCTTAGATCTCTGCATACCCTGAGACTGTAGTCTGGGTGGTCTGTTTCCCCTAGGTCTGGTTTGAGAAGGTTTGGAGGGGGCTGGAAAGGACCAGTGTTTGGAAGGGCAATGCCTACTGAATCTAGGGGGTTGCACTTATAAGAATTCCTAAACAGTCTGCATAGACCGCTCTTTCTTCCACCTTTTTAAGAACCTCTTCTGCTTTGGTGCCAAACAGTCCTTATTCAAAGGAGCATCTAGTAACTTTGATTTGACATGGTCTGGCAAGGTCTTCTCTTTCAACCAGGCATGTCTTCTCAGTACAGAGCCAGTGACTGCTGCCTGGCAAGATGCTTCTAGGGCTTCAAAGCCACACTGCAAAGTACGCTTGCTGACTTGGCTTGTAGATCTTGCAATTCTTTATTTTCTGCACAGTCTGAAAAGGTTATCACGTTTTGTTTAATAAGGTCCATATGTTGCTGGTACTTCAGCATGTAAAACTGACAATTCAATGCCCTAATACCAAGAGTTGCAGAGGTGTATACCTTCTTACCCCATCTGTCCAAAGCTCTGTAAGCCCTGTCCGAAGGGGTGCGATTATTGGTTGTAGTAGCCTTGATACCTTTCGGCCCCTGTGAAATGATCTTTGGGTCAGCAGTAGGATTCTTGAAAAGAAATTTGTGTCTATCAGGTACTCTGTAGTACCTGTCTGGCTTCCAAGGGGCAGGAGGTAAAGTTGTCAGGAGTAAGACTGGATTCCATAAAAACATCATCCACAACATCGAGGACGGGGGTATTGCTAAAGCCCTGTGCTGAGACAACTCAAGAAATTCTCTGAGTCTCTTTTTAGACTGAGGATAGTCTTGGCATTCACAGTGGAAATGCTCTCTTGAGGTATGTAAGATTTCACCAAAAGAAAAATCCTCTGGAGGGGAGGCAGAGGGAATGGATTCCTCTGCATCTGAATCCTCATAAGCAGTTAAGGGCATGTCTTCATAATCAGAAATCTGAGTCATCAGACTCCTGGTCTGTAGACGCTGAAGGGGACTGGACTCTGTCGCTTAGCAGGGGAAGGCGGACTTCCCCTAATCAGCGTAATAAGGTCTTCGGTCATTGTAAGAATTTGTTTTTGTGGCGTGGGTACAGGTGCATGCACTTTGGTTGTCAGTTTTCTAGATGTAGTGTGTACTATGGGCCTAAGAAACTCAGCAATTTTGGTTAAAAAAGTTGGTTTGAGTCGAACATTGGTTGAGCCAAGAAAGTACAGTTTTGTACCTACCATAAATGTAGATGTTCGAGTGTTCACACTGCTGCAGTCATTACACTTGGGTTATCCTGCAGTCAGGCGGTCCCATAGTCGGCCAGAGTTCCAAAGTCTTGGTCCAGCGTTGGTTGCTGTCGCTTCTTCCCTGACGTCAGTGCGCCAGGGGTATACAAGATGCATCCAACGCCATTTTCTTCAGTTTTTCTTGCCCCAGATGTCAGGTGCCGCCAAGTAGGTAGGCAATACATATTGCTAATAAAAGATATACATATAAAAATAAAAATACCTTCAGTTACAAGCAAATACACCACAAAGCTTGCATAGGATAGAAAGGTATAGGTAAGTCCAGCTAGTTCAGAGGGGATGGAGGGAGGGTAACCTGACTGCAGCAGTGTGAACACTGGAACATCTACATTTATGGTAGGTACAAAACTTTACTATGTTCATCGTGTTACACTGCTGCAGTCATTACACTTGGGTAGAATTCCAAAGCTAAGGTTGGGTGGCTGGTCTATAAAGAGTTAGGATTGGCTATGAGGCCCTGCAGAACTGCAGTGGCAAATCCTGTTCTGGATTTAGAGTAAAGAGGCAGATGGTAATGCTTGGTAAAGGTGTGCACTGAACTCCATGTTGCAGCCTCCAAAATTTCCTTGGTAGGTACTCCTCTGAGAAAGGCTGTTGAAGTGGCTGTTGCCCTGGTGGAATGTGGCCTAATGTTATTTGGGACTGATTTTCCATGCTGTGTGTAGCAGTAACGTATACAGTGTCCTATCCATTTGGATATAGTCTGCTTTGAGATAGCCTTGCCCTGTGATCCTGCAGCATATGCTACAAACAGTTGCTCAGTTTTCCTGAAAGCTTTTGTTTTGTTCAAGTAGAAGCGTAGCTGCCTGCGTATGTCCAAAGAATGCAGAAGTTTCTCCCCTTTATTCTGGTGATTTGGATAAAAAGTTGGCAAATGGATGGTTTGGTTAAGAGCCACACTAGATACCACCTTTGGCATAAAGGTAGGGTTTGTCGTTAAAGAAACCCTGTCCTGATGAAAAATTATAAAAGGTTCCACTGACATTAATGCCTGTAACGCAGACTCTTCGTGCTGAAGTTACTGCCAAGAACAGAGCCGTTTTCCATGATAAAAATTTTTAGATCGGATGTATTGGCTGGCTCAAAAGGTGTCAGGGATAGTTTTTCCAAAACGAAATTGAGGCCCCAAGGTGGTGTTGGTGCTCTCCGGGGCGGTCTTATGTTTTTAGCCCCTCTGAGGTACTGTTTTAGCAAGGGATGAAAGAATAAAGGAGGATCCGTGTTGTAATGTGCTGAAATGGCAGAGGCGTGGATCTTAATTGATGAGAAGGATAGGCTTCTGTCCAGCATCTCAGTTAAGTATTGCAAAATCTGAGGAATGTTTGGAACTAGAGGGTCAAGGCTTTGAGCCTGGTTCCAGGGGCAAATTCTCTTCCATTTTTCTGAGTAAGCTTTCCTGGTGCTAGGCCTCCTGGCCTCCAAAATGACACCCATAACAGCTTTAGAGAGAGGTGTTGCCCATTTGACTAATGAATCTGCCATGCAGCCAGGTTTAGGGTTTTGAGCTGACCGTGCAGGATCTGATTGTTTTGTTGAGTCAGGTGGTGTAGAATTTGAGGCAAAATCCATGGTGGGCCTTGAGCTAAGTTCCTTAAGGTAGGGTACCAGTGCTGGCATGGCCAGTCTGGAGCAATCAGGATCATCTGTGGTTTTTCTTGTCTGGCTTTTCTTGTCTGGCTTTTAGGAGTACCTTTGAAAGGAGAGGCAGTGGCGGGAAGGCATAAACATTTAGGTTTTTACAGCTGAACAAAAGAGCATCCACTTTCCATGCTTGTTTGTGATAAGTCCTTGTGCAGAATTTTTGTAGTTGGCAAATCAGTGGGGAGGCAAAAAGATCCATGTCTGGGCATCCCCATTTTTTCATTACCATGCTGAAGATTTGTGGATTCAATTTCCATTCGTGAGGGTCCATGACATTTCTGCTTAGATAGTCTGCCAGAGCATTTTTCTTTCCTGGCAGGAATTGTGCTTGCAGGTGAACTTGATACGTTAGAGCTGTGTTCCACAAGGTCATGGCTTGCCTGCATAGGGGATAAGAATGAGTGCCCCCTTGCTTGTTTATGTACCACATAACTTTGGTGTTGTCTGTCTTTAATAATAATTGTCCTGGATGCAGAAGGTCCTTGAAAGCTGTTTGGGGCATTTTGAACAGCCAACATCTCTTTTTGATTGATGTGAAGATGCATCTGGTCTGTGGTTCACTTGCCCTGAATGCATTTTCCTGCCATGTGTGCTCCCCAGGCGTAATCTGAAGCATCTGTTGTTAGAGTCTGCCCGGCTGTGGGTAGGGTAAAAGGCTGACCCTTGTTTAGGTGACATGCCTGTGTTCACCATCGAAACTCCTGTTGTAGGCAGGGAGTCATTGGTATTACTGCTTCTAAACTGTGAGTGTTGAGTCCAAACACTTTTTATGTACCACTGTAATTTCCTCATATGCAGTCTGGCATATGGTATTAGTAGTATGCAGGATGCCATGAATCCCAGGGCCTGCAGAATTTTTCTTGCAGGGAGATGGGACTTTTTTGCCAGTAGTTGAAAATATTGAGTTAGTTAAACTTGTTTGTCTGGCGTGAGATAAGCCATCTGGGCTGTTGTATTTAAGCTGGCACGCAGGAATATAATCTGTTGTGAGGGCACTAGTTTTGACTTCTTTTCGTTTACTGTGTACCCTAGAGAAATTAGCAACCTTTTTACAAATGCCAGATGCTGTAGGAGAATGTCCTTTGTCTCGGCTTGAATGAGGCAGTCGTCCAGGTATGGATATATTTGAATTCCTTTTTGTATGCAAAATGCAATTACTGGTGCCAGGCACTTTGTGAAGACCCTGGGTGCAGTAGATAAGCCAAAGGGCAGTGCAGAGAATTGGTAGTGCATTGTTCCAGCTTTGAATCTGAGGTATCTTCTGCAAGATTGTCTGATTGGGGCATGCAGGTATGCCTCTGAGGTCCAGAGTAACAAACCAAGCCTTCTTGCCCAGCATGGGTAGAAGCTGCTGTAATGTCAACATTTTGAATTTCAGAATATCCAGGTAAGTATTTAGAATTGAAAGGTCTAGTATGGGCCTCCAGGCCTTGTCCTTTCTGGGGACCAGGAAGAGTCTTGAGTAAAATCCTTGTCCTTGTTCCTGTTGTGGTACTTTTTGAATAGCTCTCATGTCCATGAGGGCTGAAATTTGTTTCTGTGCCTCTGCCCATTGATTTTGTGGCAGGTCTGGCATTCCTTTTAGCCTTGGTAAAGTATGAAAGTGGAACCTGTAACCTTGAGACACAATATTCAGAACCCATTTGTCTTAGGTGATTGTTTGCCAGTTTTGAGAAAAAAGTGCTAGTTTTCCCCCAAGGGGGCTTCCAAAAGGGACGTGCTTGGCGTACGAAGGGGAAAGTCATTGTGACGGTTTCCTGTAAGGTTGAGACTTGTCCTCACCTCCTTTTGGGGTTGAGGTGCCCCACTGTCGTCTGTTTGAGCCTTGGGGTTGAGATCCGCCTCTTGGGCGTCTGTATCTGCCTCTCTGTGGCCTGTCTGACACTGGAAAGGACCAATTCTTTGTTGGCCAATTTCTGCTAAATCGAGGTGGCTGTACCTGTAAAAAAATCCTTGACTGTTTGCATAGATTTAGCTTTATCCTGCATTTTCTTTAACACCTCTTCTGCCTTAACACCAAACAAAGTATCATGCTATAATGGAGCATCCAATAATTTTGCCTTAACATGATCAGGTAAACTCTGTTCTTTTAACCAAGCACGTCTTCGAATCACAGAACCTGTAACTGCGGCTCTACAAGAGGCCTCTAAAGAATCAAAACCACATTGTAGAGTATGTTTTCCCACCTGTTCAACTGCATGCAATAAATCCTGCATTTCTTTACAGTCACGAGCTTCTGAGCTTGCAAGCATTTTCTGTTTTAACTGAGCCATTAAATATTGTTGGTACTTAAGCATGTGAAAGTGGCAATTTTAAGCTCTTACTGCTAAAGTTGCAGAAGGGTATACTTTCTTCCCCCATCTATCCAAAGCTCTGGAATCTCTGTCAGAGGATACTGTTTTTTTTTGCAATGGAAGCCTTAACCCCTTTTGGACCCTGGGAAATAGTTTCTGGATCAGCCGAAGGGTTTTTATAAATAAACTTGTGAGTCTGGGACTCTATAATATCTATCTGGCTTGGCTGGTGCAGAGGGCAAAGAATCGGGAGATAAGCTGGATTCAGAGAACACATCATCCACAACATCTAGCACAGGCGGAATAGCCAGGGGCCTGTGCGGAGGCAATAAAAGGAAAACCCTGAGCCTTTATTGGATTCTGAGTAATCCTGACTTTCCCAAAGGAAATGTTACCTCATGGTATGTAAAGTTTCCCCAAAAGAATAATCCTCAGGAGGAGAGGCTGAAGGGATAGATTCTTCAGCATCAGAGTTCCTCGTAGGGGGGTAGAGAGTATCCCTGGTCTGAAGAAGAATCAGAGGAAATGGAAACCTGATCAGAGAAATCATAGTCTGTATCCTGCCTAGGCCTTTTCTCAGGAAGGGGATGGGAACCCCTGATTAGAGTAATGAGGTCTTCGGCCATTCTAAGCATCTGTTTCTTAGGCATGGAGGTCTGTCCTGGAGAATGCTGTACTTGTTTCTGTCTTTAATGGTACTTTTGTCTTGGCTGTTGTTTTAATGGTAAGTTGTTAAGGTCTGAAAACTCACTCAGAAGCCGATGCCTGTTCAGCAGCTCCGGACCCATCTGAGGGATTAGTTTCCGTAGGCCCAATACCTTGAGTTTCCAGAAGCCTAGTTGTCTCCACGTGAGAGTCGGAGGCGGCCTGTGGCACTGAGGTAGCAGGTGTCAGGGGCTGCAAAAGCATCTCACAGAGAACCGGCGACTGGCCTATAAAAGGTTTAGTCTGTTTTGGACCTCGGATGCCTGTCTTTATCCTTGTCCTTGCGTTTTTTCGGTACTGCGGTCGTCGGTTGATCCGACGGCATAGTATAATTGAACCTTCGGCCAAAGTAGTGCAAAGCAAAATCAAAACGTCCTTTTATAGTGAGTTTGTTAAACCTAGCACAAAACCGACAACTAGTGACGTCGTGATCAGGGCCTAGGCATGGGATACAGTAAGAGTGGAAGTCCTTATGAGATATTTGTTTCCCAGAAGAAATACAATTATTAACTTTTTCTGACATCGGTCTGAGGCAAGAAAAAAAGTTTCCCCAGCGGGGTACTTAGCTTTATTGAAGACTTCGGATCTGAAATTAGACTTCGAAAATCTCAGGAGTCGTCCAACCGGCACTTGCGAACTGCTTCTGCTTCGGGCACCGCACGGCAAGATAGACTGAAGAAAATGGCGTCGTATGCATCTTATATACCCCTGGTGCACTGACGTCAGGGAAGAAGCGACAGCAACAGACGCCGGACCAAGACTTTGGAACTCTGGCAGACTACGGGACCGCCTGGCGGCAGGATAACCCAAGTGTAATGACTGCAGCAGTGTAACACGAACATCTGCCTCAAAAGCTGGTGCCCTGCACAGCGGCTCCAGACCCATCCAAGGTAGCGACATCCGCAGGTTCCATAGTCAAAGAGTCTTACGGCATACTTGACTGCAAATGGGTCTCGGTAGAGGCCTGCAAATCCACTGAAGCGGGCATCAGGGGCTGCAAAAGTGCCTCACTGAGCACCGGCGACTAGCTTAACAAAAGCATAGTCAGTTTTGGACCTATGCAGTCTGTCTCTATCATTACGTTTTTTTCAGAATATCAGTAGTTGGATGGCTTACCGAAGCCATTTCAGAATATGGAGATCAACAGCGAATGAATTTAGCAACAAAGAGCTTGACAATGAATGGTTTGGGCGTTAAACAAGGCATAAAACCAACAGTGAGGGATGCCGTGGTCTGGGACTAAACAGGTGATGCAGTAAGAATGAAAATCTCTGAGGTATTTCCTTTCCACAGGCAAGACAATTGTTAGCTTTTTCTGACATCTGTTAGAGCAAGAAAAAAGGATCCCCAATGGTGTACTTGGCTTCAAAATACTTCAGGATTATTCAATTCGTTAACGAAAATTCAGGTAGCAGCAGACCGGCACTTGCAAACTGCTTGTGCTTCGGGCTCCTCGGCAAGAAAGACTGATGTAATGGTGTTTGTTGCCTGTTTTTATACCTCTGATGACCTGACGTCAGTCCTTGAGTGACAGCATCTGACGCAGAACTACATCAGACACAGAAATACCAAGTCTCTGGTATTTGGGCCGACTAAGGGATACCTGCAGGCAGATAACTCAAGTGTGATGACTGCAACAGTGAAACACGAAGACCATCTGGTAAAAGATAGCCAGTCTGGGACTCATTCAGAAAGTGGAGTCTGGTGTTTTGTTTTCTTTTTAAAGGCGTAGGTCTCAAAGAATGGATTCAGAAGCCTGGGAAATGGTAGGAGTTTCAGGCAGTGGAATCCTGGTCGGTCATCTGATATCTGGGTGCCCCTCTACGTCAGTAGGGTCTGACAACAGAGCCATCTCTGTGGACGCACTTGGCTGTTACTTCCGAAGTGGCTTCCTCAAGGAGAGCTGAAGTAGACTCTTCTGTTGGACGTCCTTCAACTCCTAAATCGGAAGCTGGCGGGACATCTGATGGTGGAGAGGAAGTGGGCCTGGAAACCTTGGTCTTTTTCCGTGGTGGTCCCGTCGGAGCAGCCGATTCGAGATCTATCCTGAGCGCTAGTTTTTTTGAGTCTGGTTTTCCAAGTATAGGTTAAGGGAGAGCAATTGGCTACAGAAGGTCATGGGTACAAAAGATTGGCAAATCGATCAAGTGGTATGGTCGTGCTCCTGGCCTAGACAGAAAACACAGCGGTCGTGCGCATCTTTAGGCAGTATCTGGGGCCCGCATTGGCATTTGCTCTTCTTAGTTGACATCGGCTAATGGTAACTACAGCAAAACAAGCTCAAGCAAAAAAGTCAAAATCCCCAACAGGGTACTTAGCTTTAGATGTCTTCAAGTAAAGGAGCGAAGTAATCATGGTGACAGTCGACTGTGGATAAAAAGTTGTGAGGTCTGTACGTGCAGACATCACATTTAAAGTCCCTGGTTTAAGGCCCTACATGCGACATCCCACACATCTACAGCAGCCAGGCTTAAGCTTTTGTATAGGAGCAGATATTTGGGTCGCTGGAGGCAAGTAATCCCACAATAAGAATACTACAATAAAGGAATAGAAGGACATCATGCATTCTTTTACTTAAATAATTTTTAGTATTAAAGTCTCCCGGCCTGGTACGAGCTCTCACTGGTGTGTTCCAGGCACAGATTATTTCAGTGACTTACAGACGAGACACGGGTTGTGTCTAAGTGACCTAATAAGAAACAATACAATAATTCCTTAAGCCATTTTTAAATATTTTCAAGCTTTCCAACCCTAAATGTTTTTTTCCCTCCATTAAGGCACCATTTAACTTTTCCAATGTGCTTCAGGAGGCTTGTTTGAAGGTTACAAAAGGGAGGCATGTATTCAATTATTAGTTCAATGAGATATTTTGGGGTCTTAACTTCCTTGGAAATAATGGAACAAAACATTTACAATTAGCTTGTCCATAGAATAACCTTTTCCATTTCTTGAAGACAATGGTTGAAGTTTAAACTTTGCCCCTAGAGCTTTAATGATGGAATTTTTTTGATGTGACCATTTACAATGCAATCATAACTGAAGTCTCACAATGTTATGTGCACTTAAATTAAATAGGACGACATTACTAATGAACCACCTTAGAGAACTTCCTTACATTATTTCCTGAAAGCAATTATGCAATATTCAGTTTTTCACAGTCTTTTCCTCCACATTTCTCTCAAGAGAACAGTCCAAAGAGAAGACTGAGTAGAGTGCCATGTGGGATAGATGGACAGCCCTTCCCCTCACACCCTGAAATATGCCCAGTTCCTTAATCAGCATTTAACTTAATGCTATACATATATATTAATATTTAAAAGTATTAAACTATTCCAATTTATGGAAAAGTGCTGCACTGTTTAACCACAAAGTCAAAATAACAAGCAAAATGAAAGTCACAATCTGCAGACTTTTACTACTTTCCAAGAGTGTACTATTTACTGAAAATAAAATGTTATGTACTTACC
Source organism: Protopterus annectens (assembly GCF_019279795.1). Taxonomy (NCBI): domain Eukaryota; kingdom Metazoa; phylum Chordata; order Ceratodontiformes; family Protopteridae; genus Protopterus; species Protopterus annectens. The sequence continues at coordinate 258,305,787 of NC_056749.1, forward strand.
ATAATGTTCCATGCGTGTTGCCCATCTCAGCCTTTATTTATTTATATTTGTTGACCGGGAGTGTCCGACTGGACGTAGGTCCATTTTCAGTGGAGGCCTGGGGAGAAAAGCTCCACAATTATTCTCACTTGTGGGTCAGATCCGATCCATCTTGGCCTTTTACAAAAGCCCAAGACCTTCAGCAAAGCTCATGGGTATTCTACCTTACCCATGAAGTTCCTCAACTCCCTCCGATCTTGTTTGTCCATGATAAATATTAGAGGTAAGCAGTTAAGCTATTCATAGCTTAACAGGAAGGTGGATCCTGAGGCTACAGAGTCCTATTATATCCAATTAGTGCTACTGTCTCCCAGGAGTATAGGCAGTGGGTATGGTGGGTGGGCTGTGAGAATAAAGGCCAAGATGGGCAACACACATGGCACGTTTTGGCATGTACATAACTTCTTGATGTGATGCTGTCAATCTCATCTTTATTCTTGTGGGAGAATATTACTCAAAACCATAGAACCAAAAGATATTCTACCTTGTAATGAGTAATAAATGTATTGGGGTTTGCCCATGTTGCTGCAGCACAGATATTATCCAAAGGCAGCCTAGCTTGGAAAGCTGCATAAGTAGGTATCACCCTGGTGGAATGAGCTTTGATAGGTGTCGCAAGAGTTTTGTTCCTAGAAGAAAATGCGTTATGAAAGCCATTTTGAAAAGGTAACCTTAGATACTGGTAGGCCTTTCTTAGTGTCAGAGTAAGAAACAAGCAGCTGATCTGATTTGTCTGATTTCTGCAGTTCTAGGTAGATAAAAAATGTAACTGTATGAACATCCAGTAGATGTAATGAGTATTCTTTATTATCGCAATTTGAAAAAAATACCAGTAAATGGACAGAATGAGGTTATTTTCACACAACTTTGAGCAGAAGTGAGGGGTTGGTGCACAAAGAAACTCTGTCCTTACGAAATATTAGGTATGGTGGCCTGGCAGATGAAGCTTGCAATTCTGAAACTCTCTATGCTAAGGTAATGGCTACTAAGAGTAACGTCTTCCAAGAAAGAAAGTCACAGGTGGAAGGCTCAAAAAGAGGAAAAACAATATCTGACAAGAAATTTAAATCCCAAGGTGTGGGTGGGTTTTTCTATGGCGGTCTTAGCACTGCAGTTCCCTTCAAGAATGCTTTACAAAGTCTGTTTTACATGTAACCATACCTATTTTCTCCTATATGAAAGTATGAAATTGCCAAATGAACGACTAGTAGCCAAAGCAGCACCTTCATTGAAAAGCTTAGCCAAAAATTCTAGTACAGAATGAATGGGAGCAGTAAAAGGGTCTACTTGATTAGTGTTAGCCCATGAAACAAATCTCTTCCATTTTCCTTTGTACAGCTGACATATTGATGACTTATGAGAAGATAAAATGCATCTGATTGGAGATGACAGGAAACCTTGCAATTAGGGGAATTGGAGCACCCAAGCTGTTAGTTTGAAATTGTTTAGATTGGAACAAACCATCCCTGATGGGAGAGTCAGAAGGTCTGGAACAGGGTCCAGAATCCAAGGTTCGTCCCAGACATGAGGCTGAAGGAAGGGAAACAATTTGTCGCGGTCAATAGTGAGCAATTAGGATTACTGTCATCTCAAACAAATGCTTTCTGTAGAAGTCTGGGAATTAGCGGAAAGGCATAAAGAAGTCCCAGGGGCCAATTATGAACAACTGCATCCCTTGGGAACTCCCCCACAGGAGTGATCAGGGCTAAGTAGTTACTGCATTTGGCATTGATGGGGGAAGCATAGAGGTCACAGCAAGGCTGACTCCATTTTCGGAGATATCCGCAACTTCTTGACTGAGGGACCACTAGTGAGGCCATAATATGGCTCTGCTCAATACATCTGCTATTACGCTGTATTTCCATGGAATGTGCACTTCTATCAGAAACCAGTTGGAAGATGTTGTCGATTGCCAGACCCTCAGGGCTTCTCAACAAAGGGAGTAAAATCCAGGACATATGTGCAAATGGGCCTTGTGTTGATGCCAGATGCCTTGAATGGTCTTCCCCAGATAATGGTCTGCCCACCCTATTTAGGAAGCGTCCGTGGATACCGTGGCTTGGGGATGAGGAGGAATAAAGTGATTGCCTTCAGATACCCAAGGAGAGCAAGTCCACCACTGAAGATCCTTTTTGCATGACTTGGTTATGATCTTGTGTGTCATTAAAGTTCTGAAATTGACCACTGCCTCAAAGGTAAGCAATGAAGAACTCTCGTGTAGAGATGAGCTAGGGGAATGAAGACAACTGAAGCAGCCACTTTGCCCGGTACTTGGAGAACTAGTTTGGCAGCAGCTCATTTCTTTCTGAACACTCTTACATAATGCCGAAGATTGTCCACTCTGTCTTGTGGAAGTTCTGCTATCATCCTTGTTGTGTTTATCTCTACTCCTATGAAGACCAAGCTCCGACATGGCTCTAGAGCAGATTTTTCTTAATTTATGGTAATTCCTAGAGAAGAAAACAGAGTTGTTGAGTTTAATCCTTGGCTTGCAACACAAGATGCCTCGTTGGGACAGTTATCACCCTGGTGGGCCAGTTGTCCAGATATGGAAACACCCATAATCCTTGCTGTTCAGGTGAGCCGCTACTACTGCCATGCAACTGGTGAACACTTGGGGGTTGTAGTGAGACCAAAGGGCAGAGCTTGAAACTGAAAGTGACTGGCTCCTAGCCACAAAAGCAATTGCCTTCTGGATCACCATTCCATCTGTATATGGTAGTATGAATCCTTAAGATCTACAGAGCACATCCAATTGTCTTTTTCCAAGACTGCAAGAATCGAATGCAGTGTCACCATCCGGAACTTTTTTTTTTTTTTTAAATGGGACTCAAGTCCCCTGTTTACCTTGGGACTAAAAAGAACCTTAACTAAGTTCTGAATCCTCTGATCTACAGTGACATCTTGAATGACTTTCTTAGCAACTTTTGAATTTCTAAGGTTACCTGTTCTCTTGACTGGGTGGAATGTCTGGAACTGATTTGTTTATGGGAGTGGGGAAGGGAATGATATAGCCCCTGGATATATGTCCTGCACCCATATGTCGTTTATTTTTTGCCAGGTCTGAAGGTGCAAAAACAATCGTCCCCTGACTACCTCGATACGCGAACAATCGGGCACCCCTTCAGAAGCGCTGAAAAGGCCTAACAAAACAGATTTTCTGGAACACTGATTCTGTGGGCTACCCCCTACCACGAGGGTGGTGTCTTCCATTACTGTTCCCCCTTGTGCCTCTAAGGGAGTATTCATCCTGTGGGTCTTAGAAAGACCTTTGTGATTTTTTGAACCGGATCATTCTACTACCTCTGATGTTTGGGAAAGGGTCTAGTAGATGTGGAAAAATGTACTCCAATGGCAGACAAGGTCTTGCCTTCCCTTTTCAAACCCGGTGAACTTTTTACTTTGGACCCAGTAAGAGAGGAGCCGTCAAGGGGGGGGGTGTTAGTGAAGGAACACTTGAAGCCTCCGCAAAATTGCAAAGGCGCATTCAGGCCTGCCTCCCAAGAGAAATGTCTGAAGCCGTTGCCCTACTCTCGTTCCATCTGCTGCATATAACACTACTCTCATGGAGGAGTTTACAACTGAACTGAGGGTGGCGAACCGAGCAGTTACTATGTCTGCTGCATCAGCTACAGCTCTTTGGAGGGAGTCTGACAGTTCTTTCAACAGGTCCTTCTGTAACTTAGTAAATGAGTCAAGTAGTTCAGTGACTGTAAGGCAAAGGTTGCTGAAGAAAAAAAACACTTCCTATACCTATTCATGGTCCTAGAATACTTATTTGGGGGATGGATAGAGAAACTGGTCTCAGCTCCTTTTTTAGTGGCCAGCAACATGACCATGGCATCAACAGCTACACCTTTAATAAAGAAATGTTAGTCCGTAGGGCAGTGATACACTTATTTGGCCTCCTATGAGTCAGCTCTATGGATTCTGGGGTCTCCCAAGTCTTCAGAGAGATAAAATCAACAAGTTCATTGGAAGGAGAGGCCACACAAGAGGGGGAGGGGCAAGTCCTAAAAGACTTCAGGTATACTGATTCCTCAGCTGAAGGGGTTATGTACTACCAGTAGCCCCTCTGCTTTAACATTTCTAGGATGTCTCCAAAGGAGACATCTTCAGGAGGTGACTGTGGGGACCATTCGGCATCACTAAGGTCAGTAGCATATGGGACTGACTTCTGGGGAGTCGAGATGCTTTCTCTTGCAAGTCCTCTTCCTCAGTGGGGTAATCTAAGGAAGTTTCAGAAGGGGGGATCTCTTGCTGCAAGTCCTGAGACCTGTTTCTGCAATCTTGTGGAAAGGGTAGATGAAAAGGTATAGTCAACAGCCCGGAACTGGAAGAAAGATCCTGGGTAGACTGTCTGAGACTGGGATGCAGTCATTATCCTCCTCATAACCTCAAAGGCACTCCATCCCTGATTCGAACACCTCAGATCCGACAAAAGGGTTCCAGAGAGATCAGAACCTGCTCTCTGAGCCCACCCAGAGCCCACCCAAGGAGTGTCAGCTCCGAGAGGTCTCCTGCTCTGACTGAGCAGAAGCACTCAGGACAGACGTCGGATCCAAGGAACTCATGGGTCTAGAATCGGAGACCAACTGGACATCCAAATCTTCCAGCTCCGAAACCAGGAGACAGATTAGAGAAGGAGTAGGTGCCGATGGGGAGGACTGTCAGTTCTGATGACTTTGGGCTCAGATCCAATAATAATTTGGCCAAGGCTGGTGTCTTCAGGAGCCTCTGCACTACCCTATATGTATCATCAGACATACTCCTGGTTGATCAAGCATATAAAGGTGGAGACCTATACTCAGTCAAAAATGCAGATGGGGGCCCAAAAGGCAATGGTTCCAAAGATGAAGAATGGCTCCAGTAACTGAGTCAGAGGCTGGAGCCAATGGCTCAAGTCGCTCCGAAGTCCTCTCAAATCTGATACTGAATGGCTGCTCTGAAGAATCTGTAGGAAAAAGACAGCCTATAAGCTTTCTGTTTCAGCTCCGAAGAGAACTATGGAGTCAAAGAAGATAGTTTATGAAACTTGTCAGATTTAGAGGATTTTGAAGAAACCGCGCACTCTACTGAAATAGCCTCAGAAAAAGACGTCTTAAGCAATCCTTTTAAGATGAGCTTATTTATACGCTCCATAAGAGCCCTTTGATTAAATCCATGACAAATGGAGCAAGATTCCTTAAGATGTAAAGGCCCCAGAGCAATACACACAAAGTGTGTGCATCACTTAGGTGCATCTTCTTACAACACTGTTCATTTTTTTGAACCCTAAGAGTTTTCAGTCTTGTTTCTGAGACTGAATTCAAAGGTTTTAACAAGCTACATAAATAAAGAAGCAAGATAAAGAAAAAAAAGGTAGCACGCACGTGCACACACCCACATACGCACACACCCACACATCCAGGCACACACACCCACACATCCAGGCACATCCTCCAACTTAAACGGATGTTAGAGGAAAGATTTTTTTTTTTTTTTTTAAACTAAAGACAGATCGTCCTCTAACTTAAGTGGATGATGAAAGGGATATATGGACAGAACAAATGGCAAACGTCCTCTAATTTAAACGGACATGTGAGGGAAACTTCACCCTGGGAGGGGAAATTATGAAAGGGGAACAATACTTTGAAAAAAATGCTAAAAGGGTAATGGACTTTACTAAATAACTACTAGAGAAAAAAATTAGTCAGAAAAAGGTCAAAGTAAATGTCAAAAAGTTACTTATCTTTCGCCGAGGACAAACGGGATCTGAGGGAATTAGGGAACTGCTTTATGGGTAAGGTAGAATGCCCATGAGCTTGGCTGAAACCCTCAAGCTTTTGTAAAAGGCCTAGATGGATCAGATCTGACCCACAAGTGTAAAAGGTAAGTGACATCACATCAAAATTTACTAAGCCAGCCTGTAGTTCTATTCCATTTCTTTCACTAATGATTCTTATTTATTACATCTAATATGAAAATAATGCAAATATATAATTTGAAATACCTTTTGGCAAACTGTTCATATCTACTTCATTCTCTGATGTTTTTGGATTGGAATCCTCCGCCTCTTCCTCTGGCGCTTCATTAACAATTTCATCATCACCAGACTCGACATACTTTGTCACAACAGAAGGTTTTCTTAATACAAAAATACATCATTTGAATGTAGCAAATCAGTTGTCCACCAAATCTTTAAGCATATTACTTAAATATGCAAATATACACAAACCAGAATTATTGCATCAACCAACCACTACTCTTAAACAGGAATCACACTGTTAAAGCTTCTTAGCAACTTAAGTACAAAACTGATAATTTTTTGATGTAAACCATTCATTATGTAGCTAAGCACTAGCACCTGGTCTTCTATCAAAAGCACATCTCTGCTGTCAAACTCACAAGGGACTTCCGATGTATGCTTATCTCTCAAGTCTGGAATCTGAAGGACTAGTATTCCAGTTCTAAAGCAGCATTTAAAAAGAAAAGCTCACAGATGCAAGAATATTAAGTAATTCTGTCTCCACTGACATTGTATGGTACTGCTCTATGAAAATGTTTCGGTTTAACCCAAATCAACTTTAGTAACATGTTTTAACGGGTTCCATTCAAGTAGTCAAACTTTTACAAGTCTGAACCACATTTGGTCGAGACCATACGGTCAAATTTGTAAAAGTTCGAGCATTTGAATGGAAATCTCCGTAAGCGGTGGTTTCCATTCACTTCAATGTGGTGCGATCTCAGAGTTGGTATATTAAAGTACTGACAGGTACACGGGGGCTTTCCCCCCTGCTTACAAGTTATTGTTTTGTACGTTGTAGGTTTTTTTTTTTCTGCAAAGTCAAAATTCTGTAACTTTGAACTTAATGGTTCGACCATTAGGTGTTTGGAGTTACGGAACTTCGACTATCTAATATAGACCCATTTTTAACGAATACTAAATGAGAGAAATCTGTTAATTAACTGTCAAATGCTTTTAAAGCTCCCCTTCAGCAATACTTTATATATATATATATATAAAAAAAAAAAAAAAAAAGCCTCAGTCCAAACAGCAGCTGTTTTACGTTTGTCAAAACTTTTCACAAATACCCACTCGGGCATACTAGAGAAACAAACTGTGAACAATTACCTCACCTGCTGAACTGCCAAGTGGCTTACAGACAGGAGACAGATTATCAAAATAGGGAAAGATACCTCCCCAAACAGACCAGTCACCAGTGGACCACCCCAGGGTTTTGTGCTGGGACCCCTCCTGTTTGGCATCTATTTTTCTAAATTAAAAGCCAATACCCAAAGGAATTCATCTAAGCTGGCAGCTGACAAAGCTAGAAGCAGTCACTAAATGCCCAGAAGACTTAATCCTGCAGGAAGGTTTGTCTCAAAATAATGGACTGAAACCAAACACCCCAAAAATGCATTATATCCTTTAGGAAGTCATCTACTCCAGGGAACTTTCCACACTGACAATATAACCCTAACAGTTGAGCCAGCTGTTCAGGATTTAGGAACCTATGTGGACAGTGACCTAAATTTTGATCAACATGTGTCCATTGTTATAAGAAAGTCCTTCTATAGTGCACAGCTTATAAACCAAGGGATTGTGTACAGATCTAGGCATGTCACTGCCCCCATTTACTCAGCCCTAATTAGGCCAATCATTGAATATACTGCCCTCTTTTGCATGCACCTGTTCAGACACATGAAACTGGAACGTCCACAGACATACCATACTAAAAGAATATAAAGGCCTAAACAACATGTTCTCATGGACAAGCTCCAAGCCCTCTCACTACATTAGTTACCCTACATACCAAGAGGTGACCTGTGTCTGGCATACAAGGCATCCTCCGATGCGTTACTGAAGGACATCAAGTTAAATGTGATCAGAAATGCTCCGTCTAGGGATCTAAACCTCTCCGGCATCATCAATGGAATGGTTGTGAGAGAAAGGTGCATTTTGCAGAGGATACCGCTATTATGGAATAGACTCCTCAGCCACATAAAACAGTTCATGTTTGTCCATTTTCAGCCGCAAATTAGTTATGTGGATGGGAAATGGAAAATTTACCCCAGGACTAACCCATGGACTACTAATGGATAGAGGGAGCTCCTAAATGCTTTATCCCATGCGTGGTTTTCCTCAAATTAACTATGGTATGATCCCAGTTATTTTCATTAGGGATAAAGTACAGTTTTGTACCCACCATAAATGTAGATGTTAGAGTGTATACCCCTGCTGCAGTCATCACACTTGGGTTATCCTGCCGTCAGGCGGTCCCGCAGTCGGCCAGAATTCCAAAGTCTTGGTCCGGCGTCGGTTGCTGTCACTTCTTCCCTGGCATCAGAGTGCCAGGGGTATATCAGAGGCATCCGACGCCATTTTCTTCAGTTTTTCTTGCCCCAGATGTCAGGTGCCCCTAATAGGTAGGCAAAAATATATGTGTGTGTGTGTGTGTATGTATATATAGATATATATATAGATAGATAGATATATATATATATATATATATATATATATATATATATATATATAGATATAGATATATATATAGATATATATATATATATAGATATATATAGATATATATAGATATAGCTAGCTAGAAAAAGATAAAACAAAACCCTTAGGCACAAGCAAATACACCACAGAGGTTGTATAGAATAAAGAGAAGTTCAGCTAGTTTTAGAGGGGATGGAGGGAGGGCTACCTGGACTGCAGCAGGGTATACACTCGAACATCTACATTTATGGTAGGTACAAAACTGTACTATGTTCATCGTGTTACCCTGCTGCAGTCATCACACTTGGGTGGAATCCCAAAGCTAAGGATGGGCAGAGGAGTCAAACAGGGTTAGAGGGGGCTAGAAGGCCCTGCAAAACTGCAGTGGCAAAGCCCGCCCTTGTCTTAGAGTAAAGTGGTAAGTGAATGTTTGGTGAAGATGTGTACTGAACTCCAAGTTGCAGCTTCCAGAATATCCTTGGTTGGTACCCCCCTGAGGAAGGCTGTAGATGTAGCTGCTGCCCTGGTAGAGTGTGGCGTTATGGTAGTAGGAACTGGTTTTCCATGGTGGGTATAGCACAAACGTATGCAATGTCCTATCCATTTGGAAATGGTTTGTTTTGAGATAGCCTTTCCTTGTGATGCTGTAGCATAGGATACAAGAAGCTGGTCAGATTTTCTGAAAACCTTAGTTTTATCCAAGTAGTAACGTAGCTGTCTGTGAATGTCCAAGGAATGCAAGAGTCTTTCTACTTTGTTCTGTGGATTTGGAAAGAAGGTGGGCAAATGGATGGTTTGATTTAGGGCCAGACTGGATACCACCTTAGGCATAAAGGAGGGGTTAGTTCGTAGAGAAACCCTGTCTTGACGAAAAATGAGGAAAGGCTCCACTGCCATTACTGTCTGAAGCTCTGAAACTCTTATAGCTGAAGTGATTGCTAGCAGCAGGGCAGTCTTCCATGATATAAACTTTAGGTCAGCTGAGAAAGCTGGTTCAAAAGGAGGTAGCGTGAGTTTTTCCATAACAAAATTGAGGTTCCAGGTAGGTGTTGGTGCTCTCCTGAGAGGCCTAACATACTTGGCCCCTCTGAGAAACTGCCTTAAGAGTGGATGTGAAAATAAGGGAGGACCCGTGTTGTAGTGAGCAGAAATAGCTGAGGCGTGGATTTTAATAGATGAAAAAGAAAGCCCTTTGTGTAACAGCTCAGTTAGATATTGCAGTATCTGAGGTATGTCAGGCTGAAGGGTATTTTGGCCTTTAGCTTGGTTCCAGGCGCAAAACCTTTTCCATTTGTCTGAGTAGGCTTTCCTGGTGCTAGGCCTCCTGGCCTCCAGAATAACTTCCATAACAGCTTGTGAGAGAGGAACTGGCTGGTTGCCTAGGTGATTTGCCATGCAGCCAAGTTTAAGGTTTTGAGCTGGCTGTGTAGAATCTGATTGTCTTTGTGTGAGCAGGTGGGTAATTTGTGGAAGAATCCATGGTGGGCCATGGGCCATATTCCTTAATAGTGGGTACCAGTGCTGGCATGGCCAGTCTGGAGCAATGAGTATCATTCGGGGTCTCTCCATCCTGACTTTCAGTAGCACCTTTGAGAGAAGGGGTAGTGGAGGAAAGGCCTAAACCGTTAACATTTTCCAACTGAATGAGAGAGCGTCCACTTTCCAAGCTTGTTGGTGAAAAATCCTTGTGCAAAACTTTGTTAGCTGATAGTTTTGAGGGCTGGCAAAATTACAGTTTTGTACCTACCATAAATGTAGATGTCCGATAGATATGCAACTGCAGTCCTGACATATGGGTTGTCCTGCCTCAGGCAGCCCTTCGGTCGGCCGGATTCCAAAGTCTGGGTCCGGCATCAGCTGATGTCGCCTCTTCCCCGACGTCAAAGCGGCTGGGGTATAAAAGCATCAGCCGACACCATCTTCTTCAGTGTTTCTTGCCCCAGATGCCAGGTGCCCTCCAAGGAAGGCTAAATTTAGAGAATGGATAAAAATTCCAGACATGCACAACAGTAATAAACAGATACACCATAACAGATATCCCCAGCTAATTTGGAAAAGGGGGAGTGGACCCAAAAAAGAGAATTACAGAGGGGTAGGAGGGAGGGAAAACCTGACTGCAGTTGCATATCTATCGGACATCTACATTTATGGTAGGTACAAAACTGTACTATGTCCTTCAAGAATGCAACTGCAGTCCTGACATATGGGTTGAATACCATAGCCAAGCTGGGGGTGGTAGGATCTAAGATAAGGATGGTGTAGCTAAAATGCCCTGCAGGACTGCAGAAGCAAAGCCTGCTCGGGATCTGGAATATAAAGGCAGGTTGTAATGTTTGGAAAATGTATGCACAGAGCTCCATGTAGTAGCTTCTAGAATGTCCTTTGTAGCCACCCCTCTTAGAAATGCTGTGGAGGTGGCTGTAGCTCTGGTGGAGTGTGGCCTGATATTGGCTGGCACACCTTTTCCATGGAAAGAGTAGCACAATCTGATGCAGTTTCCAATCCATTTTGAAATTGTTTGTTTGGAAATTGCCTTTCCTTGTACTCCAGCAGCGTAGGCTACAAATAGTTGGTCAGACTTTGTTGGCCTTTGTTCTGTCCAAGTAGTAGCGCAATTGCCTGTGTATGTCCAAAGTGTGCAGAAGCTTTTCTCCTTTATTTTGAGGATTTGGAAAGAAAGTAGGCAGGTGAATTGCTTGATTTAGAGAAACCCTGGATATCACTTTTGGCATGAATGAAGGATTGGTTCTTAAAGAGACTCTGTCCTGATGGAAAATGAGAAATGGAGGTACTGCCATGAGGGCCTGTATCTCAGAGACTCTTCTTGCTGAAGTAATTGCCAACAGGAAAACTGTTTTCCAGGAGAGAAATTGCAATTCTAAAGATGCTGCTGGCTCAAAAGGAGGAAGAGTTAATTTTTCCAAGACGAAGTTGAGGTCCCATGCAGGCACTGGTGGTTTTCTTGGAGGTTTGATATTCTTTATCCCTCTTAGAAACTGTCTTGGCAAAGGATGTGAAAACACAGGTGGATCACAGTTGTATATTGCTGAAATTGCTGAAGCGGGTATTTTTATGGAAGAATATGAAAGGCCATTGTGAAGCATTTCTGCCAAGTATTCTAGTATCTGTGGGATGCTCATTACTGATGCACCCTGACCCTTGTTGACATTCCAGATGTTTAATCTCTTCCATTTGGCTGAACACGTTTTTCTGGTGGAAGGCCTGCGTGCTTCCAGTAAGATCTCTTGAACTTTTTTGGAGAGAGAGATATGGGGAGAAGTCATGGAACCCTCCAAGCAGTCAGTTGCAATGTTTGCAGGTTGGGATGAACAGTCCTGTAATTGTGCTGAGTTATAAGCAGAGGCCATTGAGGCAGGAGCCACGGCTTGGTGCGAGTTATGCTCCTTAGTAATGGATACCAGTGCTGTCTTGGCCAGTCTGGAGCTATCAAAATGCCTTTCGGTTATTCTGCTTTGATCTTCAGTAACACCTTGGTCATTAATGGTAGAGGTGGGAATGCATAGATTGTTAGAGAATTCCAGCTGAAGGAGAGAGCATCCATTCTCCAGGCTTGAGGATGGTGTGTCCTTGAGCAGAACTTCTTCAGATGATGATTGAGGTGTGAGGCAGAGAGATCTATGTCCAGCCTTCCCCATACAGGAGTTATTTGTGAAAAAATGTCTGGATGCAACATCCATTTGTGCGGGTCCATAATGTTTCTGCTTAGACTGTCCGCCAGAACATTGTCCTTGCCTGGGACAAACTGGGATTGCAACTGTATGTTCAGTTTCAGGGACTTTTCCCAAAGAGTCATTGTTAGTCTGCAAAGGGGGTAAGAATGGGTGCCTCCCTGTTTGTTTATGTACCACATAACAGTGGTGTTGTCTGTCTTTATTAGCAGATGACCTTGCTGAAGAAATTTTCTGAAGGACTCAATTGCATGAATCACTGCCAACATCTCTTTTTGATTGATGTGCAGATGCAATTCCCGTGGTGCCCATTGCCCTTGAATGCATCTGCCCTCCATGTGCGCCCCCCCATCCAAGATCTGAGGCGTCTGTTGTAATGGTTTGGCTTGCTTGAGGTTTGCCGAAAGACATGCCTCTGTTTAGCTGGCTTGCTTGTGCCCACCACAAAAATTCCTTTTGTAGACATGGAATGAGTGGAATAATTTCTTCTAAGTTGTGGCTGTGTTGAGACCATAAACTTTTTAGGTACCATTGTAGTTTTCTCATGTGTAGTCTTGCCAGTGGAATCAGAAGAATGCAAGATGCCATGAAACCCAGGGCCTGCAGGATTTTCCTTGCAGTCATCTGGGTGTGCTTTGCTAGGCTTTTGAAGTAATCTGGTAATTGTTCTTGTTTTTCTTCTGTGAGGAAAGCCATTTGTGAGTTTGTGTCCAGTTTGGCTCCTAGAAAAATTATTTGTTGGGATGGCAGTAGTCTTGATTTTTGAATGATGACTGTGTATCCCAAAGCCTGTAGTAAGTGAATGACATAGTCCAAGTTTCTTATCAAGGCTTGCTTGCTGTCCGCTTGTATAAGGCAGTCGTCCAGGTAAGGATATATTTGTATCCCCTGAAGTCTGCAATGTGCAATTACTGATGCCAGGCATTCCGTGAATACTCTGGGCGCAGTAGATAAGCCAAAAGGCAATGCTGAGAATTGATAATGCTCTGACCCTGCAAGAAATCTGAGGTATCTTCTGCAGCTGTGTCTGATTGGGACATGCAGGTATGCCTCCTTGAGGTCCAGAGTAACCAGCCAAGACCCCTTGCCCAGCATGGGAAGAAGTTGCTGTAACGTCAGCATTTTGAATTTTGGCACAATGAGAAAAGTGTTTAGAGCAGACAAGTCCAGTATAGGTCTCCATTGCTTTTCTTTTCTTGGAACAAGGAACAATCTTGAGTAGAATCCCTGGCCTTGTTCCTGAGGAGGAACCTTTTCTATTGCTTTGATTTGTAGCAGCTTTGAAACTTGTATGAGTGCCTCTGCCCTTTGATTTTGTGGCAGGTTTGGCATGCCTTGTCTTGTTGGTAAGGTATGGAAGTGGAACCTGTAACCTTTGTCTATTATGTCCAAAATCCATTTGTCCTTTGTAAAAATGTGCCAATTTTTTAAAAATAAAGATAATTTTTCAGCCTAAAGGTGCTTCTCTTTGAGCCTTGGTCGGCGGTGTCAAAGTCAAGTCATTGTGATTGTCCCTGTGGAGCAGTAGAAGTCCCTGAGCCACTTCTCTGATTAGTTGGTTGCCATTGGCGGCCCCTGTAGGAGCCTTGGTATTGCCCTCTACCTCGAGCACGCCTGTTTTTTCCCCTTTGGAACTTGTCAGTGTCCGGAAAGGACCAATTCTTCGAAGGTCAATTCCTGCTGAACCTTGGTGGCTGAACCTGGAGGAAATCTTTGACTGTTTGTACTGATTTAGCCTTTTCCTCGATTGATTTCAACACACCCTGTGCATTAGCACCAAATAGCTTGTCTTTTTCCAGAGGTGCATCTAGAAGCTTTACTTTAACATGCTCTGGCAATGACTGTTCTTTCAACCAAGCATGTCTACGTATGACGGCCTCTGCCATAGCTGCCCTACATGAAGCTTCCAATGCATCATAACCACACTGAAGAAAATGATTGCTAACCTGAGTATTATGAACCAAATCCTGCAAGGCCTTTCTATCTAAAGGCTCAGGAGAGGCTAACTTTCTGCAAATCATCCATCAAGAAATCCTGATACTGAAACATATGAAAAAGACAGTTAAGTGCCCTCATGGCAAGGGTGGATGAGGTATAAACTTTTTTACCCCACCTCTCCAGGGACCTAGATTCCCTGTCTGCGGGCAAAGGATTTTTGGCCGTGGAAGTGGCCACTTCTTTGGGCCCCTGAGAAATAGTTTCTAGATCAACAGAGTGGGCCTTAAAGAGATGTTTATGAGTTTCAGGAACCCTGTAATATCTGCCTGGCTTGACAGGAGCAGGAGGAAGAGAATCAGGAGAAGTACTGGAGTCAAAGAACACATCATCCAATACATCTAACACTGGGGGTATAGCTAAAGGCCTGTGCTGGGGTAACTTAAGGAAAGTCCGAAGCCTTTTCCTGGAGTCGGAGAAATCCTGGCCCTGCCACTGAAAATGCTCTCGCATGGAGTGGAGAATTTCCCCGAAAGAAATATCCTCAGGAGGAGAGGCAGAGGGAATGGATTAATCAGCATCAGAATCCTCGTAGGCCGGGAAAGATTCTTCCTGGGAATCTGAATGGTCCGACTCACCAGAGGCGTCATCTGAGGAAAGGGTATCTGCCTGCTCAACCCTAGGCCTTTTGTCTGAAGGCGGCTGAGAACCTCTGTCTGGATGAGCCTGAGAGCCCCTGATTAAAGAAATTGGATCTGCAGCTAAAGTCATGATCTGTTTATCAGAAGTGGGACCCTGGGAAAAACATTTAGGAGGGTGAGACTTAGCCTGGCTGGCAGCCTTAGCACGTGTGTAGGCCTTGATGGACAGACACAGGAGGCCTAGCTGCCCCACGTGCTGGAGTAACTTTGTCCACCGGTAAGGTGTCAGGCAAATCTTGGGCTTCGGTTTCAGGAGGAAAATCAACAACCGGCACCGGGGTAGCCTCCGGGACCATAGTGTGCGGTAAAGCGGTGTCGTCGGCCTGGAGCGGTTGAATTACCGCCTCCGAAGAGACCGATGCACTCGCGGTAGGCTTTAGCGTGGTGTCGGTGGAAGTCGCGGGACACGAATGTCGGTCCCGGTCCTTCTGTTTTTTGGAAATATGTGCTGTCGGTAGTTCCGACGGCATGATATAGGAGTAATTTTCCCCAAAAAAGTCTTCAGCAAATTCTGCCCGGTGCCTAAGTGTGCGCTTATTGAAGCAAGCACAGGCAGCACAGGTCGAGACGTCGTGGTCTGGGCCGAGGCAGGGAAGGCAGTAAGAATGGAAGTCCTTATGAGGTATTTGTTTACCACAAGACAAGCAATTATTAACTTTTGCAGTTTTATCTGACATCGGCTGAGGCAAGAAAAGGATCCCCAACGGGGTACTTAGCTTTTTGATGACTTCGGTATCTGAAAACACAGGAGCTGGCCGACCGGCACTTGCGAACTGCTTCTGCTTCAGGCACCGTGCGGCAAGAAAGACTGAAGAAGATGGTGTCGGCTGATGCTTTTATACCCCAGCCGCTCTGACGTCGGGGAAGAGGTGACATCAGCCGATGCCGGACCCAGACTTTGGAATCCGGCCGACTGAAGGGTTGCCTGAGGCAGGACAACCCATATGTCAGGACTGCAGTTGCATTCTTGAAGGACATCAGGTCTATGTCTGGGTGCCCCACTTTTGAGTTATCATTGCGAATACTTGTGGATCCAGTTTCCATTCATGGGGATCCATGATGTTTCTGCTTAGGTTGTCTGCCAATATATTCTTTTTTCCTGGCAGGAATTGAGCTTGTAATTGAACTTGGTAAGCCAGTGCTGTGTTCCACAAGGTCATTGCTTGCCTGCATAGACAGTAGGAGTGTGAGCCCCCTTGTTTATGTACCACATTACTGTGGTGTTGTCTGTCCTTATGATAAGCTGTCCTGGATGCAAAAGGTCCTTGAAGGCTGCCAGAGGATTTTGTACAGCTAGCATTTCTTTTTGATTGATGTGCAGATTCCTTTGATCTGCTATCCATAAGCCTTGAACGCACTGTCCTGCCATGTGTGCCCCCCAGGCATAGTCCAAAAAGACAAACAGCAAAGAAAGCAACTACATCTAATCCTAACACTGGCTCAACAGCCATGTTTAACTATATTCACCATTACTCTGAACTACTAATCCCAAGTATTTAAACTCATCCACCTTCACCATCTCTACTCCTTGCATCCTTCAGCATTCCCTTATCCTCCCCTCTCATTCATATACACATATTCTGTCTTAGTCCTGCTGACCTTCATTCCTCCTCCCTTTAGAGCATATCTCCATCTCTTTGTGAAAAATCAAGTAAGAAGGCTTTACAGACAGTGCTTGTAACTCAAACTAGTCTAGCTGATGTGATGGCTACTATAAAAAAAGTCTTCAAAGACAAAAATTTCAGTAGGCACGAAAGAGCAGGTTCAAAAGGAGGTGAAGTTAACTTAGACAGGACAAAGTTCAAATCCCAGGAAGCTACCACTTCCTGAAAGTGGGGTCTCAGCAAGGTAGCACCTTTAAGGAAGGTTTTACACAATCTCTGTGACATCAGGTTAGACTCATGTCGAAACAAAAAAGCAAGGACCAGCAAACAAGGCACCTGATAATAAATACTTTAATAAAAGTATCTAGGTTCTTATAACAGACTGGTTTCGGCTGATTTAGTACAGTACCAGTTGGTTACCATTGCTTCTGACAAAGGTGATTCGACAGTAGTACAGGATTTGTCCCAATATGACAACGAAGCCTTCAGACAACTGTCTAACGTTCGATACTACACCCAATTAACCATTGATCCTACACCTGTTTTCAAAGAACAGATAGACTCTTTTCTTAGATTAGCTGTTGAAGAAGGTATCATTACTAAGAACATTCAGTCCCAACTTACTATATCTAACCCTTGCCCACAATACATATATTTCCTAAATAAAATACACAAAGACCTCCAGAATCCCCCTGGTAGACCTATTGTTTCCGGTAGGAATTCATTAACTGAACCTTTATCTCTCTTCTTAACCAAATACTTACAGCCACTTTTAAAATGTGTCAGAGCAAGGAATAGAGAGACCACGGAATTTCTTCAAATCATTTCCGAAACACAGTTAGAACCAGACTGGTTACCTTGCACTATGGATGTTACATCACTATATATTAACATTCCCCACTGGGCTGGATTGGAGGCTTTAGAATATTGGCTCAATAAGACCGAATTTTACAAACCCGGCTTTAACGCCCTTTTGTTGTGTTTGACTTGAACATGTATTGACTAAGAACATGTTTTTTTTTAAAGGCAATTGTTATTTGCAAACCAAGGGGACAGCAATAGGGGCTTCTTTCGCCCCTATATACGCAGATTTGTTCATGGCATATTTTGAAGAACATATTTATGATACTTCACATAATATCTATATTGAAGAAATGGACATCTGGCGTAGATATCTAGATGACTGCAGGTTGGTATGGAGGGCGGATTCTGAATATCTTTTGGAATTTACCACATATCTGAATGAAAATAAATGGGGAATTGAATTCTCTGTCAACTATGATAAAAATAAAATTATTTTTTTTGGATGTTTTGGTTTGCCGCGCATCCAACCATACGTTGACTACAGAAATTCATTGCAAATTCCCTGAGAATAATTCACTCCTCCATGCCTCCAGCTTTCACCCTCACCATATTTGCAAAAACATCCCTAAATCCCAGTTCATGCGCATCATGCGCATTTGTTATGACAAACACACCTATACACGATTTAGGGACAATCTAGTTCTCAGATTTCATGACCGGGGTTATAAATTGGGTCAATTACTACACACCAAACACACAGTGGATAATATGGAAAGGGATGATCTCCTCAGTTACAAAAATAACACTCATTCTAATTCCAATCCACCTAGACTCATAACCACCTATGGACGCAACACCAATATTTTAATCAACACTGTCCAGCAAAATTGGAACTTATTAACATGCGACCCAAAACTTAGTGAAATAATTGGCGACAGATGTCTGTTTTCTTTTCGTAAAGGTAGAAATTTATCTGGTTTCTTTAATCATTTCAAGCATTCCGAAGCCAGAAGTACTCATACCAAACAAACCACATGATCAAGTGAACCTTTAATAGGCTGCTTTCCCTGTGGACATTGCACACATTGTGCCAAGCTACTCAAAACTAAAATCTTTAGCAGTCAGAACACTTCTGCAGTATATGATATACAATTTTTTGCCAATTTTTCCTAGGACTGGGTAATATATTTGGCCAAGTGCCCTGCATTTCATATTGGTAAAACGTCTAGACCCTTAAAATTCAGAATATCTGAACATCTTAGTGATATAAAAAAGAAAAGATAAAACAATGCTCTTTATAAACAATCATTAATACACAGTAATGCTTGTTTTAGTTTCACCATTATAGACAAAATAAACAGACCCAGAAATAATAAATTAGGTTGGCATGATTTACTGAATTCCATGGAGAAAAAATGGATTATTAAGCTTGATGGTCTCTTGAAGCTTGGTCTAAATGAGCATTTGTAATTAATCACATGTTCTGTTCAATTATTTATAAAATGATTCTTTTCTGCATTTATCTTTTACACTGATGAAGGCTCTGTACCAAATCAGCCGAAACTAGTCTGTTATAAGAACCTAGATACTTTTATTAAAGTATTTATCATCAGGTGCCTTTGTTTGCTGGTCCTTGCTTTTTTGTTTGGATTTTGGTTTTGTGGTACCTTGCAGCTGCCGTACTCACAGGGGTTACTACACTTTTAGACTCATATCAACCTAAATGAAAATTAGATATTGCTGCCAATTTAACCCTAATTGTGGCAGCAG
This sequence comes from Protopterus annectens, assembly GCF_019279795.1. Taxonomy (NCBI): domain Eukaryota; kingdom Metazoa; phylum Chordata; order Ceratodontiformes; family Protopteridae; genus Protopterus; species Protopterus annectens. Next base: position 258,324,814 of record NC_056749.1, read on the forward strand.
CAGACCCCTTATGGAAGAGTTCAGACAAGAATTCTAAGACAATTGGGATGGATGCAGTGTAAGGATCTACGTTCCTTTCTTCAGCCCACATGGAAAACCTTCTCCATTTGCTAGTGTATAAATTCCTAGTGGAAGGTTTACGCGAAGACGTGAGGATGTGGGTCACAGCAGGTGAAAAATCATGAAGCCTGACTAGGGATGGAATTGGAGCAGCCATGCTGTCAAGTTGAGGGTGTGGAGGCAGGGGTGAAGGGAGCCTAACGTGTCAAGAAGAGTCCATGGATAGTCTAGTAGATGAAGCCAAAGAAAGTGGAACCAAATCTGATGAGGCCAGTAAGGAGTAATGAGAATCATTTTGCTTCCCAACAACTTCACTTTCTGAATCACTTTGAATATGAGAAAAGGAGGGAAAACAAAGGAGTCCCAGGGGCCAATCATAAACAAGCGCGTCTCTCGGTGACTACCCCGGAGGGGGATAAGGGAAAAGTAGCTGCTGCATTTGGAGTTGATCAGACTTGCGAAGAGATCGCAGCAAGGCCGTCCCCATTTGCGGAAGATCTGTTCTGCTATTGCCCAATTCAGAGACCACTGGTGAGGCATCAAGTTTGTCCTGCTGAGTTTGTCAGCTATCACACTGGTTGTCTCTGGGATGTGCGTTGCCAGCAGAAAGCACTGGAAGGATTGCACCCACTTCCAAACACGAATAGCCTCTCGACAAAGGAGGTAAAGATCTGGTTCCACCTTGTTTGTTGAGATAACATACCACTGACATGTCTGATTGGACTGCTATCGTCCCTAGAGGAAGAGAGTCATGAAGTGCTTGCAACGCTAGAAGCACTGCCTTCATCTCTAGGACACTGATACGCAGGTAAGCCACGTGATCTTGCCATGTGCCTTGGACAATCCTGCCTAGATCATGCCCCCCCTATCTGAGAGGCATCCGTAGTCACAGTAGCAACGGGTTGGTGAGGAAGGAATGGGGTGCCTGTTAGTTGGTCGGGTTGAATCCACCAACGGAGGTCCTTTTTGCAAGACTCTTATGAAGATGTGGTGTGATAGAGGCAGTTGTTGAAAGGACCACTGGGACAATAGAAGCCATTGGAGAATTGGCATATCTAATCTGTTGAGGGATTAACAATATGGTGGAGACCATGGTCCCTAAGTTTCAGCATTGCCTTCGCCTTTCTGTAGAGGAAGTAGACGGAGAATTTGTTGTCCAAGGTTCTGCGCTCTTTCTGCAGGTAGACGAGCTAATGTCGTGACTGTCTATTTCTGCCCCTATAAAAAAGTCAGAGGGCGATAAGGCAGACTTTTTCCAATTTATTGTAATCTCTAACTGGGAACTTGTTGGATGGTGGAATCTCTGGTTTGTAGGAGTAGATGCCTGGTGGAGGCGGTCAGGAGCCAGTCATCCAGATACGGAAACACTTGGAATCCTGAATGTCTCAGGTGAGCTGTCACTACCGCCATACATTTGGTTAACACCCTGGGGGGCTGTGGTGAGACCAAAGGACAGAGCACGAAATTGGTAATGACTGGCTCCCAGCTGGAAGCGTAAATGACTCCTCGATGCTCTGTCCATTTTTATATGGTAGTACACACCTTGGAGGTCTACGGAGCACATCCAATTGTCTTTTCCAAAGAGGGAGTATAGACTGCAGTGTCACCATCTGGAACTTGGCCTTCTTTACGGATTCATTTAGTTTGTTGAGGTCCAAGATGGACCTCCAGTCCCCTGTACATTTTGGCACTAAAAAGAATCTGCAATAGGTTTCTAATCCTACCTGTTCTGCAGGGATGGTTTGGATGCCTCTGTTTGCAAGCAACTTTTTCACTTCTACAGTTGCTTAATCCCTGTGACTGGGTCGAACATCTGGGATCTTGGGAGTGTGAGGTGGAAGAGAAAAGGGTACGGAGTAATCTCTGGTGATTATTCTTTGTACCCATTTGTCTTGCGTGATTTTTAGCCAGGCTTCTGGATACAAAGAAATGTGACCCCCGACTGGCTCCAAAGAGGCACAGCCAGGTACCACATCAGGAGCACCGACAGGGACAGCCTTGAAATGAATCACGGCCACCCAGATTCTGAGGGCCGCCCCTGCCTCTAGGACTACGTCTGCCATTAGCTCCTCCTTCTCTGCCTCTGAAGGAGGAGTCACCCAGTGCATCTGGGAAACATCTCTGGGACTTCTTGAACCGTATCTTACCACCTCTCTGACCCTTACGATATAGTCTAGAGGGGACAGTAAAACGTCCTCCCATGTCAGAGAGAGTCTTCCCTTCTTGTTCACACCTGGTGAGTTTATCTTTTACTTTAGGTCCAAACATTGAAGCACCGTTAAAGGGGGCGTTGGTAATGGTAGACTTGAAAGGCTCTGCAAAGTTGCATAAGCGCATTCAGGAGCATCTCCTAATGGAAACTCCTGAACCCGCTGCCTTGCTCGCTCCATTGGCTGCATAACAGATCAGACTCATGGCGGAGTTCACAGTGGAATTTAAGGTTGACAACTGAGCAGACACCTTCTCAAGGACTCCTTCAGTAGATGTACCTTGAAGAGCATCTCCTAACACCTTAAGGAGATCTCTTTGACGCCTTGTAAAATGCGTTAGATAGTTCAGTAATAAGAGTGAAGGCCGCTGAAGAAAAGACACGCTTCCCATATCTGTCCATCGTTTGAGACCCCTTATTCGGCGGATGGACAGATGAAGTTTCCACTAACTCCTCCTTAGTGGTCACCACCACCATGGAATCTACAGGCACGCCATTGGACAAAAACTCTCTTTGGGGGCATACAGAAATTTATTGGGTCTGGGAACTGGCGCCACAGCATCATGAGTCTCCCACACCTTCTGACTAATGAGATCTAAAAGTTCATCAAAAAGGTGGAGACACCCAAGAGGCTGAAGGATGAGACGCGAAAGCCTTCAGGTACACTAACTCCTCATCAGAAAGGGTGACAGTGGGCCAGCCGCCTCTCTGCTTAAGGATCTCCAAGATGTCTACAAAGGAGACATCAGGATGACTTGGGGGACCCTTCTGATGCCTCGAGGTCAGTGTCAGAGATATTGGACTCATCCTGGGAGTCAAAATGCCTCCTCTTGCATGTCTCTGGGGAAGTATCGGAAGACAGGGGGGCCACCAACCGGGAGCTCCTGAGGCTGCGTGTCTCTGCTGTCGAGACAGAGTAGGTGCTGAGACAAACGTCGGTGCCCAAGGGGGAAGAGCGTTGGTACCCTTGTGTGGAGCTGATGAGCGAGACAGCACACATTTCAAAAGCAGATCTCTCCAGTTCCGAAGATCGCCTCAGCTCCAAGGAAACTAAGGAAGTCATCTGCTCCAGAGCGACTGGCTCTGAGATGGATGTAGGGTTCAAGCGAACTCTAGCCGGCACACAGAGGGAGACTCTAAACTGAAGAGGTTCGAGTCCAAGTGTCCCCGTCAGGGGCAACCGGTGAGCTTCGGCTCCTAGACACCACGGATAGTGCCGAAAGTGTCTGAGCAGAAATCGGCTCCATGACAGCCTCGAGGGGAGCTGGAACCAAGGGTTCCACAACACGGTCTCAAAGGAGGAACCACAAAAGGGGGAATGGATTCAGGTGGCTTTGGAACCGACCGGGTCAGAGCCAAGAACAATTTGAGCAAGGCAGGTGACTTCAAGAGTTTAAGCACTACTCTCTCCACATCCTCCTCAGACAAGCTCCTGGAGGACCTGGATGACAGGACAGGGTAGGCAATCTGGATCTCTGCAGAATTGGAGATCTTTAGTTTGGGGAGACCAGCAAGGGATCTCTAGACCAGCTCCGATGTAGTTTTTCAGTAGCCTGCTCCGAAATGCTTGGGGCCGACACTGAAGTGTCAATATCAACAACCTCGACTGGCTCAGAGGACAGTGGAGCAGAGGAAGCAGAAATCTTAACCAGTTTAGATTGTTACTGAGGAAGTTCTGATATAGTAGTCGGTGCCGGAGAATGCCTCTTGGCCGACTTAACCCTCTCTTTCTTGGAAAACTGTGATTTTGGAAAATAACTCACCAAGTCTTCCTGGAAGGAAGGCTTGAGGAAATCTTTCAAAATTAGCTTGTTCTTATGCTCCTGGAGAACTCTGGAGCTGAAGGAATGGCAGAACCACCAAGTTTTCTGCAAATGAATGGCTCTGAGACAATACACACAATTAATATAGCCATCCGTAATTGACATTATCTTGGAGCACTTTATGAAACCCAAAGGTTTCTGGTCTTCAGACTCTCTAGACGTGTTGAAGAGCTAAGGAAGTAAGCAGGAACACGCAAACACGAGGACTAGGTTTTCTAACTTAAACGGGCCTAGCCCTAACACACACACACACACACACACACACACACACACACACACACACACAGGAAAGAAAGTAAAGAGGACTAGGTCCTCTAACTTAACGGGCCTAGCCCTGAGGAAAAAATGAAATAAGCACAGAACTAGGTCCTCTAACTTAAATGGACCTAGCTAGAAAAGCTAAGTAGTAGAAAAAAGGCAGGAAACTAGTAATAGGCAAGGAAAGTACAGTTTTGTAGCTACCATAAATGTAGATGTCCGATAGGTATGCATGTGCAGTCATAACATATGGGTTGCCCTGCCAAAGGCAGCCCTTCGGTCGGCCGGATTCCAAAGTCTGGGTCTGGCCTCGGCTGATGTCGCACTTTCCCCGACGTCAGAGCGTCTGGGGGTATAAAAGCATCAGCCGACGCCATCTTCCTCAGTTTTTCTTGCCCCAGATGCCAGGTGCCCTCTAGGAAGGCTAAATTTGGATAAAATGCCAAAAAATTTCCAAACATAATGCAAACATATATACATATATATGTATCTATATACAAACAAATACACCATAACAGATTCCCCCAGCTAGCTAATGAAGGGGTAAACACCCTAGGAATACCACAGAGGGGAAGGAGGGAGGGAGGGTAAACCTGACTGCAGATGCATACCTATCGGACATCTACATTTATGGTAGGTACAAAACTGTACTATGTCCTTCAAGGATGCATCTGCAGTCATAACATATGAGTAGAATACCATAGCCAATCTGGGGGGGGGAGGTACTAAGAAAATGATGGTGTAGTTAAGAGACCCTGCAGGACTGCTGTTGCAAAACCTGCTCTGGATCTGGAGTATAAGGGTAAATTGTAATGCTTGGCAAAAGTATGCATGGAGCTCCATGTAGCAGCTTCTAAAATGTCCTTGGTAGCCAGCCCTCTTAGGAAGGCTGTAGTGGTGGCTGTGGCTCTCGTGGAATGAGGCCTAATATTCACAGGAACAGCCTTTCCATGAAAGGAGTAGCAAAAGCGAATGCAATTTCCTATCCATTTTGAGATTGTCCGTTTGGAAATTGCTTTTCCTTGTGTCCCAGCAGCATAAGCTACAAACAGTTGGCCAGTCTTTCTGTAACTTTTAGTTCTGTCCATATAGTAGCGTAATTGTCTGTGGATATCCAGAGTGTGTAGAAGTCTCTCCTCTTTATTTTGTGGATTTGGGAAGAATGTAGGCAAATGAATTGCTTGGTTCAAGGATACTCTAGATACCACCTTTGGCATAAAAGTTGGATTTGGTTCTTAAAGAAACTCTGTCCTGATGAAAAATAAGAAATGGCTGTACTGCCATTAAAGCTTGTAACTCAGATACTCTTCTTGCTGAAGTTATGGCCAGGAGGAATGCAGTTTTCCAGGATAGAAACTGTGGATCTGCCGATGCTGCTGGTTCAAATGGAGGAAGTGTTAGTTTTTCCAGCACAAAGTTGAGGTCCCAAGTAGGTAAAGGTGGTCTCCTTGGAGGATTGATGTTATTGATTCCTCTGAGAAATTGTCTTAAAAGAAAATGCAAGTAGACAGGAGGATTCACATTGTATTCTGCTGAAATTGCTGAGGTATGTATTTTAATGGAAGAATAAGACAGGCCATTGTGGAACAATTCTGCTAAGTATTCCAGTATATGTGGCATATTCATCAATGTCACATCAAGGCCTTGTGTTGTGTTCCAAATGAGAAATCTTTTCCATTTTGCTGAGTATGCCTTCCTTGTGGAAGGGCGGCGAGCTTCCATAATAATGTCCTTTACCCACTGGGATAAGTTGTCCTGGGAAGGCGTCATGGTATTCTCCAGGCAGTCAGCTGCAAGGTCTTTAGGTTGGGATGCAGGATCTTGTAATTGTTCTGCGTCAGAAGAAGAGGCCATAATGGGAGAGGCCACGGCTTCGTCTGTGACAAGCTCTTCAACAGTGGGTACCAATGCTGCCTTGGCCAGTCTGGAACTATCAGGATCACTTTTGGCTGTTCTGCTCTGATCTTCAGTAAAACCTTGGACATTAATGGGATTGGTGGGAAAGCATAGACTTTTCAGGCTTTGCAGCTGAAAGACAGAGTCCACCTTCCATGCTTGTGGATGGTATGTCCTGGGGCAAAAAAATTTCAGTTGATTGTGGGGTGAGGCGAACAGATCTATCTCGGGCCTTCCCCATGTCTGTGTTATGAGTAAGATGATGTCTGGGTGCAGCATCCATTCGTGTGCATCCATGGTAGTTCTGCTTAAGCTGTCTGCCAGTGTATTGTCGTTCCCTGGCACGAAATGGGCCTGTAGTTGTATATTGTGTTTCAAGCAAAGATCCCATAGATTCATAGCCAGTCTGCATAGAGGGTAGGAGTGAGCGCCTCCTTGCTTGTTTATGTACCACATATAACTGTAGTGTTGTCTGTCCTTATTAGCAGGTGGCCTTGCTGAAGGAAAGGTTTGAAAGCCTCGATTGCATGCATCACTGCCAGCATTTCTTTTTGGTTTATGTGCATTTGCCCTTGAGACCATAGTCCTTGGATACATTTGTCCTCCATGTGTGCTCCCCAACCTCGGTCTGAAGCGTCCGTGGTGATGGTTTGGTTTGCTTTTGGTTTGATGAAAGGCAACCCTCTGTTGGTCTGGCAGGCTTGAGCCCACCACAGGAATTCCTTTTGAAGGCAAGGTATGATTGGAATCAGAGTTTCTAAGCTGTGACTGTGCTGAGTCCATACACTCCTTAGGTACCATTGCAATCTTCTCATGTGCAGCCTGGCTTGTGGAATTAATATTATGCAAGATGCCATGAAACCCAGGGCCTGCAGGATTTTCCTTGCAGTTAGCGGAGTTTGTCTGGTCAGATTCTTGAAGTAATCTGGAAGTTGTTTCTGCTTTTCTTCTGTGAGAAAGGCCATTTGGGTGGTTGTATCTAGATCTGCACCCAAGAAGGTTATCCTTTGGGATGGTACAAGTCTTGATTTTTGGATGTTGACTGTGTATCCCAAGGCCTGTAATAGCTTGATGGCATAGTCCAAGTCCTTTAACAAATTTGTCTTGCTGTCCCGCTTGTATCAGGCAGTCGTCCAGATATGGGTAGATTTGAATCCCCTGAAGTCTGCAGTGTGCAATTACTGATGCCAGGCATTTTGTGAATACTCTGGGCGCAGTAGATAAGCCAAAGGGCAATGCTGAGAATTGATAATGCTCTGATCCTGCAAGAAATCTGAGGTGTCTTCTGCAACTTTGTCGAATGGGGACATGCAGGTATGCCTCCTTGAGATCTAGAGTCACCAGCCAAGACTCCTTGCCCAGCATGGGAAGAAGCTGCTGTAGGGTCAGCATCTTGAATTTCGGCACAATGAGGTAAGTGTTCAATGCGGACAGATCGAGAATAGGCCTCCATTGATTTTCTTTCCTTGGAACAAGGAATAGCCTTGAATAAAAACCTTGGCCTTGTTCTGAGAGAGGCACCTTCTCTATGGCTTTCATTTGTAGTAATTTGGTGATTTGCTTCAAAGCCTCCGCCCTCTGATTTGGTGGCAGGTCTGGCATTCCTTTTCTTTTTGGCAATGTGTGGAAATGGAACCTGTAGCCTTTGTCTATTATTTGCAGTGTCCATGAGTCCCTTGTAATGTAATGCCAATTTTCTGAAAATAAAGAGAGCTTTCCGCCCAATGGTGCTTCTAATTGAGCCCTGGTTGGCGGAGTCAAAAATAAGTCATTGTGCTTGTCCTGGTGTTGCAGATGTTGTTACTGTTCCTGCACTACCTCTCTGGTTTGGTGGCTGCCACTGATGGCCTCTGTAGTGGCCTCTAGCTTGCCCTCTACCTGTGGTACGCCTGTTCCTGCCTCTCTGTGATCTTTGAGTCCAGAAAGGACCAATTCTTAGTAGGCCAATTTCTGCTGAATCTCGGTGGTTGTACCTGCAGAAAATCCTTGACTGTTTGCACAGATTTTGCCTTTTCTTCAAACTTCTTTAAGACCTCCTGGGCTGTGGAACCAAATCATTTTTGTTTTTCCATTGGAGCATCCAGGAGCTTAGCTTTAACATGGTCCGGTAGAGATTGTTCCTTCAACCAGGCATGCCTTCGTATAACTGCCCCTGTCATTGCTGACCTACATGAAGCTTCCAGTGCATCATAACCACATTGCAAAAAATGGTTGCTAACCTGCTGTGAGTTATGTACCAGATCCTGAAGTGATTTACGGTCAAGGGGCTCAGAGGAGGAAAGTTTCTTATACAATTCATCTAACAAATACTCTTGGTACTGAATCATATGGAATTGACATTTTAATGCCCTCATAGAAAGAGTTGCAGAAGTATAAACTTTCTTTCCCCATCGCATCGCTCTAAAGCTCTAGATTCCCCTTCAGAAGGTAAAGGATTTTTAGCAGTGGCAGCTGCCACCCCTTTTGGGCCCTGAGAAATGGTTTCTGGATCTGCAGTGTGGGCCTTGTACAGGTGAAAATGAGAATCCGGGACCCTGTAGTACCTATCAGGTTTGGCAGGAGCCGGAGGGAGAGAATCAGGGGCTGTACTAGCATCAGAGTACACATCATCAATAACATTCAAAACAGGAGGAATAGCCAAAGGCCTATGCTGAGGTAAATGCAAAAAGGTCCTTAATCTTTTTCTGGAGTCAGAAAATTCCTGGCCCTGCCATTGGAAATGTTCCCTCATAGAATGCAGTGTCTCACCAAAAGAAAACTCTTCAGGGGGGGAGGCCGAAGGAATAGATTCTTCAGCATCAGAATCTTCGTAGGCCGAATAAGCCTCCTGCTGGTGCTCTGATAACACAGATTCATCCGTAGACTCATCTGAAGAGTGGGGGTCAGGGGGCTCAACTCTGGGCCTTTTTTCTGGAAGTGGGAGAGAGCCCCTGTCCGGGTGAGGTTGAGAATCTCTAATTAAGGAGATAAGATCCTCTGCTAGGCTGAGAATTTGAATGCTGGTAGAAGGCCCCTGAGAGGTAGACCTGGGAGGCAAAGCTTTGGCAAGTTTGGCAGCTTTAGCCCTAGAGAAGGCCTTAATGGACATGGATGCAGGGGGTCTGGCTGCACCACGTGCAGGGGTGGACTTATCTAAAGGGATGGTGTCGGACATGTCCTGGACACCGGTTTCCGAAGGTAGTTCAATAACCGACTCGGCCGGAGCCTCAGAGGCTGAGGTAGTCGGTTGTAAGGTTTCGGCAACAGGAAGCACCGAGGACTCTGTTTCAGCCGAAACTGAGACACTCGCGGTAGGCCTGACCGAGGTTTCAGCCGAAACCGCGGGCCGCGAGGGTCGGTCCTTGTCCTTCCGTTTTTTTTAACTACATGTGAAGTGGGAGTCTCCGACGGCATTTTATATGCAAAACTAGCCCCAAAATATTCCTCTGCAAACTCCGACCGACGCCTAAGCGTTTGTCGGTTGAAGGAAGCACAGGCAGAGCAGGCCGAGACGTCGTGGTCCGGGCCTAAGCAAGGGAGGCAGTAAGAATGGAAATCCTTATGAGGTATTTGTTTCCCACAAGTTAAATAATTATTTACTTTATCTGACATCAGCTGAGGCAAGAAAGAGTCCCCAATGGGGTACTTAGCTTTTTCGAAGTCTTCGGTAGCTGAATCAAAGGTGCTGGCCGACCGGCACTTGCGAACTGCTTCTGCTTCGGGCACCGCGCGGCAAGAAAGACAGAGGAAGACGGCGTCGGCTGATGCTTTTATACCCCAGACGCTCTGACGTCGGGGAAAGTGCGACATCAGCCGAGGCCAGACCCAGACTTTGGAATCCGGCCGACCGAAGGGCTGCCTGAGGCAGGACAACCCATATGTTATGACTGCAGATGCATCCTTGAAGGAGATCTAGCAAACACTGCACACAAGCTACATTTCTAAATTAGAAAACCAAGGCCCAAAAAGTGGACCCGCAGAGAAAACTAATAACCAAACACTGCACACAATATAAAAGTAAATATAAGCGTGAAAAAGGGTCCTAAAGACAGACCTAAGAAAACGCAACGTTAATTCGCAAATTAGCAGACAAGATACCAAAACGGAGAACAAGCGCCAACGGCCAACCAGTTCTCAACAAACTAATTTAAATGTCAAAAACACTTAAAAACATCTGTAAACACTCATAACACTACTAAACTATCTAGAAAAGGATAATACGCTAAAGGAAAACAGCAAAGTGATAATAGAAAAGTTTTAAACGTAGCCACAGCCAAGCAAGAAGCACTTTTGAACTCAGACACGGCAAAGAAGATCTTGGGATTGTACTAGTACACTATGGTATACCTACCTAGCCATGAACCAACTAAGAGACTGAGCTTTATAATAGGCAGAGTCAGAGCTGAGGAGCGGCTCTGAACCCATATGCAAGAATGAAGGTGAGATAGGATGACAGAACATCAATGATTTCAAATAAAAGATGAAAAAATATACCACAGTTCATTCTGGTATGCAAACCTTTTTCACATACATACCATTTTGGTGACATACCACTCCAGTCAGACACACTTGAAGGGATCTAGGCACTCTTGCTGATAATTTTTTATTGTTTGATCATCATGCCTCTATATTTGTTTGGAAAGCCTATTTGGCTCACCTAAGAGAAAGTTAGTGTCAGCTGCCTGTCTGGTGCCAGGATCCGCCACATATCGCATGCACTCAGGTCACTCCACAGCAAGTACAAATGACTGTCATTATCCATGTTGGTGTGAATGACCAGAGACATACCTCCCTGGACTACATGAAGAGAGACATGGAAGAGATGTCCAATCTTGTAGCCCAGGCAAGCATGACCCTAGCCCTGAATAGCATCCTGCCTTCACCCAGAAAGATTCCACAGTACGAATACAAAATGATTGACTTCAACAATTGGCTAAGCTTCAGGTGTCATTAGAAGGGGATCCACTATCTGCCTGGGATGACATGATCGACAGACCATGATGCTTTGCCAGAGATGGCCTGCACATGTCACCCTTGGGATTCCGGATACTAGCTAAAGCTCTTGCCACCCCTATAGTGCCTTTTCTAGGCAAGGTTCAAATGACAAATTCACCACAGTGACAGGTACAAACAAGCAAAATCTGAGGGTAATGCTACTCAGTGCTAGAAGTCTAAACCTCAAAATGCATTCACTCAAGGCACTCCTTATAATGAAGAACATCGACATCTGTGCAGTGACAGAGACCTGGTTCAAAGCTCCAGAGAGCACCCCTGCATTACCAGGCTACAAATCATACTACACCTTTCAGCCACCTAACCTGGACCAAAAGACTAAAGGTGGAGGCGTGTCCATATTCGTTAAGGATATCCACAACTCCAGGCTAGCTGCTCAGCATAAAGCACCCGAGGTTATCCAATTGCAACAAACTCTGGGCAAGACCACAATCCAAATTGTAGCTTGCTACAGATCCATCACCATGCCCCAGAATTCCCACTCCATTTCTTGATACAATGGAAATCATTAGGGTACAACCACCCTAATAATGGGCGATTTCAACAACCCCACCATTAACTGGGAAAACTACTAATGTACCAACTCTTTTGATAAACATTTTCTGGAATTCATAAATTCCAACGCCTTGGATCAACTTATCCACACCCCCACCTGGGGCAGTAATATCCTAGACCTGATCATTACCAACATGGGCGACCGGTGTTCCACACCAGAGGTCAATTCCTCATTGGTCAGATCTGACCACAAGCTAATCAGCCTAGACAGCCATATCCCGCCCCCACCTCCCATTAGGGAAGCAACCGTAAAAAATTTCTCCAAAGCGAACTTCACGCTTCTTAAGACAGAAGTGGCAAACTTCACAACACCTATGCAGATGGACAATAGATGTACGACTGCTGAATCCAAAACAAAAGCACTTTATAAGCACTTACACGAGTGCATGGATCGTGCTATCCCTAACAAAACCAAGACGCTATCCTCCAAAAAAAGGAAGCCAATCTGGTGGTCCCTGCCATAAACAAACTCTACAACAGAAGACACTGTTGCAAAAGAGTAAAATCTCATGACTGAAGAATTCCCTGGTCAGCCTCAGTAGGAAGCTGAGATCCCTCATAAAAATCCTCCAAAGCTAGTTATGAAAACAAAATCGCCACTGATTCTAAAGACCACATAGCATTCTATAGCTATGTCAAGAATCTCAATGGCAACACTAAATATACAGAACCAGCTGATATTTCCAACATCCTGGCAGATAGGTTCAGTGCTAACTTTAACCTCCCCCCCCTCACCCCCTAAAGGGCCCATCTCTTTTTTGTTGCTTCTTTCGGCTTTTCCCAGTTAGGGGCCGCCACAGCGGAACTCCGGTCCGCTAATGATTGGCAGTAGGTTTTTACGTACTGAGTTGCCAGCCCTAACGTACAACCTTCAACAAAGGTACGCCCTTTCACACGTCTCCACACACAAGACGATTTAGCTGAGAATTGAACAAGACACTGTCTCTTACTGTGAGGTGACAACGCTATACCAGAAAAATGCAAAGTTTCTGTAATCATGGCTGCACAGGTAAAAAAAAAAAAAACTCTCCACAGCCACGAACACAATATCCATAGGACCTGACAATATCCCAGGCTGTGTTCTACATGAACTACAGAAAGAACTGGCACCCCACCTAAGCACCATGTTCAGTCATAACCGCACCTCAGGCTTTGTATCCACTGAATGGTGCACAGCGACAGTTATCCCGCTCAACAAATGTGGAGCCATCACGGACCCCAAGAACTACTGCCCCATTAGCCTAACTAGCCTGGTCTGCAAGGCCATGGAACATATCATCATGGAACTTGTAAACAAAGACATTGCTAATCTTCAAAGTCTGGACCCCACCCAGTTCGGGTTTGTAAAAGGCAGATCACGTCTCCTAAACCTGACTGACTTCTTTGAAGCAGTCACCAAAGCCGCAGATGAGGGTAAGGTGGTTCACACAGCCTATCTAGATCTCGCCAAGGCTTTTGACACCATCCCCCACTCTGGAATTATAGATAAACTCACTAAACTAGGTATAAATCCCTATGTCACAACATGGGTTGCCACCTGGCTAACTGACAGAACCCACACTGTGAAAGTAGCAGACTCCAAATCTGACTTCAGACCAGTGACAAGTGGAGTACCATAGGGTTCAGTCCTGGGTCCTCCCGTTTGGTATCTACTTTTCTGAAGTACAGACTAACAAAAAAGGTCTTTGGCTAACGAAGTTCACAGAGGACTGCAAACTAGGAGCCATAACTGAAACTACTAACGATGTGGACATCCTATAAAACAGCCTCACTGAGAGATGCCTTGTGTCAAAGCCGTGGCCTCAAGCTCAACGCCAAAAAGCGCAGTGTGTTCTCCTCTGGTAAAAACTCTGCACCCATGAGCTACCACATAGGTGGTAATCTACTTAACACCGAAAGTGTGATGAGACCTTGGGAAACAGGTGACAGTAGTCTCTCCTTTGATAATCACATCGCTACAGTAGTCAGGAAATCCTTCTACATGGCACACCTCATCACAAAAGTTCTCAACCAGGAAAAAAAAAAAAAAAGAGGTCATTGTTCCCCTCTACTCATCACTCATTAGACCCATTATAGAGTACAATGCCCCTTTTGGTTATGTACCTCAACAAGACATCTACAACTGGAAAGGCCGCAGAAATACCTCACAAAGAATTACTGGCCTCAGATGCCCTACGCAGACAGTCTCAAAAAACTCCAGCTTTACTCTGTTACATATCGCCTACTCAGAGGCAATCTCCGCCTAACATACAAAGCTATGTCAAACCTAGAGCTGTTGGACATGCTCCACTTAAAGAAATCCCTATCCCTTTGAGCTACACGCTCTAGGGACCTAAACCTTGTCACCACAAACAGAACATGCTGGAGGGAGAGTTTCCTGTCCCAGAGACTTCCCATACTCTGGAACAATCTAGCTATCTATATCAAACAAAGCTGCTCATTAGCCCTCAAGAAAAATCTTGATGATTGGATGGGAAATAGGAAATTCACCTCAGGGATCACCTCTGTGGTTCTGCCCGACATGGGCACAGGAAAATAATTTTCTTGGGTGGCAAAAGCCAGGGTACCTTTTTGGCTAGACATGTATAGGCCCTAGGGCCTATACAATAAGATAACCTATGAACCTATGAAAAGCACCTCCACCAGATCCAAAATCTTAATTTTCCTTTACTCATATCTCATCAGATCTGTTACTGAATAAAATCCACCTTGATATGCATGTGTTTAAACAACTCACTCAACTTGACAGCCTTAAAAGATTCAGGACTCAAACCTTACTCCCTAAACAGTGAACTAGGATTTGGGGTCAAGTCTCTGCATACCATTTCTGAATCCTAAAACTATACGTAGCACATTTTTCCAAATTGTGTTTCAAAAGCACAGAAAGTACAGTTTTGTACCCACCATAAATGTAGATGTTTGAGTGCTAATACAGCTGCAGTCATAACAGATGGGTTCTCCTGCCGTCAGGCGGGTCCTCGGTCGGCCGAATTCCAAAGTCTAGGTCCGGCGTCGGTTGTCGTCACTTCTTCCCTGACGTCAGTGCAACAGGGGTATAAAGGAACCAGCCAACGCCATTTTCTTCAGTTTTTCTTGCCCCAGATGTCAGGTGCCCCCAGAAGGAAGGCAATACATAAATATGTGTAATAAAGCAATGCAATATAATCAAAATGCAGCAGTTGCAAGCAAATACACCATAAATGAATACCCCAATCAGGTTGTATGAGGAGGTGTTAGCCAATAGGCCTGTCCCAAGAGGGGAAGGAGGGAGGGAAACCAGGACTGCAGCTGTATTAGCACTCGAACATCTACATTTATGGTAGGTACAAAACTGTACTATGTTCATCGTGCATACAGCTGCAGTCATAACAGATAGGTAGAATCCCAAAGCTAAGAAAGGGGTGGTAGGCACTAGGTGGAACTAGGAGGAGCCAGGATGCCCTGCAAGACAGCAGTGGCAAAGCCTGCTCTAGTTTTGGAGTATAATGGAAGGTGGTTGTGCTTGGAGAAGGTATGCACAGAACTCCAAGTGGCTGCTTCCAAAATATCTTTGGTAGGAACTCCTCTGAGGAAAGCTGCAGAGGTAGCTGTGGCCCTTGTGGAGTGAGATCTGATGCCTGTAGGTACAGTTTTGCCATGAAAAGAATAGCAAAAACGTATGCAGTGGGCTATCCATTTTCAGATTGTCTGTTTGGAAATTGGCTTTCCTTGAGCTCCCATAGCATAGGACACAAAGAGCTGTTCTGATTTTCTGAAAGGCTTTGTTCTGTCCAAATAATAACGCAGTTGTCTGTGGATGTCCAAGGAATGTAGTAATCTCTCCCCTTTGTTTTGAGGATTAGGATAAAAGGTAGGTAAGTGTATGGCCTGATTCAAAGCTACCCTGGATACCACTTTTGGCATAAAGGACGGGTTGGTTAGCAAGGAAACTCTGTCCTGATGGAAGATGATAAAAGGCTGCACAGCCATGAGAGCTTGTAGTTCTGAAACTCTACGAGCTGAGGTAATAGCCAGAAGGAAAGCTGTTTTCCAGGACAAATATTGCAAATCTGATGAGGCAGCTGGCTCAAAGGGAGGCAGGGTCAGTTTTTCCAGAATGAAATTGAGATCCCAAGCAAGTATTGGTCGTTTCCATGGGGGTTTTAGATTCTTAGCACCTCTGAGGAACTGTATTAAGAGAGGGTGAGAGAATAAGGGTGGATCAGTGTTGTATTCTGCAGAAACGGCTGAGGCATGGATTTTGATGGAGGAGAATGAAAGTCCACTGCTTAACAGCTCAGCTAGATACTGTAGTATCCGAGGTAAATTCAGTTTTCCAGGATCCTGGCCCTTTTTCTCATTCCAGACACAAAACCGTTTCCATTTTGCGGAGTAAGCTTTTCTAGTTGACGGCCTTCTGGCCTCCAAAATGACATCCTGCACCTCCTTGGAGAGTAGGGTATGTTGTGATGCTAAGGAATCTTCCATGCGGCTAGATTGAGTGTTTTAAGCTGGCTGTGAAGAGTTTTGAAGCTGTGCTGAGTCAGGAGAAGAGGCATTAGAGACGGGGCCCATGGTGGTGAATGTGTCAGGCTCCTCAGGAGTGGGTACCAGTGTTGTTTTGGCCAGTCTGGAGCAATGAGAATCATCTTTGGTCTGTCTGCTCTGGTTTTCAGTAGAACTTTGGGCAGCAGAGGAAGAGGTGGGAAGGCATAAACTGTCATTGATGTCCAACTGAAAGAGAGAGTGTCCACTCTCCAGGCCTTTGGATGGAAAATCCTTGAACAGAATTTTGTCAATTGGTGATTTTTGTGGGAGGCAAACAGATCTATGTCTGGCCTTCCCTATGCTTGGATTATCTCTGTAAAAACTTTTGGATGCAACTTCCATTCATGTGGATCTGTCATATTTCTGCTTAGGTTGTCTGCCAGCGTGCTTTCCTTGCCTGGCAAGTACTGTGCTTGTAGTTCGATTTGTAAGTCCATGGCCATGTTCCAAAGTGACATGGCCAGTCTGCATAGGGGGTATGAATGTGTTCCTCCCTGTTTATGTACCACATAACTGTGGTGTTGTCCGTTCTGATCAATAGTTGACCTGGTTGCAGAAGGTTTTTGAAAGCTATAATAGCATTTATTACTGCTAGCCTTTCCTCTTGATTGATGTGAAGGTGCTTTTCCTTTTTGGACCATTTGCCCTGAATGCACCGATCTGTCATGTGCGCCCCCCAGGCGTAGTCCGAGGCGTCTGTTGTGATGATTTGCTTGAGGCTTGCTGAATGGAAGACCTGTGTTTGTTTGGCATGCTTGAGCCCACCACAGAAATTCCTTTTGAAGACATGGAATTAGTGGTATTATTGTTTCCAAACTGTGGCTGTGTTGAGACCATAGGTTTTTCAGGTACCATTGAAGTTTCCTCATATGCAGCTTTGCACATGGGATTAGTTAAGATGCAAGATGCCATGAATCCCAGAGCCTGCAGGATTTTCCTTGCAGTCAGCCTGGTGCAATTTGCTAGTGCTCTGAAGTATTGAGTTAGTTGCCCCTGCTTCTCTGGCGTGAGGTAGGCCATCTGGGTGTTTGTGTCCAAGTTGGCACCCAGGAAAATTATTTTCCGAGAGGGTATTAGCCTTGATTTCTTTTTGTTGACTGTGTATCCCAGAGAGTTCAACAACATTATTACATAAGCCAGATGTTTCAGAAGAATGTGCTTGTTGTCCGCTTGGATCAGGCAGTCGTCCAAATAGGGGTATATTTGTATCCTTTGAAGTCTGCAGTAGGCAATTACTGATGCCAGGCATTTCGTGAATACTCTGGGCAGTAGATAAGCCAAAGGGCAATGCAGAGAATTGATAATGGGTTGAACCTGCAAGAAATCTGAGGTATCTTCTGCAATTTTGTCTGATTGGGACATGCAGGTATGCCTCCTTGAGGTCCAATGTTACCAGCCAAGACTCCTTGCCCAGCATGGGAAGAAGCTGCTGTAGAGTGAGCATCTTGAATTTTGGTACGAGTAGAAATGTGTTTAGAATGGATAGGTCCAAAATAGGTCTCCAATCTTTTCCCTTCCTTGGTACCAGGAATAGTCTGGAATAAAAACCTTGACCTTGTTCGTGCGTAGGTACCTCTTGAATAGCTTTCATGTCTATGAGATCTGTAATTTGCCTTTGTGCCTCTGCCCTTTGATTGTGTGGCAGGTTTGGCATGCCTCTCATTTTTGGAAGGGTGTGAAAATGGAATCTGTAGCCTCTGCTAATAATGTCCAGGATCCATTTGTCTTTTGTGACAATATGCCAATTTTTTTGAAAATAATGCCAGTTTTCCTCCTAAGGGTGCTGCCATTTGAGTCTTGCTTGGCATGCAAAGGGGAAAGTCATTGAGCTTGTTTTCTGAATGGTTGTGAGTTATCCTCACCACCTCTTTATGTAGGAGCATGCCACTGTCTGCCTCTAAACGATCCTTGGGATTGTCCCCTGCCCCTCGGGCGCCTGTATCTACCTCTTTGGGGTCTGTCCATGGCTGGAAAGGACCAATTTTTGGAAGGCCAATTTCTACTGAAACGTGGGGGTTGTACCTGTAGAAAATCTTTCACAGTTTGCATTGATTTAGCCTTTTCCTTAATACCTCCTCAGCATTAGCACCAAATAATACATCCTTTTGTAGAGGGGCATCTAGTAATTTAGCTTTGACATGATCTGGCAAGGTTTGTTCCTTCAGCCAGGCATGTCTACGTATGACATCCTCTAACAGCAGCTCTACATGAAGCCTCTAGAGCATCAAAACCAGATTGTAAGGTATGCTTACCCACTTGTTCTGCACTATGCATCAAATCCTGCAACTCCTTCAAGTCTGGTTGTTCAGGTTGTGACATTTTACTTTTCAATTGTGATGACAAAAACTGTTGGTATTTTAGCATATGGAACTGACAGTTTAAGGCCCTCATGGTTAAGGTAGCCGAGGTATATACCTTTTTTCCCTACCTTTCTAAGGATCTGGAATCTCTCTCGGAAGGTAATGGATTTTTAGCAGTGGAGACCTTAATTCCCTTGGGGCCCTGTGAGATGATTTCTGGGTCAGCAGCATGGCTTTTGTATAGAAATTGGTGCGAGTCAGCAACCCTGTAGTACCTGTCAGGCTTGACTGGGGCTGGAGGTAGAGAATTCGGGTTAAGGCAGGCCTCCGAGTAAACAATCTAGGATGTCCAAGACAGGAGGTATAGCCAGAGGCCTGTGCTGAGGTAGCAAGCGAAATTCCCTAAGCCTTTTCTTGGAATCTGAATAATCTTGGCCTTCCCAGTGGAAGTGTTCCCTTAAGGTATGCAAAGTTTCCCCAAATGAGTAATCCTCTGGGGGGGATACAGAAGGAATGGACTCCTCTGCATCAGAGTCTTCAAAAGGGGAGAAGAATGTTCCTGATCATCAGAGTGCTCTGAAATAATGGAGCCCTGATCAGAGGAGGGGGATTCTTCCTCCACTCTGGGCCTTGGTCCGGTGGGGGTTGAGAACCCCTGATAAGAGTAATTAAATCCTCAGCCATTTTAAGCATCTGTTTTTTAGCCATTGGGCCTGGAGATGGGCCCTGTGTAGCTTGTCTCTTAGAATGCATGGCTACTTTAGACTTAGTGAAAGCCTTGATGGAAAAAGAAGAGGAAGGTCTGAAGACACCTTGAGAGGAGGTAGACCTGTCCACATTTTGAGATTAAACGCCAAGAGTGGCTTCGGTATCTGTAGTCGGGGTGTGGGCTGAGGAGCCTGCGACCTCGGGCACAGGAGACACCACCAATGAAGGGTCGTCGGTAGTCAGGGGCTGCGTAGGCGCCTCGCTGAGAATTGGACCACGTGTAGTCGGCTTTGGCGTGGTGTCGGTAGAGGCCGCGGACCTCGTGTGTCAGTCCTTATCTTTGCGCTTTTTAGACAAAACTGGAGTCTTGA
Source organism: Protopterus annectens (assembly GCF_019279795.1). Lineage (NCBI taxonomy): Eukaryota > Metazoa > Chordata > Ceratodontiformes > Protopteridae > Protopterus > Protopterus annectens. The sequence goes on from NC_056749.1 coordinate 258,344,513, forward strand.
GTATCCGACGACATAATATAGTTAAATGTTTTGCCAAAATAATGCTGGGCGAACTCTGCCCGATGCTTAATGGTGCGTTTGTTGAATGTAGCACAAAAGCGACAGACCGAGACGTCGTGGTCTGGGCCTAAACAAGGAATACAGAAGGAATGAAATCCTTATGCGGTATTTGCTTCCCACATGAAATACAATTATTAACTTTGTCTGACATCGGTCTGAGGCAAGAAAAGTTTCCCCAAGGGGGTACTTAGCTTTCAAGAAGACTTCGGTTTCAAACTTTTCGTAATTTCAGGAGCTGGCCGACTGGCACTTGCGAACTGCTTCTGCTTCAGGCACCGCGCGGCAATAAAGACTGAAGAAAATGGCGTCGGCTGGTTCCTTTATATCCCTGTCGCACTGACGTCAGGGAAGAAGCGACGACAACCGAAACCGGACCTAGACTTTGGAATTCGGCCGACCGAAGACCCGCCTGACGGCAGGAGAAACCATCTGTTATGACTGCAGTTGTATGCACGATGAACATCTCCATTCTATCTTCACCACCACCCTCACAAATCAATGTAACTTGTTTAAAATTTACCTGAAGTAGCAGATTTTTAATGATCACTGCTGCAGTAACATTAGCTATGTGGGTTATATCATGCTAAATGCAAAAGACAAGCAACTTTTAAAGCTTCAGGGCACCATCCATTCAGCCAAACTGTCAGCCAGACAGAGGTGATTATAACAACTTAGCTTAACCCACCTAAGAGTTAGAACTCTCAATTTAACTTCCAATTCAATGAAAGGTCATACATATGTAAATTAAACTTTCCATTTCCTCATATCATTCTGGTCTTTCCACCTCACTACTTTTTCCAAAAAACATCTTAATACACTCAACCATCTTTCTTCCTCCTCCCACCTATAAAATGCACGTCTCTAACCTACACTCTTTTCCTCCCATCCCAGTATTTTTTTTTTTAATTGGTCCTTCTTGCATTTTCTCTTTACCCATCTCACCACACCCCTTTTTCTACTGTCAGTGTGCCAACCGATAGCTAATAGACTACAATGAATACGCCATTTATTTTTTTTTTTCACTTCATATTTTATACTCCTCACACTTTTTTTTTTGTAACTTAACATAATTACTGCTCCATAATTTGTTTATTTGGCTTTGGTGCCATCTGTGCAGAGTCTGCATGTCCTCAATGTTTGTGTGGGTTTTCTCTGCGTACTCTGGCTTCCCCCTGCATTCCATAGACATGCAGGAGGTGGACTGGCACTGGCCATAGGCGTGTGCAATACGGAAGAAAAAACGAGCAGTTATAGCCAACCAAGCAGTGTCAACACTGGTTCTAGGTGATTGTTTCTGTTAAAGTGACACCCTGTCCCCATGTGGAAAAATGGGAAAAGGGGATCTGGATGGATGACAATATTACATGTTATCATACTGCACTGTTTTAGAATTGTATTGTACACAAGTCTTTCTACTACACTTTGTAATTATCATTTGTGACTTAATATTGTTTAATAACTCTCAACAAGTGTATTTTTGTACTGGGAGCTCTCTTCTCCAGACCTCTAATGAAAACAAGTCTTCTTAGAATCAGTCAGACTAACCCAGTAAACAAATGCCAATAAATAAACAGAAAATTCAGAGCTTCAAAAATCTTTATCAGGACAGACTAGCATCTCTCTCATTGTACTCAAGCCTCTTACATACTCCTTTCTAGAGACCATGTCTAGACTTTCAAGCCATGAAAGATTCAACCTCCTCCACCCATCCAACCAATTCCCTCAAAGGAAGAACATTTGCGTAAAAAAACTTACCGTAACAGCAGATTTTTAATGATCACTGCTGCAGTAGCCTTAGTTTTGTGCGTTACATGGTGCTAAAAACAAAAGACAAGCAGCTCCTAAAACTTCAGGGCACCATCCATTCGCCCAAACTGTTAGTCAGATAGAAGTGTGTAGACTAAAATGTTAAGTTTGGACACCCACAACAGTGGAAATATCTGAGGTTGCAAGTTCCATCATTAACCTTTTAGTTATAAGCACATGGACGCATAGATAACTTTAAAGTAATTAATGGCTGTCTAAGCAGGCATCCTAAAAAATCATTTGTTGCACTAATCCAAAGTTTTATACACTGATAGTTTTACTTGTTAAAATGTATGATACTAGTAGTCAAGGAGAATTATGACTAGAGCAGTTTCAGCTGTAAATAAGCATGCAGAGCTACTGTACTGTAATTTACTGTACTGTAATTTAAGTGGTCTAATGTTTGAGGTAAGGTAGTCATGCTCAAATTTTTTTGTATGTGCAAACAGTTTTCTGGGAAAATTAGTTCACTATATGTGAAATTTAATTTTTTTTTATTTACTCTACAAACTTTACTTATCATAATAATCATAATATTAATAAGATATGACTAGAACAATCAGTTTAGGTGTAATCTCGTAATATGTAGAAAGTACAGCTATGTACACTTAACATAGGAGTAGATGTTAGTGTATTCACTGTTGCAGTCATCACCTGTGGGTTATCCCTGCTGTGGTAGCCACCAAAGTCAATGTTGTTCTGTGTTGGCTGCTGTCGCTAGCAGCCTGAAGTCAAGTCGTCAGTGCTATGAAGGAAGGCAGCCAACGCCATTACATCAGTTTTTCTTGGCCTAACCAGTCAAGAGGCCCAGGTAAATATGGTAAAGTGGCACTGGTGGCTAAAAGCCACCATTAGAAACTTGTGTCGCCTTAAAGAAAGATATAAGGGGGAAGGAGGGTGGAAAAGTACAGTTGTGTACACTTAACATAAATGTAGATGTTAGAGTGTATTCACTGTTGCAGTCATCACACTTGAGTTATCTGCCTGCAGGAAACCCTCAGTCAGCCCGAATACCAGAGTCTTGGGATATCTGCGATGGATGCTGTTGCCTCTTAGTTTGTCAGGGGTATAAATCATGCAGCCAACACCATTACATCAGTTTTTCTTGCCCCAGATGTCAGGAGCTCCCAAAATATGAAGCAATTACATGGTGTGGAACACCTCCAGTAAAACGTAAATACCACAGCCATAAGATATGGCCAAAAAGAGTAAAGGTAGAAAGCATAGAGAAGTCAGGGGGCTGGAGGGAGGGTAACCAGGACTGCAACGGTGAAAACACTCTAACATCTACATTTTTGATAAGTGTACACAACTGTACTATGTTCTTTGTGTTTCACTGTTGCAGTGATCGCACTTGGGTTGATTCACAAAGCTAAGGAAGGGTAGAGGCAGTCAAGAAGTAGTAGAGCTGGCTAGCAGGCCTTTTAAGACCACAATGGCAAATCCAGCTCTGGATTTAGAAAAGACAGGTAAAGTCGTAATGCTTGAAGGTGTCAGGTTGCAGCTTCCAGGACGTCCCTGGTAGGGACTCCCCTGAGAAATGCTGTAGAAGTTAAGGTAGCCCTAGTGGAATGAGTTCTGATCCCCTGTGGGATAGGTTTTCCATGGTGTTTGTAGCAGGAATGGATGCAGTGTGCTATCCGTTTGGAAACGGTTTGCTTTGAAAAGGCCTTGCCCTCTGCCCCTGTAGCAAAGCTGACTAGTAGCTGGTCAGTTTTTCTGAAAGGCTTAGTCCTGTCAAGGTAGAACCTGAGCTGTCTGTGCACGTCCAAGGAATGCAGGATCCTTTCCCCTTTATTCTGAGGATTAGGAAAAAAGGTTGGCAAATGGACTGGTTTAAAGCCACACTGGATGCCACCTTGGGCATAAAAGATGGATTAGTCCTGAGGGAAACCTTGTTCGCAAGGAAGATAAAGAAGGGTTCCCACAGCCATAAGAGCCTTAACTAGACACTCTTCTTGAAGAAGTGATGGCTAGAAGTAAGGCTGTTTTCCAAGAGAGGAATTTTAACTCTGCTGTAGCAGCAGGCTCAAAAGGGGGAAGCGTGAGCTTCACTAGTACAAAGTTAAGGTTCCAGGCAGAGTGGAAGCTCTCCTTGGGAGTCAAACTATTACCTCCTTTCAGGAACGGTTTGATCAGAGGGTGAGAGAAGAGGGGTGGCTCAGTATTGTAATGAGCTGAGATGGCACAGGCATAAATATTAATTGATGAGAAGGATAGGCCTTTGTGGAGCAGCTCTGCTAGATAATCTAGGATTTGAGCTAAGGTGGGCATGGCTGTGCCCTTTTCTTGAAACTGGCTACAAGAACGGTATCTTTTCCACTTTTCAGAATAGGATTTACTAGTACTAGGCCTCCTGGCCTCAAGGATGACATTCAGCACCTGTTTTGCTGAGGGTTGCTGGTGATGTACTCTAGGAATAAGCCAGCCTGCAAGGTTCAGGGTTTACAGCTGAGGATGCAAAATCTGTCCCTGCTGCTGGGCCAACAGAGAGGGGGTCTGATGTATGTGCCAGAGTGGCACTGCTGTCAGGCTGCATAGGAGTGGGTACCAGTGCTGGCGTGGCCAGTCTGTTGCAATAAGGACTGTCCTTGGCCTGTCCTGTTTGATCTTGAGTAGTACGTTTGAGAGGAGGGGAAAGGCATAGATTGAGAGGTTTTCCCATGTAAAGGAGAGAGCATCCACTTTCCATGCTTGGCTGTGGGGAATTTTGGTGCAAAATTTGCTCAACTGATGGTTTTGAGGGGGGAAGCAAAGAGGTCCACCTCTGGTGTCCCCCACCTCTGGATTAGAAGTTTGAATGAGTTGTGTTCCAGTTTCCACTCATGTGTGTCCAATACATTTCTGCTCAAGTCGTCTGCCAGTGAACTGTCTGCCTAGCAGGAATTGAGCTTGCAGGTGCACTTGATTGATCAAGGCTGTGTTCCACAGAGCCATGGCTAACCTGCAGAGTAGGTAGGAATGAGTTCCCCCCTGCTTATTTATGTACCATATAACTGTGTTGTCCTGTCTTTATCAAGAGTTGTCCTGGAAGGATAAGGTATGTGAAGGCTGTCAGTGCATTCTGTACAGCTAGCATTTCTTTTTGATTGATATGCAGGTGAATTTGTTCTGGGCTCCATTTGCCTTGAATGCATTTGCCTGCCATGTGAGCCCCCCATGCACAGTCTGAGTCTGTTGTCAGGGTTTGGTCGGCAAGGGGTCGAGTGAAAGGGAGTCCCTTCTTTTGGCTGCAAGCCTCTGCCCACCAAAAGAACTCTGCCCTTAGGCAAACAGGAATCACTGTTTCCAGGTCCTGAGAATGTTGACACCAGAGACTTTTTAAATACCACTGAAGTTTCCTCATATGCAGTCTTGCATATGGAATTAGGATAATGCATGAGGCAATGAACTCTAGGGCTTGCAGTATTTTTCTAGCAGACAGCTGGGTTTTGGTGGCCAGTAGTTTGACGTAAATTGTCACATAAATCTGCTTTTCTGGAGTGAGGAATGCCATCTGGGAAGTTGTGTTCAAGCTTGCTCCCAGGAATACAATCTTTGGCTGGGTACCAGATGAGATTTTTTTTCGTTGATGGTATACCCCAGAGAAGTTAGGAGTCTCTCTACAAATTTCAGATGATTAAGTAGCAATTCCTGACTGTACGCCTGAATTAGGCAATCGTCCAAGTATGGGTAAATTTGAATATTTCTCTGCCTGCAGTAAGCAATGTCTAAAGCCAGGCACTCTGTGAATACCCTGGGCACAGTAGATAAGACAAAGGGAAGTGCAGAAAACTGAGTGCCTGTCCTGAAACGTATAGATTTCCTGCATGATTCCCTTATGGGGATGTGCAGATAAGCTTCTTTTAAGTCTAGGGTGACCAGCCAGAAGCCCTTGACTAGCATAGGAAGCAGTTGCTGGAGTGTAAGCATTCTGAATTTTAGTATCACCAGGAAGATGTTGAGAATTGACAGATCCAGGACAGGGCGTCAAGAGTTCTCTTTTCTAGGCACTAGGAACAGTCTGGAGTAGAAACCCTGTCCCCCTTTGCTGTGTTGGAACAGGATGAATAGCCCTGATACTGAGAAGAGAAAGTACTTGCATTTGGGCCTCTGCCCACTGGTTTGGAGGAAGGTCTGGCAACCTGCTTCGGTTGGCAGTGAGTGGAAGTAGAATCTGTATCCTTGGATTACAATGTTTAAGACCCATCAGGCCTGGGCAATGTACTCCCAGTTTTTTGCATGCAGGGCAAGTTTTCCTCCTAGCGGTGCAAATACTTGGGCCTGACTGGGAAGGATGAAAGACAAGTCATTGTGAACTTTTTCCATAAGGGGGTGGCTTACCACTCCCTGTTTCTGAGGTGGGAGCACTCCATTGTTTAGATTTGTCCATACCCTGAGACTGTAGTCTTTGTGGTCTGTTGCCCCTGGGTTTGGACACAGAAGGCTTGGGAGGGACTGGAAAGGACCAGTTTTTAGAAGGCCAATGCCTACTGAATCTAGGTGGCTGCACCTGTAAAAATCTTTAACCGTTTGCATAGATTTAGCTATTTCCTCCATCTTTTTAAGTATTTCTGCTTTTGTGCCAAACATTCATGGTTTAATGTAGTATCTAGTAATTTTGCTTTGACATCTGGCAAGATTTGTTCCTTCAGCCAAGCATGACCTCTCAGAACAGACCCCAGTGACAGCGGCCCAGCAAGACGCTTCTAATGCATCAAAACCACACCGCAAAGTATGTTTACCAACTTGGTTTTCAGAATGCATTAACTCCTGTAAATCTTTATTTTCTGCACAATCAGGAATCTACAACATTTTTTGTTTAATTAGTTCCATAATATGCTGTTGGTTACTTCAACATGAGAAACTGGCAATTTAATGCCCTAATGGCAAGAGTTGCAGGGGTATATACCTTCTTATCCCATCTGTCTAAAGCCCTAGAATCCCTGTCCGAAGGGGTAGGGTTTTTGGCTGTAGTAGCCTTAATACCTTTAAGTCTCTGGGAAATGGTCTCTGGATCTGCAGTGGGATTTTTAAAGAGAAATTTGAGAGAGTCAGGTACTCTGTAGTACCCGTCAGGTTTCCTAGGAGCTGGTGGTAAAGTATCAGGGGTAAGACTGGATTCCATAAAGACATCAACTACAATATCCAGGACGGAGGTATAGCTAGAGGCCTGTGCTGAGGCAAGTCTAAAAATTCTCAGTCTCTCTTTCTGGACTGTGGGTATCCTGGCATTCCCAGCAGAAATGCTCTTAGGGTATGCAAGGATTCACCGAAAGAAAAGTCGTCTGGAAAGGAGGCAGAGGGTATGGAATTCTCTATATCTGAATCCTCATAGGTAGAGAAGGGTATGTCCTGATAGAGGGGTCAGAGTCATCAGACTCATGGTCTGTAGAATCAGAAGGGAAATCTATTCTTCGTCTTTTAGAGGGGGAAGGCTGGCTTCCCCTAATTGAAGTAATAAGGTCTTCAGCCATTCTAAGCATTTGTTTCTGTGGCAAGGGAGCTTGAGAATGCGCTTCGTCGTCGGTTTCCCAGGCATAGTGCAAACTCTGGGCTGGAGCAACTAGGTAGTTTTAATCAGAAACAAAGTAGTCAGTTTAATGAGATTATCGGAAGGTCTGAATACACCCTCTGAAGCCGGTGCCTGCACAGCGGCACAGGACCCATCCAAAGTAGAGACATCCGCAGGTTCCATAATCGAAGAACCATCTCATGGCATACCGGACTCCGAATGGGTCTCACCAAAGGCCTGCGAATCTGTAGAAGCAGGTATCAGGGGCTGCAAAAGCACCTCACTGAGTACCGGCGGACTGGAAACTAGCTTAACTCATTAACCCAGAGTACCTTCTCATGGCGCCTCTGTACTTAGAGCGCTCCATGAGAAGATACTAATTGAAGGTTGTTACCCCCCCCCCCCCAAAAGTGCCTCCCACAAGCAGGTAATTTTACAGTCCTATTTTAGCTCCACTGTTAAAAAATAAGTTGAGAAAGTTGTCAGTTGTCTTCTCAACTTATGTTTCAGCATGGAGTTATGTGATGCTAATATTGGAGTTTAATGAGAAAAATTCCTGTCAAGTGCTGTACTCTGAAGATAGGTGCTATGGAGGAAACTGCGCCTGCATTCTAGGGGACAGAACTGTTGTAATCCCAGAAACTATGGCTACCATGTAAGTGAGTGCAAACATAAGAAATACGTCTAGGCACTGAAATGTCCGAAGCTACAACTACAACAGAGGTAGAGAGACTGGAGAGCTGCTCTTTCGTCTATGTATTTTACTTTTCTTTTTTTAACTGTTGGTGTGAGTATGACAGTATAGAAACACTGTTGGAGAAGCCAGATCGTTATTCTAATTTCTAACTAGTCGGATGCGTATTGGTGCATTACAACGCTGATTTTTTTTTTCTTCTTTTTTCTCTACAATCAAGGAAGGGACAAAATATAAACATGATGGCATTAGATTTTTTTGTAAGACGCAACCTTGTTTGCGGTCTGCCTTTCTTTCTTCACAGATCCAGTTACTATGGAATGCGGGCACAGCTTCTGCAAAACAAGCATCATAGCAGTTTTAAGAACGGGGAGTGGACCATACGGGTGGTGTCCAGAGTGCCGATCAGTAGTGGAGGAGGACCATTTGCGGTCAGACAGAAAGCTGGCCAACATTACTGAAGGGTACAAACAAATTGCCGTAAAAAAAAAGCCAACAGTGGGGCATGTGCGCAAGCAGCACCAGGAAAATCAAACTGCTCTGTCAAAGGGATAAGTGCCCTATTTGTCTTGTCTGCCACATATCCAGTAAGCACAGAGGCCATGAAATTATGCCTATAAAAGAAGTTGTGGAACAGTACAAAGTAAGTAAGAAATTACACGTGTTTATACTTCTGTGAAGTTCTTTAAAGGTAGCCATCGCCTCTGGTTAAAATGTACAGCAGTAGATAGTCCATACTGCCAAGTATTACCAGATGTATTCAAACAAGTAGAATGCATTTTTTTGTTGTGTTTTTATATTCCCCTTCTTCCACTGTCAAAACATAACTTATTATTACATAGCAGTGGTGGCCCAGCAAGTAATATCCATGGTGGTGGTGCTGTGGTAGCGTTGTCGCCTCACAGTAAGACTGTGTCATGTTCGATTCTCAGCTAGAGCGTCTTATGCGTGGAGACATGCGTGAATGGACATACCTTCGTTGAAGGTTGTGCATCAGGGCTGGCAACTCGGCACATAAAAATCAACTGCCAATGATTAGCAGACCGGAGTTCCGCTGTGGCGACCCCTAACCGGGAAAAGCCAAAAGAGACAACAAGTGGTGGCCCAGCAAGTAGAAGTCATGGCTTATTTATGAAGAATGAAGCAGTCTTGTCTTTTCAGCTTTTCCCGGTTAGAGTCACCACAGCAGAACTCCGGTCCGCTAATGTTTGGCAGTAGATTTTTACGGTGCCAAGCCCAACACCCAACCTTCAAAAAAGGTAAGCCCGTTCACGCATGCACCTACCTGCATGTCACTCAACTGCAAGGAGGACAAGCAGACTCCACACAGAAATATGCGGTTGTTGCTTACAATAAATGTTTTATCATGTGAAATGTAACTGGTAAGGCATATGTAACTGCTTACAGCAGAGATACAGCAGAACTGTTAACAAGTTAAACTAAATCTGCTTCTCAAGTATTCACTCATTTGTATAGCTTAGTGCTCCTTGAAATGCTACTCCCAGACAAATGACCTTATTCAGATTATTTCTTAGCAGAATTATAGGACTGTGGATGCAGGAAACTTTGCAGTTAAAGTGAAAGCAAATCATAAAATACAAAACCCAGGGCTCTTTTTAATGGTTAGAGTAACTGCTAAATTCCAGTTTATGGCTTTCACTTTCTTTTGAAGTGAACTTAGCTCTGGGGCTCATTCTCAAGTCTGGAAATCCTTGCCTACGAGACTTGTGCAACTGCAGCTTGGACTTCCAAGTCAGAAATCGTTACGGCTTTATAACTCTTGTCTACTGGTAGAGATGAAACCAGTTTTTTCTTTTATATAATATTAAACTCGTTTATTTTATTCTTTTCAATGTTCAGCTGTGTAACCGAATGTACATTTAGTTTTGCATGTACATTGCTTCATTTTATTTATTTTGCTAAAATAGTTTTATTACTTAAATTTGAAAAGCATTTGACTGGTGGTTTATTCACTACTATAAGGGGGTGTGTGTACTTTGGTGGAACTCATCAATAAAACTCTACAAGAAAAGTAAACTGTCAAAATGAGCCTCAAAATATTTAACAAATAATTCAAAAGCAAAATGAAATCCTGAAGAGCTGATTACAAATTAAAATTGCTCTGTCAACATAAGAATGGGTTCATGCATGGCTTAAAAAGAAGCATGCCTGAGAACAGTCTACCAATACAAATTCCTCAAGTACACTTGCTGCCTTTAAGTGTCATGTTTACAACAAATTTTATGGGTACACAATAAGCATCCCCATGATATGAGTGAGCCTACTATGCCCCAGATGTAGAGTGAAACCTGAAATGGTCTGTTATTTTGTACATGAACACCCACCTTTAAAGTATGACTATACCAAAATTTGCTGAGTCTCTTTATTTAATTTCTAGATCAAATCATCAATATGTCAGGCCTTTTAATGAAACATACTGGCACAAATTTAATAAACTATTTATGGAATGATTCAAATGTCCACTGGAAAGAGACAAACCTAAACCTTCTGTCCAGAACAGAGATTGCAGAAGGGATTTATTGGGGGAAATATTTTATTTGGTGGTCACAGGAGTGCTTGTGCATACAGAGTGCAGAAGGCATTGTTGGGAGAAATGTTTCATTTGATGCTCAGGGGAGTGCTTTGCATACATGAGCAGGCTGCAGAAGAGATTAGGGGAAATATATATATATATATATATATATATAAATATATATATATATATATATATATAGATATATAAATAGATATATAAATAGATATATAGATAGATATATAGATAGATAATGAATACAGACAATTGTGCATTTGATGGGGTTTGTGACACTATGCTACCTGAATCATCCCTCCTTTCCAGAATAGGCACACTTTTCTCCAAGCCAGCTCCAGGAGATGCCCTGGCTACTCATGGAACCTGGGTTCCCCTGGGTCAAAGTCAAGCCATTGACACCAGTATGTTATTACTGATTTTACACTAATTCTGGCATTGATAAACCAAATATTTGGGACATAATTTCTGCCTTTGTCACTCATGCATCTAATTCTAATCATCTAATCAGTACAGACACATGGAGAATATGGGAGATTGGTGCCACATGTAGTACACAACCAGTACTTGCCAGAAATTCCTGCAGCTCCTTCAGTGTTGTTGTAGGTTTCTTGGCAGCCTCCATGACCAGTGTTTGTCTTGTCTTTTTATCAATTTTGGAGGGACGTCCAGTTCATTGCAACATCACTGTTGTCCCATAGCTTCTCCACTGTTTCTCTGTCTTCACTGTGTTCCATGGTATATCCAATGCTCAGTAAAATACAACTGCTGTACTACTTTGACTTGATTACTCTGGTCTTTGTCCTAACAGATGGTAATGACAGTCTTGTATTACACTTGTACAAGGAATAAGATGCAGGTCCACTCAACAGATAACGTGCTGCAATTTCCCACCTGCACATTTGGTGTTCGTTTCTTAATTTTTCATTTTGGTGCTTGTACATACCAGGAAATGTTACTGAACGGTTGTTTTGGGGAAATCTTTCATTCTGGTCCCTGTGCATACATTATATTGGAAGGGCTTGTGTAGGTGAATGCTTCATTTTGGTGGTTTAATACTACCAAATCTTCTTGTGCATACCTGGTCTCGCTGCTGAAGTGACTGCTGGGTCAGTTTGTGTCATTGTGGTGCTTGTGCATACAGAATGCAAACAACTGGAGGGGTTACTTGGGACATACAGAAAGTCAGTCTACAAATTACATTGGGTTACATCACTTCTGCTTGCATTATTCTATTTGTGATTATACTGCCTGAGTGAGATAAAGGTTATCACTAGGTGACTACAGACAGCATGGTGCTACCATATTTTTTGTGCATTTCTCCTGGCTTTATCAGTCATGTGTGGAATTTAGGTGGGAGGAAGAGCTCAGTAAAAAGTTTTGTACTATTTGACTGAATGACTTGGGTCTTCTCCTTACTGATGATATGGAGTCTGTTACATAACAGCTGCACAATGCAATATAATGAATGCTTACTAAACAGGTTATGTGCAGCAATTATCACCTGTCTCAGAATGCATACCTTTGCAGTAATGAAAGGAATGTCATCACATTAGCAATACGTGCAGTTAAAATAAAGTAGTGAGTCATTACCACTTTTATGGGAAAAGTCTCAGCTGCTTTCACTGTTATTCACATAAGTACAAGTCGTTATCGCTTTGATGAATGAACAAGTCATCAGTACATTTTTGCCTCTAAATATTTCGGTTCTCTGTTTAATTATCCAGAAATGACAGTTAGCCATCAGACTACCGGAATTCCGAAAAAACGCAAAGAAAAAGACAGGCCATCGAGGTACAAAAATACCGATGACGCTTCTCCTAAGCCAGTTGCCAGTTCGTCGGTACTCAGTGAGGTGCTTTCGCAGCCCCTGATACCCGCTACTTCTGACTCGCAGGCCTCTGAGACCCATTCGGAATCCAGTATGCCGAGAGCTGCTTCACCTATGGAACCCGTGGGATGTCTCTACCTTGGATGAGTTCGGAGCCGCTCTGCAGGCACCGGCTTCTGAGGGTGTATTCTGGCCTACAGACTTGCATATTAAACAGACTCCACCTTTTATTCTAAGGCCTAAATGTCGATCTATGTCTAAAAAAACTGACGCCCAAGCCACATGTTCAGGCCCCTATGCCTAAAAATTAAATGATCAAAATGACTGAAGATCTCATTACTCTAATCAGGGGTAGTAACCCCCCCCCCCCCTTCTAAGAGGCCTAGGACTGAGCTTGACTATGAATCTTCTGATCAGGACTCTGTTTCTTTTAATTCTTCCAATGACCTGGAAATTTCCATTCCTACTTATGAGGATTCTGATGCAGAGGATTCCATTCCCTCTGCCCCCCCCACGGACTTTTCTTTTGGGGAAAACTTTACATACCTTGAGGGAGCATTTCCACTGGGAAAGTCATGAATTTTCTGAATCTAAAAACAGGCTTAGGGATTTCCTCCTACTTCAGCATAGGCCTTTGGCTATACCTCCTGTACTAGACATTGTTGATGTGCTTTCAGAATCCAATATGGCCCCCGATTCCCTGCCTCCAGCTCCTAGTAAACCTGACAGATACTACAGGGTTCCAGAGTCCCACAAGTTCCTTTTCAAAAATCCGATTGCAGACCCAGAAACCATTTCTCAGGGACCCAAGGGCACGCAATTACAGGAGCCAGGCACTGTGAATACCCTGGGTGCAGTAGACAAGCCGAAGGGCAGTGCAGAGAAAGTACAGTTGTGTACCTACCATAAATGTAGATGTTAGAGTGTATTCACTGTTGCAGTCATTACACTTTGGTTATCCTGCTGGCAGGCTACCCACAGTTGGCCTAAATTCCAAAGTCTAGGTCCGGCGTCGGTTGCCGACGCCTCTTCCCTGACGTCAGTGCGCCAGAGGTATAAAAGATGCAGCAAACGCCATTTTCTTCAGTTTTTCTTGCCCCAGATGTCAGGTGCCCCCAAATTGGTAGGCTAAAAATTATACCAATAAGTATGCATGCACTAAAATAAACATTTCCTTCATCTACAAGCAAATACACCACATAGGTTGTATAGGATAGAGAAGTACAGATAAGTCCCAGCAAAGAAAAGGCGGATGGTGGGTGGGTAAACCTGGACTGCAACAGTGAATACACTCGAACATCTACTTTTATGGTAGGTACACAACTGTACTATGTTCATCGTGTTTCACTGTTGCACTCATTACACTTGGGTTGAATCCCAAAGCTGAGGTTGGGTGGCTGGGTCTAAATAGGATTAGGAGAGGCTATAAAGCCCTGCAGAACTGCAGTGGCAAAGCCTGCTCTGGATTTAGAGTAGAGAGTTAAGTGGTAGTGCTTGGTAAAAGTGTGCACTGAACTCCAAGTTGCAGCCTCTAAAATGTCTTTTGGTTGGTACTCCTCTGAGGAAGGCAGCTGAAGTGGCTGTTGCTCTGGTTGAATGTGGCCTAACGCCCTTAGGCACTGATTTGCCATGTTGTGAATAGCAGAAACGAATGTAGTGGCCTATCCATTTTGAAACAGTTTGCTTTGAGATGGCCTTTCCTTGTGATCCTGCAGCATATGCCACTAAGGGTTGCTTAGTCTTTCTGAAAGCTTTAGTTCTGTCCAAGTAGAAGCGTAGCTGTCTGTGTACGTACAAAGAATGCAGGAGTGTCTCACCCTTATTTTGTGGGTTTGGATAAAAAGTAGGCAAATGAATGGTTTGGTTAAGGGCCACACTGGACACCACCTTAGGCATAAATGTCGGGTTCGTCCTCAGAGAAACCCTGTCTGGATGAAAAATTATAAAAGGTTCCACAGCCATGAGCACCTGTAACTCTAAGACTCGTCTTGCAGAGGTTATTGCTAGGAGCAGAGCTGTTTTCCAAGATAAGAAATTTATTTCAGCTGTATTGGCTGGCTCAAAAGGCGGCAGTGTGCGTTTTTCCAAGACATAATTGAGGACCCATGCAGGTATGGGTGCTCTCCTTGGAGGTCTTATGTTTGAGATTTCTGCTTAGTTCGTCTGCCAGAGTATTTGTCTTTCCTGGCAGGAATTTTGCTTGCAGGTGTACTTGTTAAGTCAATGCTGTGTCCCACACAAAGTCATGGCTTATCTGCAGAGGGGGTAGGAATGTGTGTCTCCCTGCTTATGTACCACATGACTGTAGTATTGGCCGTCCTTATCAGTAGTTGTCCTGGATGAAGTAGATCCTTGAAAGCTGTCAGGGCATTCTGAGCAGCCAGCATCTCTTTTTGATTGATATGACATGTGCCCTGAATACATTTTCCTGCCATGTGGGCCCCCCAAGCATAATCTGATGCATCTGTTATTGACTGCCTGGCTGTGGGTAGGGTGAATGGCTGTCCCTTGTTGTGGTGACAGGTCTGTGATCACCATCGAATCTCCTGTTGTAGGCAAGGAATGAGGGTAATTTATGTTTCCAGGCTGTGGCAATGTTGAGTCCAAACACTTTTTAGATACTATTCCTCATATGCAGTCAGGCATATGGAATTAGCAGAATGCCGGATGCCATTAAGCCCAATGCCTGCAGAATTTTTCTTGCAGATAACTGGGTCTTTGTTGCCAGCATTGTGAAGTAAGAAGTCGGTTGCCTTTGTCTGGTGCGAGATAAGTCATCTGGGCAGTTGTATTTAAGCTTGTACCCAGGAATATTATCTCTTGAGAGGGTACTAGTTTTGATTTCTTTTACTGTGTACCCTAGGCAAATTAATAATCTTTTTACAAATGCCAGATGCTTTAGTAGAATGTCCTTGTTCTCTGCTTGAATAAGGCAGTCGTCCAAGTAAGGATATATCTGAATTCCTCTGTCTGCAAAATGCAATTACTGGTGCCAGGCATTTTGTGAAGACCTTGGGCGCAGTAGATGAGCCAATGGGCAGTGCAGAGAATTGGTAGTGCATTGAGCCAGCTATGAATCTGAGGTATCTTCTGCAAGATTGTCTGATTGGGATATGCAGGTATGCCTCTTTTAGGTCCAAAGTTACAAGCCAAGCCTTCTTGCCCAGCATGGGTAGAAGCTGCTGCAGAGTCAACATTTTGAATTTTGGAATGTCCAAAAATGTATTTAGAATAGACAGGTCCAGTATTAGTCTCCAGGCTTTGTCCTTTCTGGGTACCAAGAAAAGTCTTGAGTAAAATCCTTGTCCCTGCTCTTGCTGTGGTACTTGCTGAATGGCCCTCATGTCCATGAGGGATGAAACTTGTTTTTGTGGCTCTGCCCATTGATTGTGTGGCAGATCTGGCATACCTTTTGCCCTTGGCAGGGTGTGAAAGTGGAACTGGTAGCCCTGGGACACTATATTCAAGACCCATTTGTCCTGGGTGATCATGCGCCAATTTTGAGAAAAAAGTGCCAGTTTTCCCCTTAAGGGGGCTGCCAACAGATAAGTGCTTGGTGCTGGCAGAGGAAAGTCATTAAGACCATTTCCTGTATGGCTGTGATTTGTCTTCTCCACTTTTGGAGGTAGAAGCGTCCCATTGTTTAGGCCTGTATGAGCCCTGGGGCTGGGATCGGCCTCTGGGGCGTCTGTATCTGCCTCTCTGTGGCCTGTCTGACACTGGAAAGGACCAATTCTTTGTAGGCCAGTTCCTGCTAAATCTGGGTGGCTGTACCTGTAGAAAATCCTTTACTGTTTGCATAGATTTCGCTTTGTCCTCCATTTTCTTCAACACCTCCTCTGCTTTAACACCAAATAAGGTATCATGTTGTAATGGAGCATCTAATAATTTTGCTTTAACATGATCATGCAGATCATGTTCCTTTAACCAAGCATGCCTCCTAATGACAGAACCCGTAACTGCGGCCCTGCAAGAAGCCTCCAGAAAATCAAAACCACTTTGCAATGTATGCTTTCCTACTTATTCAGTTGCATGCAATATATCCTGCATTTCCTTATTTTCTGCACAATCAGAAATTGTCAACATTTTCTGTTTTAGCAGTGACATTAAGTACTGCTGATATTTAAGCATATGAAATTGTCAATTTAAAGTGTCTTGGACCCTCTACTTGAATCCTATTCAGCTGCAAGTGTATTTTCATGTAAAAGGATTACCGTATGTGCTACATTACAGTTATTGTTTTTCTTGCTCCAATGTTAATGTTTTGCACCTAGTATTTCAGCGTTACTGTTGTTTAAGTTAAGTTCATCCACTGTTACTACTTTTGCTTCCAGCTCCTAAACTCTATTCACTCACTATCTCTCTCCCTTATTACCTTTAACAGAGTGGTCAACCTGTAACTAAGCAAACCTTCCTTCCTGCCTACCAACCTTCTGGGAACAGAAGAACCTCAAACCAGAGCCCATATCTTGTACTATCAAGAGGCACCGACTCACTTTGAATATTTAAGTATGCTACATTTCCTTGCTTGACCAGACTTGATGTATTTGTGTAACTTGGGTTAAGCACCCCTCCTGTACTTCCAGCAGCCTACATATTCCCCCATCCACATCCTATACCTCCATTTCATTTCTATCTTTTTCTACCTCAGCTATCCTTGAAGGTTAGCATACTACACTCCTTCCCTTTCACCTTCTCTACGTAGCCCTCTACTATACTGTGTCCCTGCAACCATACATCTTGCCACCAGGGGGGCGCCTCTACTACTGTTCTCCGGTGATTTCCCTTTCTCTCACCCTTATGCTGATCTTCTGCCTTCACTAACCTTTCTCACCTGTCCTCTAACTGTAGCGTCTTCATAGACTGCTTCAAAACCTAACCTCTCACACTCTACCTTCATGCCTCCTACTCTGGCTCCTCTCACACTCTACCTTCATTCCTCCTACTCTGGCTCCTCTACATTTCTATCTCTACACATTAGATAGCTCAATAGTACATTTACTCTATACTGCTGACTTACCGGTTTGCTTTTCCCCCATCTCTGATTGTTTCCTGCTGAACTCCACTCTTTTGTGTCTACCCGCTCCGTTCGCCCTGCGGGCTCACTCCGCTCCCCTCCCTGCCCCCAAATCCCACCCGCCCCTAGCACCTCTACATTTATTCCCACATAACCACACCCACCACATTCTGCAGCCAATCACAACATACTCCTCCCCACCCACTCCATAGTCATCCCCTCCTACTCACACACTCTACCTGTAATCTCACCTATTTTAAACAGTCTCTTACCCTTCTCAATATGTACAACACTCGCCTACCTCTCCTACTACTATCTCTTCTAACTTTTCTTTCCTGCACCTACCTAATAACCTACTATGAGCAACCATTTAATGCTAATGTTAACATTCCACATAGACATAAACTAACCACCCCCCCATCTACACTCTCAACACATCTTAGTCTAACATATTGTAACACATGTATTGAATCTAAATATCATCGTCTCTCACATATCAAATACCTTATTCATAGACACACAAAATACTTCTTTCTCAAAAGTACAGTTTTGTACCTACCATAAATGTAGATGTCCGAACTGGATAGCATCTGCAGTCATAACAAATGGGTTGTCCTGTCGTCAGGCAGCCCTTCGGTCGGCTGGATTCCAAAGTCTAGGTCCGGCTTCGGCTGATGTCGCACTTCACCCGACGTCATCTCTGCTGGTCTTCGGGTATAAAGGCATCAGCCGACGCCATTTTCCTCAGTGTTTCTTGCCCCAGATGCCAATTGCCCTCTTGGAAAGCTAAATTTTGGATAAATGCCAATGTTTCCAAAATAGTAGAAGGCAAACACAAAAAATAAACATGTATGTACATATATACAAACAAATACACCATAAGAGACTCCCCCCCCAGCTAGCTATTAGGAGGGTAAATACCCTAGGAGTACCGCAGAGGGAAGGAGGGAGGTAATCCTGACTGCAGATGCTATCCAGTTCGGACATCTACATTTATGGTAGGTACAAAACTGTACTATGTCCTTCATGGATGCATCTGCAGTCATAACAAATGGGTAGAATACCATAGCCAAACTAGGGGAGGAGGAATAATAATTATGGTGTAGTCAGGATCCCTTGCAGTACAGCAGTGGCAAACCCTGCTCGGGATCTAGAGTATAGAGGTAAATTATAATGCTTGGCAAATGTATGCACGGAGGTCCAAGTAGCCGCCTCAATAATGTCCTTGGTTGCCACTCCTCTTAAGAAAGCTGTGGTAGTGGCTGTAGCCCTTGTAGAATGAGGTCTTATGTTCTGTGGAATTGGTTTTCCATGGTAGGAGTAACAGAATCTTATGCAATGTCCTATCCATTTGGAGATTGTCTGTTTGGAAATTGCTTTTCCTTCCCTTCCTGTTGCATAGGCTACAAAGAGCTGGTCAGTTTTTCTGTTACCTTTGGTTCTGTCCAGGTAGTAGCGCAACTGTCTATGTACATCCAAGGTATGCATTATTCTTTCACCTCTGTTTTGTGGATTGGGAAAGAAGGTGCGTAGGTGGATTGCCTGGTTTAAAGACACTCTCGATACCACCTTAGGCATAAATGTAGGATCAGTTCTCATGGACACCCTATCTTGATGGAAGATTAGGAAGGGTTGCACTGCCATTAAGGCCTGTAGTTCCGAAACCCTCCTTGCTGAAGTAATAGCCAGTAGGAAATCAGTTTTCCATGACAGGTGTTGTAGATCTGCTGTTGCTGCTGGTTCAAACGGAGGGAGTGTCAACTTTTCTAGTACAAAATTCAAGTCCCATGCTGGTAATGGTGGTTTCCTAGGAGGTTTTACATTCTTGATCCCTCTGAGGAACTGCCTGAGTAGAGGATGTGAAAAGACAGGAGGATCAAAGCTGTATTCTGCTGAAATAGCTGATGCATGTATCTTGATTGAGGAATAGGACAGGCCTGTATGTAGAAGCTCTGCCAAGTACTCCAGAATGTTAGCAATATCTATGTTCTACACATCTTTTCCTCTTTCAGTACTCCAAATGACGAACCTTTTCCATTTTCCTGCATAGTTCCTTCTTGTTGAAGGTCTGCGGGCTTCAAGGATAATGTCTTTAACCCTTTGTGAAAGGTCTGGGTTAGTTACCGCTATGTGATGTTCCAGGCAGTCAGTTGCAAGGTTTTTAGGTTTGGATGTATGATGTTGTAGTTGTTCTGAGTTAACATCAGAGGCATCAGGGGTATTGACCACATTTTCTCCCGAGACATGGTCCTCAGCAATGGATACCAGTGTTGTCTTGGCCAGTTCGGCGTTATCAGAATTATCCTTGGACGTTCCTCTGATTTTCAGTAGTACCTTGTGCATCAAGGGAAGAGGTGGAAATGCATATGCTGTCAGGCCTTTCCAGCTGAAGGATAGAGAGTCCACCTTCCATGCAAGTGGGTGGAATGTCCTTGTGCAGAATTTTTTGAGCTGGTGATTTTGTGGGGAAGCGAATAGATCTATTTGTGGCATTCCCCATTTCTTTGTGATGGTCTTGAAGATGTCCGGGTGTAGCATCCATTCGTGAGCATCCGAGGTGGTTCTGCTTAAAATGTCTGCTAGGGTGTTCTCTTTTCCCGGTACAAATATTGCCTGTAACTGGATGTTGTAGCTGAGAGCCAGATTCCAAAGGTCCAAAGTCATTCTGCATAGTGGGTAAGAATGAGTGCCTCCCTGTTTGTTGATGTACCACATGACTGTGGTGTTGTCTGTCCTTATCAAATGACCTTCTTTGAGGAGTGGTCTGAATTTTAGGATTGCCAGTTTTACTGCCAGCATTTCTTTTTGGTTTATGTGCAGGTGCAGCTGGTCCTGAGTCCACAGTCCTTGTACGCATTTGTCCATCATGTGTGCCCCCCATCCTAGGTCTGAGGCATCCGTTGTGATGGTTTGGTTTGCTCGAAAGTTGTGGAAGGGTAAGCCTGGGTTTGACTGGCATGCCCGAGCCCACCATAGGAACTCCTGTTTTAAGCATGGGATTAGTGGAATTTCTGTTTCTAAGCTGTGCCTGTGTTGAGACCATAAATTCTTTAGGTACCACTGTAACTTTCTCATATGCAGTCTGGCATGTGGGACCAAGATTACGCATGATGCCATGAAGCCCAAGGCCTGCAGAACTTTTCTTGCTGTTAGTTTGTTCTGCTTTGTTAATGCCAAGAAGTAAAGAGGGAGTTCTTTTTGTTTTTCTGCAGTTAGGAATGCCATCTGTTTTACTGTGTCCAATTCCGCGCCCAAGAAAGTTCTTGTCTGGGATGGTGTCAGCCTTGACTTTTGTAAATTGACTGTGTATTCCAGGGCTTGAAGCAAGTAAATGACCCTTTGTAAATCTGTTGTCAGCTTGCTTTTGTTGTCTGCTTGTAACAGGCAGTCGTCCAGGTATGGATAAATTTGGATTCCCTGTACTCTGCAGTGAGCGATTACTGATGCCAGGCATTTTGTGAATACTCTGGGCAGTAGATAAGCCAAAGGGCAATGCTGAGAATTGATAATGCTCTGATCCTGCAAGAAATCTGAGGTATCTTCTGCAATTTGGTCGAATGGGGACATGCAGGTATGCCTCCTTGAGATCTAGAGTTACCAGCCAACACTCCTTGCCCAGCATGGGAAGAAGTTGCTGTAGGGTCAGCATTTTGAATTTTGGGACAATGATGTATGTGTTTAAGATGGACAGGTCGAGAATAGGTCTCCAGCTTTTTTCTTTTCTTGGTACTAGGAAGAGTCTGGAGTAGAATCCTTTGCCCTGTTCTGTTATTGGTACCCTTTCCACAGCTCTCATCTTTATTAATTCCGCTATCTGATGCAGGGCTTCTATTTTTTTGATTTGGGGCAGGTTTGGCATTCCTCTTTACTGGTAAAGTGTGGAAGTGGAACCGGTAGCCTTGGTCTATGGTTTGCAAAATCCACTTGTCTTTTGTAATATAGTGCCAATTTTCGAGAATAAGGCTAACTTTCCGCCTAATGGTGCTGCTATTTGCTCCCTGGTAGGCGGAGTCAGAGCCAAGTCACTGTGATTGTCCTGTTGCAGTGGCAGTGGTTGTGTCTGTGCCTCGGTTATTGCCTTGCCACTGTTGTCCTCTGTAGGCACCTCCTCTGGATTGATTTCTGCCCCTGCGTCTGTTCCTGCCCATTTGTGATCTTGTGGAGTCAGGAAAGGACCAATTTTGGCAGGCCAGTTCCTGCTAAACCTTGGGGCTGAACCTGTAGGAAATCTTTAACTGTTTGTACAGATTTTGCCTTCTCTTCCATTTTCTTCATTACCTGCTGGGCAGGTTCCCAAATAGACTGGCCTTATCCATAGGAGCATCCAATAGCTTAGCTTTAACATGATCCGGAAAGACCTGTTCTTTCAACCATGCATGCCTTCTTATAACTGTGCCAGTCATGGCTGATCTAAATGAAGCCTCCAGTGCATCATAGCCACATTTTAAAGAATGGTTACTAACCTGTTGGATGTTATTCACCATTTCTAATACATATTTCTTATCTAAAGATTCATCAGAGGACAGTTTTTTAATTAACTGATCAAGCATAAACTCTTGGTATTGGATCATGTGAAACTGACAGTTTAAAGCTCTAGCTGAGAGAGTAGCAGGAGGTGTAGACTTTTTTCCCCCATCTCTCTAATGACCTGGATTCCCTATCAGAGGGAATAGGGTTTTTTGCTGTGGTCGAGGCTACTGCCTTAGGCCCCTGGGATATAGTTTCGGGGTCTGCAAGTGGGGCCTTGTATAGGTGGTGATGAGTGTCTGGCACCCTGCAAAATCTATCTGGTTTGGCAGGGGCTGGAGGTAAAGAATCAGGTGCAGTGCAGACATCATTAAATGCATCGTCCACAACAGATAGGACAGGAGGTATAGCCAAGGGCCTATGCTGTGGTAAGTGCAGAAAAGTCCTAAGCCTTTTTCTTGAATCTGAGAAATCTTGTCCCTGCCATTGGAATTGTTCTCTCATGGCATGTAAGGTTTCCCCAAAGGAGAATTCCTCTGGTGGAGAGGCAGCTGGAATGGATTCTTCAGCATCTGAATCTTCATAATTGGAGAAAGGAGCCTCTGGCTGGTCTGTAATGTCCGAGTCATCCGCAGAGTCATCAGAGGACACAGGCTCAGGGGGCTCTGCTCTAGGTCTCTTTTCTGGGGGCTGAGAGGCCCTGTCTGGGTGAGATTGGGATCCCCTAATTAAGGATATTAAATCTTCCGCCAGAGTAAGCATTTGTGAACTAGAAGTGGGCCTGAGTGAGGGTGGTTTAACAGGCACTGATTTAGCTGATTTGGCTGCTTTAGCCCTGGCAAAGGCCTTAATAGACATGGCTGCAGGAGGCCTAGCAGCACCACGTGCTGGGGTAGAGATATCCAAGGGGATGGTGTCTGATAGATCAGTAGGAACCACAGTTGTAGGCAAAATTTCTGAGGCTAGTTCAGGTAAGGTAGCAGGAGCCTCAGTAGTAGTCATGGATTCGGCTGTAGATTGACCAGTGTTCTCGGTTTCGGCCGAAACAGAGACACTCGCGGCTTGTTTAACCGTGGTTTCTGCCGAAACCGCGGACCGCGAGTGTCGGTCTTTTTCTTTGCATTTTTTAACAATTTGGGTAGTCTGAGGATCCGACGGCATAATGTACGCAAAATCTGAGCCGAAAAACTGTTCAGCAAACTCCGACCGACGCCTAAGCGTTCGTCGGTTGAAGGAAGCACAGGCCGAACAGGCTGCTACGTCGTGGTCTGGGCCTAAGCAAGGCAAACATTAAGAGTGGAAATCTTTATGAGGTATTTGTTTCCCACAAGTTAAACAGTTATTGACTTTTTCTGACATCGGCTGAGGCAAGAAAGAGTCCCCAACGGGTACTTAGCTTTTAGAAGTCTTCGAAGTAGTATTCGGTAGTAGTAATCTCTGGATCTGACCGACCGGCACTTGCGAACAGCTTCTGCTTCGGGCGCCACGCGGCAAGAAAGACTGAGGAAAATGGCGTCGGCTGATGCCTTTATACCCGAAGACCAGCAGAGATGACATCGGGTGAAGTGCGACATCAGCCGAAGCCAGACCCAGACTTTGGAATCCGGCCGACCGAAGGGCTGCCTGACGACAGGACAACCCATTTGTTATGACTGCAGATGCATCCATGAAGGACATCCTTCTCAATTAACTCACCTTATTCATAGTCTACAATTACTTGATGGGGACATCCACCCCAACCCAGGCCCATACACCTCAACAACATCCCCTAACTCCCAACAAACAAAAACCACTCCTTCACCTGATTCTAAACCTCCTAAATCTCTTACAATAGCTCATCTTAACATCCGTAGCATTTGCAACAAACTCCCAGCTCTTCATGCCCTTCTAGAAGTCCAACAATTTGACATTCTCTGTCTTACAGAAACTTGGCTCAAACCCTCAATAAATGATTGGGAAATCATCCCCCCTGGCTACAACATCCTAAGACAAGACCGTCGTAATAAAAAAGGTGGTGGTGTAGCTATTCTCTAAATCTGGACTGGATGCTAACAAATCGGCCCGAAACCCTCCATTTAACACAAACGCTGAACTTATTTATTTCGAAACTCTCCCTTAACTCACACAAAACTATTAATATTATCTGTACCTATCTTCCCCCAGGCAACAACCCCCCATATTAGAAAACCTACTTAACTGGTTTGCTACTAGTCTTCCTCAAGAAACCATATTACTAGGTGACTTCAATATTGACTGGAATGTCTGTAACCAAACTAATCCATCCACCCTTATCAACCTGCATGTATTCCACCAAATCATCAACTCCACAACTAGAACAAATAAAAGCAATAACAAAGATACCATACTTGACTGGATCTTGACAAATAGTCCCCAACAAATGTATTCTACAGGTACCCTCCCAGATGACCTTAGTGACCACTCTCTCACTTACATCATTATGCACAAAACTCACCTAAAACCACCTCCCCTAATTCATTTATCTCGAAGCAAAAAACACTTTGACCCTCATCAGTTTCAAAATGACCTTAGTCTGGTTAACTGGTCTCCTCTCAAAACTCTCCCAATTGATGACGCTGTCAACCACTTTAATAAAACCTTTCTTACTATTTTAGATCAACATGCACCCATGCGATCTATTCGCATGAAACATAATACAGCCCAATGGCTTATAACCAGCACAAAACAGCTTATTCGTAATAGGAATAAGGCCTGGTCTCTGTGGCAAACCTCCAAAGACCACAGTGACCACCTTAGCTTCAAACAAAAAAGGAACATGACAAAGTTAGCTATTATAAAAGATAAAAAGAACTTTTACACCCAGCTACAGCAATCCTCCCACCACCATCCACACAAATTTTGGAGATCTATTAACACACTTCTTTCCCCCGGAAAAGTTGAAACTCCCAATCCACTTGGTTCCTGCCCTGACTCTCCCTTACAAACAGCTAATGCTTTCAATAACTTCTTTACATCTACAATACTCAACCTGGCTAACCAACAAACACCTGACCCCTCGTTATTGGGTAACCCAAGCTCCTCTCCTCCACTTATGCAACTTAAACCCATATCCACCTCCTATATTCTAAATTTACTTCAAAAACTTAAAGCTTCTACCCCATCAGCTGACAAACTCCCAGCTGAATATCTCCAGCTAGGTGCCAAAGCAGTTGCCTACCCAATCTCTATACTCATAAACAGAACCATAACAGAAAGTACTGTACCTTCCCTCTGAAAAATCTCACACATCATCCCCTTCTTCAAAGGAGGCAACTCATTTGAATACTCTACCACCCTACAGCACTGCTATCACCTATTGCAAAAATTATGGAGAAATGCATCCACAAACAGTTACTAAATCACCTCCTTTCTAATAATCTCCTTGCTAACTGCCAACATGGCTTTCGTCCTTACCATAGCACCACCACTGCCTTATTATCCTTTATTGACTCCATTAATATTAACCGTAATAGCAATCTTCTTTCATCAGCATTCTTTGTAGACCTGTCTAAAGCCTTTGATATGGTGAACCACCAACTCCTCCTCCATCGCCTAAAATAGCTCTCTCTCAATAATCTTGCCTTAACTTGGTTCGCCTCCTATCTTCAAAACCGGAAACAAGCTGTTTTATGGAACAATAATCTCTCTCAACTTCTGCCCACCACCTTAAGGGTCCCTCAAGGCTCCATCTTAGGTCCTCTTTTATTTTCCATCTTTATTAATGACTTGCATCTTGCCACACCCAAAACTACTTGTATTCAGTATGCAGATGACACCACCATCATTTGCTCTGCCACAAACCAAGATGACCTTCATTACCTTACCCAAAAGACATTTACTACTATTGAGCAATGGTTCTCTAACCACTGTCTTCTCTTAAACCCTAAGAAAACTAAACTTCTCCTCTTCTTACCTACACACCTGTCCCCCTCTATTAATCTCACAATTACATCTAACAATGGCACCCTTATCTCTCCTGACCAAACTACCAAACTATTGGGTATTACAATTGACAACCTACTAAAATTTGATTTTCTCATTAACTCCACCATAAAATCAACCAATAGAAAACTAGGTTCTCTTTATAGAATCAAAACTTTCCTAACCCCTGAAGCAAGAACTACCATAGCAAAAATTAGAAGTTATGTACTCACCATAACGTTCCATCTGAGTAGGTGTATTCATTTGTCTGCAACCTGTGGGTTATGGATCATCCGAACCGCATAGTTTTCCAGCTATGGATCCAAGCTCTCAGCTCCTCCCCTCACCCATAATGCCCTGCTCTACCCTCATGACCTCAGATCGAGTTTGCCAAAGCAACAATACCCTCAAAGGGTAACAAGTAATATGCAGGAAACTGAAAGGCCAGGGCAGACAAATGAATACACCTACTCAGATGGAGCGTTATGGTGAGTACATAACTTCTAAATCTGAAGTAGGATATTCATTTGTCTGCAACCTGTGGGACAGAGTCCCCAGCTACCTGAATCTTGGGCCATCATGGAAGGATATTCAAAGGATGCTCTACCCTAGATGCAAGATCCAACTTATAGTGAGAAATAAATGTATGAGATGAAGCCCTGCTGCACAAATATCATCTAGAGGAATCCTAGCCTTGAAGGCTGCCGAGGTAGATACTGACCGGGTTGAATGGGCATGAACACCCTCGGTCGCGGGCCTTCCTGGCTTGATAAGCCAATAAAATGCACTGTGAAATCCAGCGGGACAGAGAAACTTTGGAAATTGGCTTGCCCAAATTGAATTTTGCAAAGGAAATAAACAGCTGGTCGGATTGCCTATGACCAGCTGTCCTGTTGAGATAAAATCTTAGTTGCCTGTGAACATCTAGTGAGTGAAGCCTATATTCACCTTTGTTTTCATACTTAGGGAAGAAAACAGGGAGGTTAATGGATTGATTGATGTTTGCTTCAGAAGCAATTTTAGGAAGGAAGGTTGGTCCTGAGGAAGACACGGTCCGGATAAAAACTAAGTAAGGAGGTTTAGCTGATAAAGCTTGAAGTTCAGAAACTCTCTTGGCTGATGTAATGGCTACCAAAAAGGCGGTCTTGTAAGACAAGAATTTGAGATCCACTGTCGGTCAAGGCCTGTAGGACCAAAGAAAGGTCCCAAGGAGGAACTGCTTGCTTTATAGGGGCCTGAGAAGGAAAGTACCTTTAAGAAAAGTTTTGCACAATTTGGCTGACATAAGAGGATTAGACTCTTGACCAATGTGATAGTGAGAAATTGCCGCCAGTTGAACTTTGACTGTGGAACTGCTGGCACCATCATTAAAGAGAGGTTAGAAAATCAAGCACTACAGGGAGAGGAACCGTGAAGGGATCTAGGCCTTGCCGCTCCACACAGAGAACGTTTCCATTTGCCCTTTCTAGTGGATGGTTTATGAGCCACCAAAATAGCCTTTACGGTGAAGAAATACCGGAGTCCTTATCAAGAGTGGAACTGGAGCAGCCAAGCGGTCAGCTTCAGGTTGTCCAGGTTCGGAGGAGGATGCAGGATGGATGGGATATCAGATCCGAATGGGATCTAGAATCCAAGGAGGATTCACCGAGTGAGACCTTAGGAAGGGGAACCAGATCTGTCGAGGCCAAGCAATGAGAATCATTCTGCAACCCACCGAGAGGCTTTCTGAAGAACCTGCAGCATCAGAGGCAAGGGTGGATAGGCATACAGAAGACCGGGTGGCCAAGCATGCGGTGTTTGAGGGAGAAGCAAAAGATCGCATGAAGGGGTTCCCCACTGACAAATGAGAGACCAGGGGTCAGAATGGTGCGACTGAGCTTGTCCGCTAGGATGTTGGACCGACCGTTGGTGGAGATTGCCCATTCCCAAACTCTCATGGCCTCTCGACAAAGAGGGTAAGACCTTGTTCCCCTTGCTTGTTGATGTACCAGACAACAGACATATTGTCCGATTGAAAATTGTTCCCAAGGGAAGAAAGTCCTGAAGTGCTAGCAACGCAAAGAGCACTGCTCTCATCTCTAGAACATTGATATGCAGTAAGGTCTGCCTTGGACTGTCCGGCCAAAGTGCCCCGGCGTCCGTGGTCACGGAGATCAGTGGAGCCACCACAAGAGGAAGCCTTGCTGATCGCTATGGGATGATGCATGGGGAGAGCAAGGTATGACCACTGTACTAAGGCGTCCACTGTAGAATGCATATTGAGCCTGGCAAGAGGAAGAAGTGCTATCGGCGAAGCCATGGACCCTAGAGCCCTCAGGACCAACTCCGCTGGAACAGAACCTGAATGGAGAATGGCCCGCACCTGGAGCTGCAGATTTAGAACTCTGTCTGAGGAAGGCTCGTAAACTCCTTGTGTCTAGTCTGGCCCCTATGAAATCTAAGAACTGAGTGGGTGCCAGGTTGGACTTGTTTGTATTTATTGTGATGCCCAGAAATGGAGCAAGATGGAGAAAGGAGTCTGAGAAGTAGATGCCTTGTTGGGTGTAAGGAGCCAGTCGTCCAGGTAGGGAAAGACCTGCACCCCTGAAGCCTCAGGTGGGCCGCTACCACTGCTAGTACTTTGGTAAACACCCTGGGGCTGTGGTGAGACCAAAGGGAAGGACCGGAACTGGTAGTGACTGGCTCCCAGCCGGAGAAACCTCCTGGGCGTCTGTCCATTAGGATGTGGTAGTGATGCGTCCTTGAGATCTATCGAGCACATCCAGTGGCCTTCTCCCAGAAGGGGAGAATAGATTGTAGAGTGACCATTCGAATTTTTCTTTGGGGACTGCCAGGTTCAAGAGAGAGGTCTAGGATTGGTCTTAGTTCCCCGTCTTTTTGGCACTAAAAGAACCTGGAGTAGAACCCTGATCCGATCTGGTCTGGGGAACGGGCTGGATGGCTCTTTTCTCTAGCAGATGGCCAATTTCTCCTCCCTTTGCGGGTGGGTGCGTCTGGGAGGGACTTCAACTTTGGAAGGTGAAGGAAAGGAATCGATATCCCTGGATATGATTTGGAGAACCCAGCGGTCCGATGTTATGGACTCCATGCGCTAGGTGCCGTCCCCGACTGCCTCCAGAGTAGAGCAGTCGGGCAACCGTTCAGAGAAAGGTTCCCTGGACCCGGGAGCCCCTCTGCCTCTAGGGCGGCGTCCTACCTGTCCTCCTCTGCCACGGAAGGACTGGTTGTCGGAGCAGGCTGGGACTGCTGCGACTTCGAACCACATCTTCTTCTGACCCTTTTGGTTCCTAGAATAGGGCCTCTGGGGTCGGCAGACAGCGTCTTCCGTCCTTCTCGCTCTGGGTCAACGCCCGCCGAACGGTCTTGCCAAACAGAGCAGAACCATCAAAGGCGCCTTGAAGGGCTCAGAAAAAGTGGCGGAGCCAGGCCTGGCGTCTAGTGACCAGTCCTGTTCCAGCGCTCTAGCGGCGCCTCCGTAGCATGGGAGAGTAGCCGACAGAAGTATTGTGACTGACCTAAGAGTGGCCATTTTGGTGGAGTGCAGAGCTCTGTCCTCCTCGAAATGGACTCAGGATGCAGCAATAAGGTCTCGCTGCATCCGAATAACATGTGCCAAATAGTTCAGCGCCCCGAACTGAACATCCGCTTCAAGCGGTCCATCATCCGAGACTCCTTGCTCGGTGGGTGGACTGAGGGACTCTCCTGAGCCAGTTCCCTCTTTGTGGCGCCGCCATCAACATGGCATCTACAGGAGGCCCCTTACTCCAATGGGTCCTGTCAGAAGGCGGGCTAAGGATTCTATCAGGTCTTTTGGGAATTGGCTCGACGGTGTGCGGTTCCTTCCACGCCCTGGTGGTAATAAGGGCCACCAGGGGTCGGCAGGGGACACCCAAGAGGTAGACGGGCAATGCCTCCAAGAACACGGACTCGTCCGAGGAAGACTTGGGGCAGACCACATTTCCATGATGTCTCCAAAGGAGA
Source organism: Protopterus annectens (assembly GCF_019279795.1). NCBI lineage: Eukaryota > Metazoa > Chordata > Ceratodontiformes > Protopteridae > Protopterus > Protopterus annectens. The sequence continues at coordinate 258,374,350 of NC_056749.1, forward strand.
CATCCTCGGGTGACCGTGGGAGCCTTCCCTTCCTCCAAGTCCGTGTCTTCAGTGAGAGACTCAGGGGAGTCAATGTGCCTCCTTTTTATGTTTGCGAGTGTTTAGAGCCTCCTCTGGGGGCTGTCAGAGGAGTCCGCAAGCAGCAATTTGCTCCATGGGAGCAACTTGGGGCACAAGCGGGCTGTCCCAGGGGCGGATGGTGGAAGCCTGGCCCAGTGCAGAGGGAGCAAGTGCCGGGGTGGAGACCCTCAACAGAGCCCTCTCCACTACATCAAAAGCGAAGGGAGCCGACCTCGACCAAAGGATCCGACAATCGGCTCCCTCGGATCCGAAGAGTGGATCGGATCCGAAGGACAGTGCGCTCCGACACACGGCGCCCGGAGCACTGATCCCCGGATCCGGCTCGGATCCAGGCTCGAGATCGGGTCCGAGGGCATGGTCGGATCCAGTACCAAGTACTATCGGCTCCGACCTCCGCTGCTCGGCTCCAGTTGCTCGAACCCGGAAGCGGGTCGGAGAAGGAGCAATAGGCTTAAAAGGGTGTTGAGCTCCCCGGGAGGCAAGAGCACTCCCATCTGCATCTGGGCCTGGATGAACCTTCTCATCATCCGGTCCAGATCTGCATCAGGCTATGGGTAGATGAGGCTACCGAGGTAGGCCTGGAATGCCTCCTCGATAGCCTCGTCTCCTCCTCCTCAGGACCCGTGAGAAGCACACAGGTGACCGGAGCCGAGAAGGAGGAGACCGCACAGGAAGCCGGGGAGAAGCCCGCTTGGCTGGCGGGGCGAAACAGAGGTCTCGGCCCGCTTGTGGTGCTTCTCCTCCGGTCCTTTTAGATGCATCCCTCTCCTGTCCTGAAGCGGGAGTTTGAGTCCCAGGAGCAGGAGGGGTGCCACAGTGGGAACAACTGCAGCCGCCGAGTCGGCGGTAAAAGACCCGCCAAGACCAGCTTGGACCTCCGCTCCTCAGTGCCCTGGGGTTGAACCCTGCACAAATGGAACAACCAGATGTGAGGTGTTCAACCCCAAGACCTCACACCGAGTGTGGCCATCAGCGGTGAGAGCTTATGGCCACACTAGAAAATATTGACTTAGGCTGTTCAGCCATAGTCACTAAAGTTAAGCTAAAGTTACAAAAAGTAACCTAAAACAACAATAAAGAAGCACACAGGCCTCACACACACAATAAAATTTACTACTAAAAATTAAATTAAACTAAAAACAGTAAATAATAATAGGAAACCTACAACTTTCACACAAAAAAAGTTAAAGGCAAAAATATTCTATTTTTGAACAAGAAAAATCCACTTAGCTGAGAGCTATGAAATCCACATCTAGTTACCAGCGCGGCAAACAAGATCTGTGGTCATGAGGGTAGAGCAGGGCATTATGGGTGAGGGGAGGAGCTGAGAGCTTGGATCCATAGCTGGAAAACTATGCCGGTTCGGATCCGATATCGGATCCATAACCCACAGGTTGCAGACAAATGAATATCCTACTTCAGATCACATCTTATCTCAAATTTACTATATGCCTCCCCCATTTATACTAATCTATCTAAACATAACATTAATAAGCTCACAACAGCCTACAACAACATTGCGAGATTTGCCACTGCCTCTCCATATAAAACACATCACTGTCAACCTCTCTAACCTAGGATGGCTTGAATTACCTCACCTAATACAGTACTATCAGCTTACAATTGCCCACAAAGCTCTTTACCATCCTGAAAACATACCCATGCTCTCCACCCTTATAAAACCCTACAACAACTTAAAAACCTTACGCTCTTCCAATAAAATACTTATTCAAACATCTCTTGCAAAGAATACAGCAGGTGACTCCATATTTTCCAACTCAGTTGGTAAAATCTGGAACCAACTTCCTCTAGACATTTTAGTCCAGACTTCCACTACACTATTTAAGACTAAACTAAAACTCTTTCTTACTAAACACTGGCTTTGCTCTTGCATCAATCCCAGTTGAGCTAGCTCCTCTTATACCTCCTATTCTCCCCTTTATCCCTCATACTTTCTCCTACATCTATTTCTTCAATCTAAAATTTTTGTTTTCCCTTTGACCTGAAATTTTACTATCTTAACTAAATAACTTTATTTCTCTAGTAACACTCTTCTTAACTTTTCTTAAAAATGAACTTAATTCTTCTCTCCCTTTTCTTCCCTTACCATACTTAAACATTTTCCTTGTCTCTCTATCCACCTTTTTTATAACTTTCTGAAATTGCTATTACTGTCTTTCTGATTTGTTAGTTATATCCTTTTTTTGATTTTTCAACCATTGTTAATTTTTTTAATTGTTACCATGTAGTAGATAGCAGAGCTTTTCTCCTCGGGCCTCCACTGAAAATGGACTTGCATCCAGTTGGACTAGCCCGGTTAACAAATGTAAATAAATAAATAAATAAATAAATAAAGCTCGCACAGCCAAAGTAGCAGAAGTGTAAACCTTCTTCCCCCCATCTGTCTAGTGCCCTTGAATCCCTATCAGAGGGGACAGGGTTTTTTGCAGTAAAAGCCTTGATCCCTTTGGGACCCTGAGAAACAGTTTCTGGGTCAGCAGCAGGATTTTTATAATGAAATGTACGTGAATCTGGAACCCTGTAATATCGGTCTGGTTTAACAGGAACAGGGGGTAAAGAGTAAGGAGAAAGGCCGGATTCTGAAAATACATAATCTACAATGTCTAACACAGCGGGAATAGCAAGAGGCCTGTGGTGAGGTAGTAAAAGAAAATCTCTAAGCCTTTTCTTTGATTCTGAACAGTCTTGGCTCTCCCAGTGGAAGTGCTCCCTCATGGTATGCAGGGTTTCCCCAAAAGAATAATCCTCAGGAGGAGTGGCTGAAGGGATAGATTCCTTCAGCATCAGAATCCTCATAGGGAGGAAGAGCGTATTCCTCTTCAGAAGAGTCAGAAGAAATGGAAACCTGATCTGAAGATTGATATTCTCTCTCTTGCCTAGGCCTCTTGTCAGGAGGGGGATGAGAAGCCCTGATGAAGGTAATTAGGTCTTCGGCCATTTTGAGAATCTGTTTTTTAGGCATGTAAGTCTGTCCAGGAGAATGCTGTACTTGTTTGTCTTTACAGCTGCTTTAGTCTTTGCTTTGGAAGCTGAAGTAGGCTTTACATATAACTGTGTAGGTCTGCAAACACCCTCAGAAGCCGATGCCTGCTCAGCGGCTCCAGACCCATCTGAGGGAATAGTTTCAGAGTGTCCAATACCTTGAGTATCCAGAGGACTAGCTGCCTCCATTTGGGAGTCGTCAGTGGCCTGTGGCTCTGAGGTAGTGGGCGTCAGGGGCTGCGAAAGTGCCTCGCTGAGAACCTGCGAACCGGCTTAGCGGAAGCCTCGTCGTCGGTTTAGGACCTCTGATACCTGTCCTTTTCTTTTCCCTTGCACTTTTTATAAATTCCTGTAGTCCGCTGTTCCGACGGCATTATATAATTGAATCTTCGGACAAAGTAAAGAAAAGCGAAATCGTACCGATGCTTAATAGTGCGTTGGTTAAATCTAGCACAAAACCGACAGCTAGCAACGTTGTGATCAGGGCCTAGGCAAGGAATACAGTAAGAATGAAAATCCTTATGAGGCATTTGCTTCCCACAAGAAATACAATTGTTAACTTTCTGACATCGGTCTGGAGCAAGAAAAAAGTTTCCCCAACGGGGTACTTAGCTTTAATGAAGACTTCGGATCTGAAATTCGTTTTTGAAAATCTCAGGAGTCTGCCGACCGGCACTTGCGAACTGCTTTTGTTTTGGGCACCGCTCAGCAAGAAAGACTGAAGAAAATGGCATCGGCTGCATCTTTTATACCCCTGGCGCACTGACGTCAGGGAAAAGCCGACAGCAACCGATGCTGGACCTAGACTTTGGAATTCAGGCCGACTGCGGGTAGCCTGCCAGCAAGATAACCCAAATGTAATGACCAACAGTGAAACACTAACATCTGATAATGCATGCAGCCTGCTTTGAAGCGTAGGTATCTTCTGCAAGATTCTCTGATTGGTATATACAGGTAAGCCTCTTAAATCTAGAGTTGCCAACCAGGCATCCTTGCCTAGCATAGGAAGTAACCGGTGAAGAGTCAGCATCTTGAATTTTGGAATGTCCAGAAAGGTGTTTAGAGTAGACAGGTCTAGAATTGGATGCCATGATTTGCCTTTTCTGGGTACCAGGAAAAGTCTGGAATAGAAACCTTGTCCCTTTTCCTCTTCTGGTACTAGCTGAATAGCCCCCATGTTTAGGAAGTAAAGTACTTGTTTCTGAGCCTCTGCCCAGTGATTTGGCAAGAGGTCTGGCCACCCGTTTGGAGTTGGCAGTGTGGAAATGAAATCTTTATCCCTGGGAGACCATATTTAAAACCCATTTGTCCTGGGTTATAAGCTGCCAATTTCTTGAATGAAGAGCCAGTTTTCCCCTCAAAGGGGCGGCTAAGAAGTAAGTGCTTGGTAATTTTAAAGGAAAGTCATCGAGACTGCTTACCATAGGGTGGTGCCTTATTTCCAGATTTGGAAGTGGAGGCACACCATTGCTTACTTCTGAAGGTCCCTTGGGACTGAAACCTAGTGCTTTTGGAATGTCTGGGTTTGGCTGGAGTGGCTCTGGAAGGAGCTTGAAGGACTAGTTCTTAGTAGGCCAGTGCCTACTAAATCTAGGAGGTTGTACTTGTAAGAAAACGTTCACAGTTTGCTTAGATTTAGCTTTATCTTCCATCTTTTTTTAGAACTTCTTCAGCCTTATTGCCAAACAGGCGGTCCTGCTGCAAAGAAGCATCCAATAGTTTTGCTTTAACATGGTCAGGCAGAGATTGCTCAAGCCAAGCATGCCTTCTAAGCACAGATCCATAACAGCAGCCCTGCAAGAGGGCTCTAAAGAATCAAAACCACATTGCAAAGTACGTTTGCCAACTTGTTCAGCTGAATGCAATAAATCCTGTAAATCTTTTAGTTATGTACTTACCATAACTTTGGATGTATGGGATCCATCTCGCCTACATTCATGACAGATGGGTTCGGAGCCGATCCATCGGCTCCGACTCGGCAACTTATATACTAGCACGAAGTCTCTCATTGGCTGGGCTATACCCTATCCCAGGATGCACTACACCTGCTTCCCCAGATCTTGTTTGTTCGCTTTCATACTCCCATGTAGACACAGAGACACTATAAGTCACTATAACCAACTAAAGTTCTTCAAGAAAGAACGCCAAGAAAAAAGTGACTACATCTCCTCTAAATCCAAATGGCAGGGGGAAGGAGGGTGGGTACTTATGAATGTAGGCGAGATGGATCCCATACATCCAAAGTTATGGTAAGTACATAACTAAAAGATGTAATGGGATCCTATCTCGCCTACATTCATGACAGATGGGACAGCGTCCCTAGCCCCTACATCCCGGGTGGCTCATTGGAACACACTCCTGAGAACCGTGGAACCAAAGGAAGCTCTGCCTCGAGAAACCACATCCAATTTCTAATGAGAAATAAAAGTGTGCAGAGAAGTCCAGGTTGCCGCAGCACAAATATCATCAATGGATAACTTGGAGTGAAAAGCTACGAGTAGCCATTGCCCTGGTAGAATGAGCCTTGACTGGAAAGGGAAGGTCTTTATTGGCCTGTGAATACACAAAAGTGATACAATCTTTAATCCATTTTGATATGGAGGCTTTTGATACTGGTTGACCCAATTTGTTCTGCAAAGAAACGAACAATTGATTTGATTTTCGCGTTTGAGCGGTTCTATTCAAATAAAAGCGTAACTGTCTATACGTCCAATTGATGCAATGTATATTCTGCGTTACTAGAGAATTCTGGGAAAAACACAGGGAGTTCTATGGTTTGTTGCAAACAGAAAGAAGAGGCCACCTTTGGAATAAATGCAGGGTTCAATTTCAATGAAACTCTATGTTTGTGAAAAATCAAATAGGGAGGATCAGAACAAAGAGCTTGAAGTTCTGAAACTCGCCTAGCAGATGTTATGGCTACTAAAAAGGCCGTTTTCCAAGACAGAAATTTTAAATCAGAAGTAGCCGCTGGTTCGAAAGGACGGGCAGTTAGGGCAGCAAGAACCATATTCAAATCCCAAGGAGGAACAGGATGAGATAAAGGAGGCCTAAGGAGCCAAGCCCCTTTAAGGAACGCCTTACAAAGTTTGAGAGACATCAATGAAGGTTCAAATGAAGCATGAAAATTAGAGATTGCCGCTAGCTGAACCTTAATGGTAGATACTGAAGAACCCGACTGAAACAGGAAGGCCAGAAAATTCAGAACCTCCGATACTGGAGCAGTGAGAGGATGTATACCCCGTTCTTGAGCCCAGAAGGCAAACCTTTTCCATTTACTGGAATAAAGTTTGATGGTGGAAGGTTTATGAGAAGAAGACAGAATGTGGACCACATCTGGCGAGAGAGCATCATCTCGGACTAAGGATGGAAGTGGAGTAACCAAGCTGCCAACTTCAGGGACCTGAGAGACGGATGAAGCCGTCCTGACTGATGAGTCAACAGGTCTGGCACCGGCTCCAGAAACCATGGACCTTCTATCGCATGCCTCTGTAGGAAAGGGAACCAAACTTGACGAGGCCAGTGCGGGGCAATCAGAATCATCTCGCTCTCCATGTAAATGGCCTTCTGTATCACCCTCGGTAGGAGGGGAACGGAGGGAAGGCGTAGAGAAGACCGGGGGGCCAAACGTGAGTCAGAGCGTCCCTGGGAATCTGTCCCTTGGATGGGAACAGTGTGAAGAACTCTCTGCATTTCGCATTGTGGGGGCTGGCAAACAGGTCGCAGCAAGGAAGACCCCATCTGTCGAAGATTTTCGCAGCTATACTCTGAGGGACCACTCGTGGGGCAAGAGAATGGTCCTGCTTAATCTGTCCGCAATCACATTGGACTTCCCCGGTATGTGCGTTGCCATTAGAAAGCAGTTGGTAGCTACCGCCCAGTGCCAAAGTCTCATGGCTTCTCTGCATAGTGGGTAAGACCTGGTACCCCCTTGCTTGTTTATGTACCATACTACCGACATGTGAAGTCTGGCCAAGGGAACTAGGAGTATAGTCGACGCCATCGAGCCCAACAGTTGTAGGATCCGATGGGCCGGGGCTCTTTGTAAGTGAAGGCAGGATTTGACTTCATCTTGTAAGATCTGAATTCTTGCTGCCGGTAAAAAGGCGCGCATTCTTTCTGTGTCTAAGTCTGCGCCTATGAAAGTAATACGCTGAGAAGGCTGTAGTACAGATTTTTGCAAATTGAATGTGATCCCCAAGAAACGGCCCAAGGTGAATGTGGCTCTGAGCGCTTGGAGAAGTAGATGCTTGGAGGCAGCTGTAAGGAGCCAGTCGTCTAGATAAGGGAACACCTGGAATCCCAGACTTCTCAGGTGAGCAGTTACCACTGCCAGACACTTGGTGAACACCCTGGGGGCTGTGGTGAGACCAAAGGGCAGTGCTCGAATTGAAATGACTGGCTCCAGGCGAAGCGTAAATGTCTCCTGGACTCTTGAGCTATGGGAATATGATAGTAAGCGTCCTGGAGATCTACTGAGCACATCCATGCATCTTTTTCCAGCAAAGGAAGAATAGATTGAAGAGTGACCATTCGGAATTTGGACTTCTTGACGAAACGATTCAATGCACTGAGGTCCAAAATGGGCCTGAAGTCCCCTGTCTTTTTTGGCACCAAAAATAATTTTGAGTAAGTTCCTGATCCAATCTGGTCGGTGGGGACAGGCTGGATGGCTCTTTTTTCTAGCAGCTTTGAAATTTCTAATGCTGCCTGATCCCGCTGACTGGGTGGCACGTCCGGGATTTCCCTTAAGGAAAGGGGGGGTTTGCTGAAAGGGATGATATATCCTCCGGTAATAATGCGAAGCACCCACTGATCGCTTGTAATGGATTCCCAAGTTTGTGGATGCGCAAGCGACCCGACTGGCTCGAGTTGCACAGTCGGGCAACCACTCAGGAACACTGGTTGTATGAAGAACCACAAAGGAATCGCGGTCTCCAGAGTTACGGGGCCTCTGCCACCTCTGGGGGGCGTCTTCCAAAATCCCCTGCCTCTGGAGGGGAATCACTGGGTGGAGTAGAGAAAGACTTTTGGGATTTTTTAAACCACATTTTCCCTCCACTCCCAGCCTTGGGATAAGGCCTGGAAGGAGCGGAATAACGGGCCCCAACGGCAGTCAAAGTCTTGCCCTCCTGCTCGCACCGAGTTAGCGTGTCCTTCACCTTGGGTCCAAACAAAGATGACCCATCAAAGGGGGCGTCGGCGAAGGAAGGCTTGAAGGCCTCCGTAAACGAACACAAACGTAACCAGGCTTATCTCCTAAGGGCAACGCCTGTTCCCGATGCTCTACTCGCCCCTTCGGCCGCATACGAGATGAGCCTCATGGACGAGTTAACAATAGAACAAAGAGTAGTCATCTGTGCGCCAACAGTCGAGGCCAGTGCTTCAGGTAGATTACCAACAAGGGAGTCATTTAGCTCTTTGAGAAGATCCCTTTGGAGCCTTGTAAAATGACATAAATAATTCAACGACCGTAAGGAAAAGGCCGCTGAGGACAGGGTACACTTCCCGTACCTATCCATACTCCTAGAATCCTTATTAGGAGGCTGAATAGACGTCGAAGCCTCTGCCACGTCCTGCTGTGTGGCAGAAGCCACCACCAAAGCATCTACCGGTACACCCTTTGTGAGAAATTCTTTCTGTGGGGGAGCTGACAAGAATTTATTGGGCCTCGCAGGCACCGGTTCCACAGAATCAGGGTGTTCCCACACCCTTCGAGAAATCAAATCAAGGAGTTCATCGAAGGGCGGAGACACCCAGGAGATGGAGGGCTGGGCCCCAAAGGCCTTGAGGAAGACTGACTCCTCAGTTGAAGGGGTTTTGGCTTGCCAGTCACCTCTCTCTCAGAATCTCCAAGATATCTAAGAAGGAGATATCATCCGAAGATGATTTGGGGGACCCTTCAGCATCATCGAGGTCAGTATCCGATGTAATAGACTCATCTTGGGAGTCTACGTGTTTCCTCTTACACAATTTCTTCCGTGGGGGTTCGTCCGAAGCAGTTTCGGATGGACAACCTGGAAGAAGGGAACCCCCGATTGGGATATCCTCAGGCCCTGGGGCCCCGCTGCCGGGGGGCTGCAACGCAACAGAGGCACCAGTCTCCAAATCTAGGGACGGTGAGGTAGAGTCTAGTTGAACCGGCAAGGGCATGGCCAGCGCGCTCCTCATGGCCTCAAAGGCCGGACCTCCAGAATCCAAGGAAGTCACTTGTCTAGAGGCCACGATGGCACTGGGAATTCCAGCAGCCGATGCTCCGAGAGGAAGACTAGGCACCGAAGCACCTAGTCCCAAAGTATTCCCTTCGGGCCCGGCTGTAGAGGTCGCAGTACCAAACCCTGAACCGGAGGACAGGGTAGGAAGCATGGTCGGAGCCGAAAGGCCTGATAGGGGTGTCTGCTCCGACCGTATGGCTCCACCTTGCTCCACCACCACCGGCTCCAACAACTCAGAGGAGGAATCAAAAGTGTCGGGGGGGGGGGGATCGGCTCCGAAGCAAACTGTGCTGGAGCCGAGACCATTTTAGCAAGTACTGGAGACTGGAAGAGCCTCTGTAAAACCTTATCCAGGTCCGAATCTGAGAGTCTCGAGGATTTAGAGGAGGTAGACACTCGAGAAGACTTTCCTCTCGGCTCCGAGGGCGAAGGGGACCGGCTCCGGTACGGCTCCAGTACTGTCGGCGCCGACTTCACCAACTCGTGGACCACCATCGGCGCCGAAGAAGCCTTCTTCGGAGCCGAGGGGGAAGAGTCTGAGCTGCACACTTCCACCAGCTCCGAAGCCATTGGAGCCGGTGGAGGTGGTTCATCTCTCGATACTCCCACTTGCGGCTCCGAAGACAATGGAGCCGAAGTAGGAGGTATCGAGGCAGACTCTTCAACACTCGGCCCCGAAGTCAGTGGAGCCGAGGAAGAAGAGGTCAACTTTTTCTTTTTAGAAGTCGGCTCCGACGGACTTGTCTGAGCCGACGATCTTTTCTTTTTGGAAGCAACAGGAGGATTCAAAGCTTCCTCGAAAGAGGGTTTAATAAGCCCTTTCAAAATAAGCTTGTTCTTGCGTTCTTGAAGAACTCTAGCAGAAAAGGCATGACATACTCTGCAAGTCTCTTGTAAATGTTTCGGCCCCAAACAATAAACACAAATTGAATGGCTGTCTGTTATGGACATTTTATAACTGCACCGAGTGCATTTTTTAAACCCTGACTTCTGTTCTTTAGACATAGTACAGGTACTAAGAAATAGAATTCACCACAAAAATTAAGCACTATAAAGACAATAGCGCCAACTGAAAAGCGCGAGGCTCACTGGCGCAAGCACTTAGAAGAAATTTACCTCACAAACAACTGACAAAAAATACCAAGGCCAAAGCCCTCTAATTTAAAACGGGCTTGGCCCGAAAGCACAAAGAACCACAAGGGAATCAAATTAAAAGAAAAATAAAGCCTTTTAACTGAAAATACACAAGGATAGGGCAAGGGCCCTCTAACTAAAACGGGCCTTGCCCGACAAAAAAGGAACAAGTACTAGACGACACTCAGCACTCAAACTCTCACAAATAGAATAAAGAAGCTGTTAAAATAGCTGTTTGGTTAATATCTGACAAAAAAACCCCAAGGTCAAAGACCAATAAAGGTAAAGATAAAACACTTAGCTCCAGCCAAGTCGAGACCACGTCCAGCTTGTAAAGCGGCAAACGAGATCTGGGGAAGCAGGTGTAGTGCATCCTGGGATAGGGTATAGCCCAGCCAATGAGAGACTTCGTGCTAGTATATAAGTTGCCGAGTCGGAGCCGATGGATCGGCTCCGAACCCATCTGTCATGAATGTAGGCGAGATAGGATCCCATTACATCTTTAGTTTCCACACGGTCAGAAATCAACATCATTTTCTGTTTAAGCAGTCCAATGATATGCTGTTGATATTTTAACATATGAAATTGACAGTTTAAAGCCCTGATTGCCAAGGTTGCAGAAGTATAAACCTTCTTACCCCATCTATATAGCGCCCTGGAGTCTCTATCAGAAGGTGTAGGATTTTTAGCAGTCGAAGCCTTAATGCCCTTGGGCTCCTCAGAAATACTTTCAGGGTCTGCAAAGTACAGTTGTGTACACTCACCATAAATGTAGATGCTCTAGAGTATTCACTGTTGCAGTCATTACACTTGGGTTATCCTGCTGGCAGGCTACTCTCAGTAGGCCTGAGTTCCAAAGTCTAGGTCCAGCGTCAGTTGCTGTCTCCTCTTCCCTGACGTCAGTGCGCCAGGGGTATAAAAGATGCAGTCTATGCCATTTTCTTCAGTTTTTCTTGCCCCAGATGTCAGGTGCCCCCAAAAGGGTAGGCTAAAAATATGCCAATAAAACAAGCATGCACCAAAATATATGATACACCATCTACAAGCAAATACACCACACAGGTTGTATAGATTAGAGAAGTGCAAATAAGTTTCAGCAAAGATAAGGGGGATGGTGGGTGGGTAACCTGGACTGCAACAATGAATACACTTGAACATTTACATTTATGGTAAGTGTACACAACTGTACTATGTTCTTCGTGTTTCACTGTTGCAGTCATTGCACTTGGGTTGAATACCAAAGCTATAGTTGGGAGGCTGGAGCTAAATAGCATTAGAAGTGGCTATGAGGCCCTGCAAAACTGCAATGGCAAAGCCTGCCCTGGATTTAGAATAGAGTGGTAAATTATAGTGCTTTGTAAAGGTGTGCACTGAACTCCAGGTAGCAGCCTCTAAAATGTCTTTGGTTGGTACTCCCCTGAGGAAGGCTGCTGAAATGGCTGCTGCTCTGGTTGAATGTGGCCTAACACCCTTAGGTACTGGCTTGCCATGTTGTGAATAGCAGAAACGAATGCAGTGGCCTATTCACTTTGAAATAGTCTGCTTAGAGATGGCCTTTCCTTGTGATGCTGCAGCATATGCCACTAGTAGTTGCTCAGTCTTTCTGAATGCTTTGTTTCTGTTCAAGTAGAAGAGTAGCCGTCTGTGTATGTCCAAAGAATGTACAATTCTCTCCCCCTTAGTCTGTGGGTTTGGATAAAAAGTAGGCAGATGAGTAGTTTGGTTAAGGGCCACACTGGGCACTACCTTCGGCATAAATGTGGGGTTTGTCCTCAGAGAAACCCAGTCTGGATAAAAAATGATAAAAGGTTCCACAGCCATGTGTGCCTGTAGCTCTGAGACTCATCTTGCAGAGGTTATTGCTAGGAGCAGAGCTGTTTTCCAAGATAAAAAATTTATATCAGCTGTAGCGGCTGGCTCAAAAGGAGGCAGGGTGAGTTTTTCCAAAACATAACTGAGGTCCCATGCAGGTATTGGTGATCTCCTTGGAGGCCTCAAGTTTTCGGCTCCTCTGAGGTACTGCCTTAAAGGATGAGAAAAGATTTGTGGCTCTGTATTGTAATGAGACGAAATGGCAGAGGCATGAATCTTAATTGATGAAAAGGATAGGCCTTTATCCAGCATCTCTGTTAAGTATTGCAAAATCTGAGGAATATTTGGTACAGATGTGTCCTTTGTAATGACGACATTATCCGCCATGCTGCCAGATTTAAGGTCTTGAGTTGGCAGTGTAGGATCAGATTGTTTGGCTGGGACAGTAGATGAGGTATTTGAGGTAAGGTCCAAGCCGGGTATTGAGACAAGTTCCTTAGGATTGGATACCAGTACTGGTGGGGCCAGTCTGAGGCAATCAATATCATCTTTGGCTTCTCTTGTCTGACCTTTAGGAGTACCTTATGGAGGAGAGGCAGTGGAGGAAAGGCATATACTGCTAAGTTTTTCCAGTTGAAAGACAGGGCGTCTACTTTCCATGCTTGTCTTTGATAAGTCCTTGTGCAGAATCTTTCTAGTTGGTAGCTGTGAGGAGAGGCAAATAGATCTATATCTGGGCATCCCCATTTCCTTGTTATGCTGAAGACATGTGGATCTAATTTCCACTCGTTGGGATCCATGAGGTTTTAGCTTAGTTCGTCAGTCAGAGTATTTATCTTTCCTGGCAGGAATTGTGCCTGCAGATGTACTTGGTAAGTCAATGCTAAGTCCCACAAAGTCATGGCTAGTCTGCAAAGGGGGTAAGAATGAGTGCCTCCCTGCTTGTTTATATACCACATGACTGTGGTGTTGTCCATCAGTAGTTGTCCCGGAAGAAGTAAGCCCTTGAAGGCTCTCAGGGCATTCTGTACAGCTAGCATCTCTGATTGATATGCAGATGCATTTGGTTTGTGGACCATGTGCCTTGAATACATCTTCCTGCCATGTGGGCCCCCCAGACATAATCTGATGCATCCATTAATGTCTGCCTGGCTGTGGGGTAAAGTAAATGGCTGTCCCTTGTTCTGGTGACAAGCTTTCGTCCACCATCGAAACTCCTGCTGCAGGCAGGGAATGAGGGTAATTATTGTTTACAGGCTGCAGCAATATTGAGCCCAAACACTTTTTAGGTACCACTGAAGTTTTCTCATATGCAGTCTCGCATATGGAATTAGTAGAATCCAGAATGCCATGAAGCCCAAAGCCTGCAGAATTTTTCTTGCAGATAACTGGGCCTTTGTTGCCAACAGTTTGAAATATGTAGTCATTTGCCTTTGTCGGACGTGAGATAAGCCATCTGGGCAGTGGTATTTAAGCTTGCACCCAGGAATATTATCTTTTGAGAGGGTACTAGTTTTGATTTCTTTTCGTTATCTGTGTAACCCTAGGCCTGTTAGAAATAGTTTTACAAACGCCAGATGCTGTAGTAGAATCTCCTTGTTCTCTGCATGAATGAGGCAGTCGTCCAAGTAAGGATATATTTGTATTCCTCTTTGTCTGCAGAATGCAATTACTGGTGCCAGGCACTTTATGAAGACCCTGGGCGCAGTAGATAACCCAAAGGGCAACACAGAGAATTGGTAGTGCATTAAGCCAGCTTTGAATCTGAGGTATCTTCTGCATGTTTGTTTGATTGGGACATGCAGGTATGCCTCATTTAGGTATAAAGTCACAACTCAAGCCTTCTTGCCCAGCATGGGCAGAAGCTGCTGTAGAGTCAACATTTTGAATTTTGGTATTTTCAGATGTGTTTAGAATAGATAGGTCCAGTATTGGTCTCCAGGTCTTGTCCTTTCTTGGTGCCAAGAACAGTCTTGAATAAAATCCTTGTCCCTGCTCTTGCTCTGGTACTTATTGATGGCCCTCATGTCCATGAGGGATAAGACTTGTTTTTGTGCCTCTGCCCATTGATTTTTTGTCAGATCTGGCAGCAGTTTGCCTTTGGCAGGGTATGGAAATGGAACTTGTAGCCTTGTGACACTATTTAGAACCCACTTGTCCTGGGTTATAATGTGCCAATTTTGAGAAAAAAGTGCTAATTTTTCCCTAAGGGTGCTGCCAGGAAATAAGTGCTTGGTGCAGGCAGGGGGAAGTCATTGGGACTATTTCCTGTATGGTTGTGATTTGTCTTCACCACCTTTGGAGGTAGAAGCACCCCATTGCTTTGACCTGTACGAACCTTGCACTTGGGATCTGCCTCTAGGGCATCTGGGTCTGCCCCTTTGAGGTCTGAAAGGAAAGGACCAATTTTTTGTTGGCCAGTGTCTACTAAACCTAGGTGGCTGTACTTGTAAGAAATCTTTGACCAAGCATGCCTTCTAATTACAGAACCTGTAACTGCAGCCCTGCAGGAGGCCTCTAAAAAATCAAAACCACATTGCAAAGTACGCTTTCCAACCTGTTCAGCTGCATGCAATATATCCTGCATTTCCTTGTTTTCTGCACATTCAGAGTTTAACATTTTCTGTTTAAGCAATGCCAAGACATGTTGCTGATATTTGAGCACATGAAACTGACAGTTTAAGGCCCTTATAGCCAGGGTAGCGGATGTGTAAACCCCCCCATCTATCCAGTGCCCTAGAATCCCTGTCAGAAGGGGTAAGGTTTTTTGCAGCGGAAGCCTTAACTCCCTTGGGACCCTGAAAAATAGTTTCTGGGTCTGCAGCAGGATTTTAAAAAATGAATTTATGTGAGTCAGGAACCATGTAATATCTGTCAGGCTTAAAAGGAGCTGGAGGTAAGGAGTCAGGGGTAAGGCTAGACTCCGAAAACACATCTACCATGTCTAGCACAGGAGGGATGGCTAGTGGCTTGTGCTGAGGTAGTAACAGGAAATCCCTGAGCCACTTTTTAGACTCTGAAAAATATTGGCTCTCCCAGTGGAAATGCTCCCTCATGGTATGTTAGGTTTCCCCAAAAGAAGAGTCCTCAGGAGGAGAAGCTGAAGATATGGTTTCTTCAGCATCAGAATCATCATAGGGGGGAAAAGAATATTCCTTATCAGTAGAGGAATCAGAAAAAATGGAAACCTGATCTGAACAGTCAGTCTTTTGCCTAGGCCTCTTATCAGGAGGGGGATGGGAACCCCTGATCAAGGTAATCAAGTCTTCGGCCATTTTGAACATCTGTTTTTTGGGCATGGAGGCCTGTCCATGTGGCTCTTGAGGTTGCTTCTTTGAAGGTGCTTTAGTATTTGCCTTTGAAGTTGGTTTAATGTATAGATGTTTGGGTCTGAATAATCCCTCAGAAGCCGGTGCCTGCTCAGCGGCTCCAGACCCATCTGAAGGATTAGCGTCCGAGGCTCCAATACCTTGAGTTTCCAGTGGCATGGCAGACTCCACGTGGGAGTTGGTAGCGGCCTGCGACTCTAAAGTAGCAGTCGTCAGGGGCTGCAAAAGCGCCTCTCTGAGAACCAGTGAACCGGTGACTGGCTTAGGAGAAGCTTCGTCGTTGATTTTGGGCCTCGGCTATCTTTTTTTCTTTGTGTTTTTTGTGAACTCCGGTAGTCGGGTGGCTTTCCGACAACATTTCTGGATAATTAAATCTGCATCCAAAGTAGTTTAAAGCAAAATCATACAGATGCTTAATAGTGCGTTGGTTAAATCTAGTACAAAACCGACAACCCAGAAAATTATGATCAGGGCCTAGGTAAAAAATACAGTAAGAATGAAAGCCCTTATGAGGCATTTGCTTCCCACAAGAAATACAATAAAGTTTTTCTGACATCGGTTCTGGAGCAAGAAAAAAGTTTCCTCAACGGGGTATTTAGCTTTATAGAAGACTTCAGATCTGAAATTCGAACTCAAAAAATTCAGGAGTCGGCCGACCGGCACTTGCGAACTGATTCTGCTTCGGGCACCTCGTGGCAAGAAAGACTAAAGAAAATGGCGTTGGCTGCTTCTTTTATACCCCTGACGACCTAACGTCAGGGAAGGGGCGACGACAGCAGATGCAGGACCCAAGATTTTGGAATTCAGGCCAACTGAGGGCAACCAGCAAGCAGGATTACCCAAATGTAATGAATGCAACAGTAAAACATGAAGAACATACTGTACCACTTACTGCGGTATAGTTTCCTGGTGGATGGCTTGTGAGAAGACAAATGGATTTGTCTTGTATCATCTGAGAGCGAATGAAACCTGGCAAATAGGGGAAGTGGATTAGCCAAGCAGTCAGTTTTAGGGACTGCAGTGGAGGATGGAGGTCCCCTGATGGGTGTTTCAGAAGGTCCGGAACTGGGTCCAGGATCCATGGATCCTCCAGTAGATGATGGTGAAGGAAGGGGAACCAAATCTGTCGAGGCCAGTAGGAAGCTATGAGGAGAAAGTACAGTTTTGTACCTACCATAAATGTAAATGTCCGAGAGGTATGCATCTGCAGTCCTAACAAATGGGTTGTCCTGTCGTCAGGCAGCCCTTCGGTCGGCCGGATTCCAAAGTCTGGGTCTGGCCTCTGCTGATGTCGCACTTCACCCAACGTCATAGCTGCAGTTCTTCAGGTATAAAGGTATCAGCCGACGCCATTTTCCTCAGTGTTTCTTGCCCCAGATGCCAGGTGCCCTCTAGGAAGGCTAAATTTGGATAAATGTAAAAGTTTCCAAATAACAGAGAGCAAATAAAAATAAACATGTATATACATATATACAAACAAACACACCATAACAGATTCCCCCAGCTAGCTAGAAGATGGGCAAATACCCTAGGAGTACCACAGAGGGGAAGGAGGGAGGGTAATCCTGACTGCAGATGCATACCTCTGACATCTACATTTATGGTAGGTACAAAACTGTACTATGTCCTTCAAGGATGCATCTGCAGTCCTAACAAATGGGTAGAATACCATAGCCAAACTGGGGGAGGAGGTAATAATAAGTTTATGGTGTAGTTAAGATCCCTTGCAAAACAGCAGTGGCAAAACCTGCTCGGGATCTGGAATATAAGGGTAGATTATAATGCTTGGCAAATGTATGCACGGAGCTCCAAGTAGCAGCCTCTAAAATGTCTTTGGTAGCCACTCCTCGTAAAAAAGCTGTAGTAGTGGCTGTAGCCCTTGTGGAGTGAGGTCTGATGTTTTCTGGAGTTGCCTTTCCATGGTAAGAGTAACAAAATCTAATGCAATTTCCTATCCACTTAGAGATGGTCTGTTTTGAAATTGCTTTTCCTTCCATTCCTGTTGCATATGCTACCAGTAGCTGGTCAGTTTTTCTATTGCTCTTGGTTCTGTCCAGGTAGTAGCGCAATTGCCTATGCAAATCCAAGGTATGCAATAGTCTTTCTCCCCTGTTTTGTGGGTTGGGGAAGAATGTAGGCAGGTGGATAGCTTGGTTTAAAGATACCCTTGAGACCACCTTTCGCATAAAAGTAGGATTAGTTCTCATGGACACTCTATCTTGATGGAAGATAAGGAAGGGCTGTACTGCCATTAATGCCTGTAATTCAGAAACCCTTCTTGCTAAAGTGATTGCAAGCAGGAAAGCAGTTTTCCATGATAAGTACTGTAATTCTGCTGTTGCTGCTGGCTCAAAAGGAGGGAGTGTCAACTTTTCTAGCACAAAGTTCAAGTCCCATGCGGGCAATGGTGGCTTCCTTGGTGGTTTTACATTTTTAATTCCTCTCAGAAACTGCCTGAGTAGAGGATGTGAGAAGACTGGAGGGTCCATGTTGTATTCTGCAGAAATAGCTGATGCATGAATCTTAATGGAAGAATAGGACAGGCCATTGTGGAAAAGCTCTGCCAAGTATTCCAGGATGTTAGCTATGTTTACCAGTGACACATCTACTCCTTTCGCTGCACTCCAAATGAGATATCTTTTCCATTTTGCTGAATAAGTTTTCCTTGTTGAGGGTCTGCGAGCCTCCAAGATAATGTCTTTAACCCTTTGAGATAAATCTGGGTTATTTTGTCTTATGCAATGTTCCAGGCAGCTAGCTGCAGCGTTTTTAGGTTTGGATGCAGGGTTTTGAAGTTGTTCTGTGTTAGCAGTAAGGGAACTAGGGGCAGAGGCCATATTTGTTCCCGAGACATACTCCTCAGTAATGGGTACCAATGTTGCCTCGGCCAGTCTGGAGCTATCAGGATGATCCTTGGGTCTTCTTTGATCTTCAATAGCACCTTGTGCATCAAAGGAAGAGGAGGGAATGCATATGCTGTCAGGTTTTTCCAACTGAAAGATAGGGAGTCCACCTTCCAAGCAAGTGGGTGGTATGCCCTTGTGCAGAATTTTTTCAATTGGTGGTTGTGTGGGGATGCGAATAAGTCTATTTCTGGTAGTCCCCATTTCCTTGTAATGGATTTGAAGATGTCTGGATGCAGCATCCATTCGTGGGCATCCGTGGTAGTTCTGCTTAGGATATCTGCCAGTATATTTTCTTTTCCTGGTACAAATATTGCCTGTAGCTGAATGCTGAAGCTCAGGGCCACATTCCAGAGGTCCATTGCCATCCGGCATAGAAGGTATGAATGTGTGCCTCCCTGTTTGTTGATGCACATAACTGTGGTGTTGTCCATCCTTATCAGCAATTGACCCTGTTGAAGAAACGGTCTGAATGTCTGAATTGCCAGTTTTACTGCCAGCATCTCCTTTTGATTTATGTGTAGGTTCAGCTGGTCTTGAGTCCATAAGCCTTGTATGCACTTGTCCCGCATGTGTGCCCCCCAACCGAGGTCTGAGGCGTCCGTGGTGATAGTCTGGCTTGGTTGAGGGCTGTGGAAGGGCAGTCCTTTGTTCAATCGACAGGCCTGAGCCCACCATTGGAATTCTTGCTTCAGGCATGGAATTATTGGAATTTGTGTTTCTAGGCTGTGCTTGTGCTGAGACCATAAATTCCTTAGGTACCATTGCAACTTCGTCATATGTAGTCTGGCATGTGGAATCAATATTATGCAGGATGCCATGTAACCCAGGGCTTGCAGGACTTTCCTTGCTGTTAGCTGGTTCTGCGTTGTTAATGCCATGAAATAGAGAGGAAGGTGGTTCTGCTTTTCTGCTGTGAGGGATGCCATTTGATTTGATGTGTCCAGTTCTGCACCCAAGAAAGTTATCCTTTGGGACGGTATCAGCCTTGACTTTTTTATATTGACTGTGTATCCCAGGGCTTGCAGTAGATGAATGACCTTTTCTAAATCTTTTTCTAATTTGTTTTTGTTGTCCGCTTGTAACAGGCAGTCGTCCAGGTAAGGGTAAATTTGAATTCCCTGACGCCTGCAGTGAGCAATTACTGATGCCAGGCATTTCGTGAATACTCTGGGTGCAGTAGATAAGCCAAAGGGCAATGCTGAGAATTGATAATGCTCTGATCCTGCAAGAAATCTGAGGTATCTTCTGCAATTTGGTTGTATGGGGACGTGCAGGTATGCCTCCTTGAGATCTAGAGTTACCAGCCAAGACTCCTTGCCCAGCATGGGAAGAAGCTGCTGTAGGGTCAGCATTTTGAATTTTGGAACAATGAGATAAGTGTTTACAGCGGACAGGTCGAGAATAGGTCTCCATTGGTTTTCATTTCTTGGCACCAGGAAAAGTCTGGAGTAAAATCCTTGCCCTTGATCCATAGACGGTACCTTTTCTATAGCTCTCATCCTTATTAAGTGGTCTATTTGTTCTAGAGCTTTTGTCTTTTGATTTGGAGGTAGGTTTGGCATTCCTCTCTTCCTTGGTAGAGTATGGAAGTGAAACCTGTAACCTTGGTCTACTGTCTGTAAAATCTACTTGTCTCTTGTGATGTGATGCCAGTTTACTGAAAATAAGGCTAGCTTTCCGCCTAAGGGTGCTTCTAGTTGTTCCCTGGTAGGCGGTCTCAGAGCCAAGTCACTGTGATTGTCCTGTGGAAGTGTTAGTGGCTGGATCTGTGGCAGTACTTCGCTGGTTGTTAGGTTGCCACCGACGTCCCCTGTAGGCACCTCTGGATTGACCCCTGCCTCTTGGGCGCCTATTCCTGCCTCTCTGTGCTCTGGTGGTGTCTGGAAAGGACCAATTCTTGGAAGGCCAGTTCCTACTAAACCTTGGAGGCTGGACCTGTAAGAAATCCTTGACTGTCTGGACAGATTTTGCTTTCTCTTCCACCTTCTTCAGCACCTGCTGTGCAGGGGAGCCAAACAAATTGAGCTTATCCATGGGAGCATCTAGGAGCTTTGATTTAACATGGTCTGGTAAGGACTGCTCTTTTAACCATGCATGCCTTCTGATCACTTTACCAGTCATAGCTGATCTAAAGGAAGCCTCCAGTGCATCATAGCCGCATTTTAAGGAATGATTACTGAACTGCTGAATGTTATGTACCATTTCCTGAAGAGATTTTTTGTCTAATGGTTCAGGAGAGGACAGTTTTTTAGTTAACTGATCTAACATAAATTCCTGATACTGAATCATGTGGAATTGACAGTTTAAGGCCCTAGCCGAAAGAGTAGCAGAAGTATAAACTTTTTTACCCCATCTCTCTAAGGCCCTAGATTCCCTTTCAGAGGGGAGGGGTTTTTTGGCAGAGGTAGCTGCTACTGCCTTGGGTCCCTGAGAAATAGTTTCTGGATCTGCAAAAGGAGCCTTATACAAATGATAATGTGTGTCCGGAACCCTGTAGTACCTGTCGGGCTTAGCAGGGGCCGGAGGAAGTGAATCAGGAGCAGTACAAGCATCATTAAATGAATCATCCACAACAGTAAGTACTGGAGGAATGGCTAAAGGCCTATGCTGTGGCAAATGCAAAAAGGTCCTAAGCCTTTTCCTAGAGTCTGAAAAATCCTGGCCCTGCCATTGAAATTGTTCCCTCATAGCATGCAAGGTTTCCCCAAAAGAAAATTGCTCAGGCGGAGAGGCAGAAGGAATGGAGTCTTCTGCATCAGAGTCCTCATAAGGGCCCTCTGGAGGGTTTGTATTATCTGAATCATCAGAGGAGTAATCTGAAGAAACTGGCTCAGGGGGCTCTGCTCTAGGCCTCTTCTCTGGAGGTGGGTGAGAGGCCCTGTCAGGGTGAGGTTGGGATCCCCGGATCAAAGAAATGAGATCCTCTGCTAGACTAAGCATTTGAGTACTAGAGCTAGGCCTGTGAGAGGGGGTCTTAGCAGGCACAGTTCTTGGTTGATTTTGCTGCTTTAGCCCTGGCAAAAGCCTTAATCGACATGGATGCAGGGGTCCTAGCAGCTCCACGTGCAGGAGTAGATATATCTAAAGGAATAGTATCAGATAAATCCTGTGAACCTGCAAGGGCAGGTGGGATTTCAGTAGCAGATTCAGCCATGCTGGATGAGGTCTCGGTAGGAGGCAAGCTTTCGGCCAAAGGAAGAACCGAGGACTCTGTTTCAGCCAAAACCGAGACACTCGCGGTTGACTTAACCGCGGTTTCGGCCGAAACCACGGACCGCGAGTGTCGGTCCTTTTCCTTGCGCTTTTTAGTTAATTGCGAAGTCGGAGTTTCCGACGGCATGTTGTAAGCAAAAGCGGAGCCGAAAAACTCCTCAGCAAATTCCGACCGACGTCTAAGTGTCCGTCGGTTGAAAGAAGCACAGGCTAGACAAGCTGCTACGTCGTGGTCTGGGCCTAAACAAGGTAGGCAGTAAGAGTGGAAATCTTTATGAGGTATTTGTTTCCCACAAGTTAAACAGTTATTCACTTTTTCTGACATCGGCTGAGGCAAGAAAGAGTCCCCAACGGGGTACTTAGCTTTTTAGAAGTCTTCAGTAGTAGTAATCTCTGGTTCTGACCGACCGGCACTTGCGAACAGCTTCTGCTTCGGGCGCCACGTGGCAAGAAAGACTGAGGAAAATGGCGTCGGCTGATACCTTTATACCCGAAGAACTGCAGCTATGACATCGGGTGAAGTGCGACATCAGCCGAGGCCAGACCCAGACTTTGGAATCCGGCCGACCGAAGGGCTGCCTGTGGACAGGACAACCCATTTGTTAGGACTGCAGATGCATCCTTGAAGGACATCTGTCCTTCCTAGTGACTGCTTTCTCTAAACACTTGGGTATCAACGGGATATGTGGGAATGCATATAGGAGACCCGGAGGCCAATCGTGTACGAGTGCGTCTCTCGGGGAATGCCCTGGAGGTGGCATTAGGGCAAAATAGCTTCTGCATTTGGTATTGATGTGACTGGCAAAGAGGTCACAGCAAGGCTGGCCCCATTTGCAGAAAATCAAATCCGCAACTCGTTGGTTGAGAGACCACTCGTGAGGCAGGGGCAGAAAAACAGACTCCAATGGCAGATAGGGTCTTGCCTTCCTGCTCACATCTGGTTAAAGTTTCCTTTACTTTAGGCCCAAACAGTGATTAGCCATAAAATGGGGTATTGATATAGGAAGACTTAAAGGGCTCCGCAAAGAAACAGACGCATCCAGGCTTGTCTCCGCAGAGCAATGCCTGAACTAGCGGCTCTACTCGAGCAGCTGCATAAGATATGAGACGCATGGACGAGTTCACAACAGAGTTTAAGGTAGCGAGCTGTGTGTTGAATTTCTCTGCAACCCCTGCAGCTACTGTACCCTGGAAAGCATCTCCTAGCTCTTTCTGGAGATCTCTCTGCAGTCTCGTAAAATGGGTTAAATAGTTCAGTGATCAGAGAGAAAAAGTCGCTGAACTAAACATGCATTTCCCTTATCTATTCATGATCCTAGAAGCTCTGTTAGGAGGATGGATAGATGCGGATGTTTCAGACACTTATTTTTTGGTGGCTGCAGCTACCACCATGGCATCAACAGGCACTCCTTTGGTCAAAAAGGCTTTGTCCACTGGGGCAGAGATTAACTTATTAGGCTTCCGAGGGACAGGTTCCATGGCCTCCGGTGACTCCCACGCCTTACGAGAGATCAGCTCCATGAGCTCGTCATAAGGCAGACACCCCTAAGAAGTGGAAGGTTGAGACCTAAAAGCCTTCAAGAGCACTGACTCGTCCTTAGTAGAGGTTTTGGACTGCCAATCTCCCTTCTGACTAACGATCTCTAATATCTCCACAAAGGAGATATCCTCAGAGGGCGATCAAGGGGACCCTTCTGACTCCTCCAAGTCCGTGTCGGATGTGAAAGACTCCTGTGGGAAGTCTAAGTGCCTCCTCTTGCACAGTCTCTTCCTGGGTACCTCCTCAATAGGGAGATCTGGGGAGGTCTCGAAAGAGCAGGGGACGCCCTGTGGGGCCACTTGAGGCTCAAGGTCTCTACGCTTAGGGGGGGACCTGTAGATGCAGAAGTGGACACAGGAGCTTGAGGGGAGAAAGAAGCCCGAACCGATGCCGATTATGTCTTAGGAGACAGGACTCTCCTCATGGCATCAAAATCATCATGGCTCCGACAAAAAGGGGTAGATGGATCCGGAGGGGACGGTCTGATCCTCCCGCACCGAAACCATGGGCTCCAAGCCAGAGATAGGAGCCGACCTCATCCGAGCCGAAGCCCCGAGAGGAAGAGTTGGCACCGACAAATCGGCCAGACTATCCTCCCTGGACCAGACAGAAGTGTCAGCTCCTAGCGTCCTCGGTCGTCGCTGAGGACGTGCGAGTAGATGGAGCTGAAAACACCAGTGCGGGTCTCAGTTCCATAGGTTCTACAACTATCGGTTCGGGCTCCTTCGGCTCCGAGAGTCCAGTACAGCTCTGAGGAGGAGTAGTCACGTCCGCTTCAATGGTCTTCGGCCCCGAAGTGGTCAGGGCCTACAACAATTTAGCAAGTCCTGGTGCTCATAGAAGCTTCTGCACTAGCCGATCCATATCAAAGAGGTTGAATGAAGACTTTGAGGAATGCACCAAAGGTGCTGACTGGAGCAGAGGAGATGAGGGAACCTCTGAGACCGGCTCCAAGACTGGGAGCTGGCTCCAAACCAAAGGGAGACACTGTTCCGAGGACTGTGGAACCGATGACCTTGTACCCTCGGATCTTTTTGCCTTCTTGGTTTGTTTAGAATCAGAAGATTTTGAAGTGCTAGCACCTACCTGGCTACCCAAAGCCTCAGAGAAAGTATGCTGCAACAACCCCCTATCTATGAGTTTTCTCCTCCTCTCTAAGAGAACCCTAGATGGCAAAGAGTGGCAAATACTGCAAGAGTCTTGGAGGTGTTTAGCCCCCAGACAGTAAACACATTGGACATGTCTGTCCGTAACGGACATTTTCTGTCCACAATCGGGACATTTCTTAAACCCCGATTTGGGGTGACACTTTTCTCTCTCATCCAACATGTTATAAAGAGACCTGTAAAGGTTAAATACAGGGCTAACTAAGCCCACACTAAAAAATATACTAATAAGTATAAATTGTAAAACTAAATAGAGCTAAGAAAGGGCCCAACACTAAGAAAAACTAAGCCAACATAGGGCACTATCTCTACAATCTAACCTATTTAAAACTATATTATTTTTACCAAGAAACACACACGCTAAATAATAATCTCTGAAAAAGAAGTAGAAGAAAGTTTACTAAAACCTGCGATTTAGCAAAAAATGATCCGAGCTGACTGGATCACAGACATCTCTCTTGCTGCGGCAAACTAGATCAGAGGTAATTCCAGCAATGCGTTGTGGGATAAGAGGCTTGGTTTCAAGCAACTGGCAAACCCTGAGCTTTGCTATCGGCCATGTCGGAGCAGAGGATCAGCTCCAAACCCATCAGTGAGAATAAACGGCGATATTTACCAACTTCAAATTCCTGACTTTCCCAGTGGAAATGCTCCCTTTAAGGTATGTAAAGTTTCCCCAAAAGAGAAATCCTCAGGTGGAGAAGCAGAGGGAATGGAATCCTCTGCATCAGAGTCCTCATAAGTAGGTATGGACAAATCCAGATCATTAGAAGAGTCAGAAGAAAGAGTCCTGTTCAGAAGATTCATAGTCAAGTTCAATCCTAGGCCTCTTGGAGGGGGGGGGAGTTGACAACCCCCGATTACAGTAATTAAATCATCAGCCATTTTGATAATTTGCTTTTTTAGGCATAGGGGCATGAACATGAGGCCTGGGCGTCGTTTTTTTAGACATAGATCGAGATTTAGGCCTTAGTATTGAAGTTGGAGTCTGATTAATATGCAAGTCTATAGGCCTGAATACAGCGGCTCCACACCCATCCAAGGAAGGGACATCCACGAGTTCCATATGTGAAGCATCTCGCGGCATACCAGACTCCGAATGGGTCTCAGTAGAGGCCTGTGAATCAGAAAGTACAGTTGTGTACCTACCATAAATGTAGATGTTCAAGTGTATTCACTGTTGCAGTCATTACAATTGGGTTATCCTGCTGGCAGGCTACCCGCAGTCAGCCAGAGTTTTCCAATGTCTAGGTCTGGCGTCGGTTGCTGTCACCTCCTCCCGGACGTCAGTGCGCCAGGGGTTTAAAAGATGCAGCAGATGCCATTTTATTCAGTTTTTCTTGCCCCACATGTCAGGTGCCCCTAAAATGGTAGGCTAAATTATGCCAATAATCATGCATATACAAAAATCAACTTTTCCTTCATCTACAAGCATATAGAACACATAGGTTGTACAGAATAGAGAAGTACAGATAAGTCCCAGGAAGGTAAAAAGGGGGATGGTTGGAGGGTAACCTGGACTGCAACAGTGAATACACTCCAACACCTACATTTATGGTAGGTACACAAAGTACAGTTGTGTACACTTACCATAAATGTAGACATTAGAGTGTCTTTACTGTTGCAGTCATCACTGTAGGGTTCTTCATGCCGGCAGGCAGCCCTCGGTCGGCCAGAATCCCAAAGTCGCAAAATCCCGGCGTCAGCTGTTCAGTCATGCTCGCTGACATCTGAGTGCCAGGAGTACAAAGCTGCCAGCCGACGCAATGTTCTCCAGTTTTTCTTGCCCCAGATGTCAGGTGCCCAAAAGTGTAGGCTAATAGTAAAACAAAAATGTAACATACAACAAACCCCATACTCTGTAGCAAATACACCTCAGAAGAAGGGTGAAGTAGGAAACCACAGTAAGGAAAGTGTAAGAGGGGACAGGAGGGTGGGTAACCCAGACCGCAACAGTGAAGACACTAACATCTACATTTATGCTAAGTGTACACAACTGTACTATGTACGTGTTTCACTGTTGCAGTCATCACTGTAGAGTTGAATCCGAAAGCTGAGACAAAGGGTGGTGGTTATAGAGTAGAAGAGGCGGCTAGAAGGCCCTGCAAGACTGCAGAAGCAAAGCCTGCCATAGACTTAGAGTAAAGAGGGAGATTATAGTGCTTAGAAAAAGTATGCACTGAACTCCAAGTTGCAGCTTTCAAAATATCTATGGTAGGTACTCCCCTGAGAAAGACAGCTGAAGTAGCAGCAGCTCTGGTAGAGTGAGTTCTAATTTTTCCTGGGATTTGCTTTCCATGATGTAAGTAACAAAAATATGATTCCATGATCAATCCATTTAGAAATGGTCTGTTTTGAAATAGCTTTGCCTCGAGAATTTGCTGCATAAGAAACAAACAGTTGCTCTGTTTTCCTGATATACTTGGTTCTGTCCAGGTAGAAACGTAGTTGTCTGTGTACATCCAAAGAATGCAAGATCCTCTCCCCTTATTTTGTGGATTAGTGAAAAAAGTTGGCAGGTGAATAGTTTGATTTAAAGCCACTTTGGAAACCACTTTAGGCATGAAAGTAGGATTAGTCCTTAAAGACACCTTATCTTGGAGAAAAATAATATAAGGTTGCACAGCCATGAGAGCTTGTAACTCGGAGACTCTCCTGGCTGAAATCAAAGCCAGTAGGATAGCTGTCTTCCATGATAAATACTTAATGTCAGATGTGGCAGCAGGCTCAAAAGGAGGCAGAGTGAGTTTTTCCACTACATAGTTGAGGTCCCAGGCAGGAATGGGTGGTGTCCTAGGAGCCCTTAAATTCTTTGCACCTCTGAGGTATTGTTTCAGAAGTGGATGTGAAAAGATTGGAGGGTCTGTACTGTAATGTGCAGAGATAGCGGAGGCATGTATTTTTATGGAGAAGGATAACCCCTTATGTAGCATATCTGTCAGGTAATGTAAAATCAATGGGATATTAGGAATGAAAGGATCCGAATCCTGAGCATGCATCCAGGTGCAAAATATCTTCCATTTACCTGCATAAGATTTCCTAGTGCTAGGCCGTCTGGCTTCTAAGATGACATCCATGACCTGTTTGGGAAGGGTAGGAATAGTCATAGACCCTGAATTCGCCAAGCTGCCAGGCTGAGAGTTTTGATAGGAGAGTGCAGAACCTGGCCCTGGTGTTGGGACAAAAGGTTTGGTATCTGAGGTAAAATCCAAGGAGGCTCCTGGGATAGATTCATCAGTGTTGAGTACCAAAACTGACGAGGCCAATTTGGGGCCAGTAAAATCATCTTGGGTTTGTCCGGTTTGATCTTTAGTAACACCCGTGGAAGAAGAGATAGTGGGGGAAAGGCATACCCCGAGAGGTTTCTCCAACTGAAAGAAAGAGCATCCACTTTCCATGCTAGTTTGTGAGATGTCCTTGTGCAAAAAATCTGTAACTGGTGGTTGAGGGGGGGGATGCAAATAGATCTATGACCGGGCAGCCACAGGATTCTATAATCATCTTGAATATTTGGGTGTCTAGCATCCACTCGTGTGGGTCTGACAGGTTCCTGCTCAGGCTGTCTGCCAGAATATTTTTTCCCTGGCAGGAACTGAGCTTGTAGATCCACTTTGTAAGCTAGAGCTGAGTCATGGCTAGTCTGCAAAGGGGGTAGGAGTGTGAATCCCCCTGCTTGTTTATGTACCACATAACTGTGGTGTTGTCTGTCCATATCAGTAGTTGTCCTGGCTGCAAAAGATCCATGAAAGCCAAGAGGGCATTCTGTACTGCTAACATCTCTTTTAAATTGATATATAGGTGCTTCTGATCCTCTGTCCAATAACCTTGCAGGCCTTTCCCCTGCAAGTGTGCTCCCCATGCGTAATCCGAGGCGTCCGTGGTTAACACTTGGCTGGCTGGAGGCAGACTGAAGGCTTTCCCTTTGTAGTGAAGACATGCCATGGTCCACCAATGGAATTCCTTTTGTAGGCAAGGCAAGACAGCAATTTGTGTGTCTAGACTGTGGCAATGCTGGGACCATACACTTTTTAGGTACCATTGTATTTTTCTCATATGTAATCTTGCATTTGGGATGAGAAGGATGCAGGAGGCAATGTAACCCAGAGCCTGCAGGAATTTCCTTGCAGTTAGCTGAGACATTAATGCCAAGGTTTTGAAAGTTGAAGCCAGCTGTAGTTGCTTTTCGGATGTCAGGAAAGCCATCTGGGTTGTTGTGTTTAGAAGAGCACCCAGAAAAGTTATCTGTTTTGTGGGTGTCAAATTTTACTTTTTTATGTTCACAGTGAATCCCAGGTACTAGAGTAGATTTTGAACAAATTGCAGGTGCTGAAGTAAGACATCCTTGCTGTCTGCTTGAATAAGGCAGTCGTCCAGATAAGGGTAAATTTAAATTTCCTGGAGTCTGCAATAAGCTACTACTGGTGCCAGGCACTTGAAGACCCTGGGCACAGTAGACAAGCCAAAGGGCAGCGCAGAGAATTGGTAATGTTTCGAGCCGGCCTTGAACCTGAGGTATTTTCTGCACTCCTGTCTGATAGGAATGTGTAGGTAAGCCTCCTTTAAATCCAATGTCACCATCCATGCATTTTTGCTCAACATTGGCAGGAGCTGCTGCAGAGTAAGCATCTTGAACTTTGGTATCACCAGGAAAGTATTTAAAAATGACAGATCCAGGATAGGTCTCCATGAATTTTATTTTCTGGGAACTAGAAAGAGCCTTGAATAAAAGCCTTGCCCAGTCTCTGATTGTGGAACCAGTTCTATGGCCCTCATAGCCATGAGGGAACCCACCTGGTTTAATGCCTCTGCCCATTGTTGTTTTGGTAGGTCTGGCCACCGTTTGGTCTTGGCAAGGTATGAAAGTGGAATTTGTAACCTTTTGAAACCACATCCAGAACCCACTTGTCTTGGGTTATGCAAGTCCAATATTGTTGAAAAAGAGAGTTTTCCCCCCTAGAGGGGCTTAGTTCCTGTCGCCAAGCAGGGGGAGTCATTCAGCCTGTTTTCTATAAGATTGAGGTCTGTCCTCTCCACCCCTGGGGGTGGAAGCACTCCACTGTCTAGGTCTGTAAGAGGTCTGTGCTTGGGCCCTCCTTCTGGAGTGCCTATATCTACCCCACTGAGGCCTGTCCGAGCTGGGAAAGGACCAATTTTTTGTTGGCCAATTTTCTGCTAAATCTAGGGGGCTGAATTTTTAAGAAATCCTTGACAGTTTGCATGGATTTTGCCTTATCCTCCATTTTTTTTATCACCTCTTCAGCCTTAGACGCAAACAAAACATTATGCTGAACAGGAGCATCCAGTAACTTTGCTTTCACTTGGTCAGGTAAATTTTGTTCCTTTAACCAAGCATGCCTTCTAATGACTGTGCCAGTAGCAGCCGCCCTGCATGAAGCCTCCAAGGCATCAAAACTACAGTGTAAACCATGCTTCCCCACTTGCTCAGTAGCATGCATCAAATCGTGTAATTCCTTATTATCTGCACATGTAGGAATGGGACTTAGCTTTTGTTTCATAACAGACAGCAGGAATTGCTGATATTTTAGCATATGAAATTGGCAATTTAAAGCCCTGATAGATAAAGTAGCAGAAGTGTAAACTTTTTTGCCCCATCTCTCCAAAGCTCTGGAATCCTTATCCGTCGGAATAGGGTTTTTTGCAGAGGCGGCCTTTACACCCTTAGGACCCTGAGAAATGGTTTCTGGATCAGCAGCAATATTTTTGAAAAGGAACTGGTGGGAGTCAGGGACCCTGTAATAATTGTCAGGCTTAGCAGGGGCTGGGGGAAAAGAGTCAGGAGTTAAATTAGCCTCAGAAAAAGCATAATCCACAATATCCAAAACAGAAGGAATACCCAGGGGTCTATGTTGGGGAAGAAGGAAATCCCCAAGTCTTCTCTTAGATTCACAGTACTCCTGTCCTTCCCAGTGAAAATGTTCCCTCATGTCATGTAAAGTGTCCCCAAAAGAAAAATCCTCAGAGGAAGAAGCTGATGGAATGGATTCCTCAGAATCAGAATCCTCATAAGGAGGGAAAGTATATTCCTGTTCAGAAGAAGACACTGAAGAAATAGATGCCTGATCAGAGGATTCAAGATCCAATTCTTGCCTTGGCCTTTTGTCTGGAGGGGGATGTGAACCCCTAATCATGGTTAGTAAGTCCTCCATTTTAAGCAACTGTTTCTGAGATTTGGGTCCCGGATCAGAAGAGGCTTGGGCTGGTGTCTTTGATTTAGAAGGAGTCTTCACCTTTGTCTTTGGTTTTGCCTTAATCAGAAGCTGTGTAGGCCTGAAAACCCCCTCAGAAGCCAGTACCTGCACAGCGGCTCCGGACCCATCCGAGGGAGCATTGTCCAAAGGTCCTGCAGCTGAAGTACTCAAAGGCCTAGTTGGCTCCTCGTGGGAGTCCGTTTCAGCAATCTGGTCTGAAATGGCCAATGACAGGCACTGCGTAAGCGCCTCACTGACGACAGCCGAACCTGGAGCTGGCTCTGTTTGTAAACCATCATCTGATTTGGACCTCGGAGGCCTGCCCTTATCCTTGTGTCGTTTGTGAACTCCGGTAGTCGGAAGAGTGTCCAACATTTTATAATTAAATCGCCTGCCAAAGTAGTGAAAAGCAAAATCGTACTTCCACTTAATTGTACGTTGGTTAAATCTAGCACAAAATCGACAACTAGCTACGTCGTGGTTAGGGCCTAAACAAGGAATACAGTAAGAGTGGAAATCCTTATGAGGTATTTGCTTCCCACAAGAAATACAATTAACTGTTTCTGACATCAGACTGAAGCAAGAAAAAAGTTTCCCCAACGGGGTACTTAGCTTTGAGAAGTCAGTCTTCGGACTGAAGTACGAAAAAATATCAGGACTCAGCCGACCGGCACTTGCGAACTGCTTCCACCGCACGGCAAGAAAGACTGGAGAACATTGCGTCGGCTGGCAGCTTTGTACTCCTGGCGGTCTGACGTCACGGAGCATGACTGAACAGCAGACGCCAGACCCAGACTTTGGGATTCTGGCCAACCGAGGGCTGCCTGCCTGCAGGAAGAACCCTACAGTGATGACTGCAACAGTGAAACACGATGAACATCTGTACTATGCTAGTCTTTCACTGTTGCAGTCATTACAATTGGGTTGAATCCCAAAGCTAAGGTTGGGAGGCTGGTGTTAAACAGGATTAAGAGAGGCTATCAGGCCCTGCAGAACTGCAGTGACAAAGCCTGCCCTGGACTTAGAGTAGAAGAGTTAAGTGATAATGCTTTGTAAAAGAATGCACTGAACTCCAAGTTGCAGCCTCTAGGATGTCCTTGGTTGGTACTCCTCTGCGGAAGGCTGCTTAAGTGGCTGCTGCTCTGACTGAATGTGGCCTAATGCCCTTAGGCACTGATTTGCCATGCTGTGAATAGCAGAAATGAATGCAGTGGCCTATCCACTTTGAAATAGTCTGTTTTTACACAGGCTTTCCTTGTGATCCTGCAACATATGCCACTAGAAGTTGTTACGTCTTTCTGAAAGCTTTGGTTCTGTCCAAGTAGAAGCGTAGCTGCCTGTGAATGTCCAAAGAATGCAGAAGTCTCTCACCCTTATTTTGTGGGTTTGGATAAAAAGTAGGCAAATGAATTGTTTGGTTAAGGACCACACTGGACACTACCTTAGGCATAAATGTAGGGTTTGTACTTACAGAAACCTTGTCATGATGGAAAATGATAAAAGGTTCCACAGCCATGAGTGCCTGTAACTCTGAGACAGGTCTAGCGGACGTAATTGCTAGCAGCAGAGCTGTTTCCAGGATAAGAATTTTATATCAGCTGCAGAGGCTGGCTCAAACGGAGGCAGTGTGAGTTTTTCCAAGACATAGTTGAGGTCACATGCAGGTATTGGTGCTCTCCTTTGAGGTCTCATGTTTTTGGCCCCTCTGAGGTACTGCCTTAGTAATGGATGAGAAAAAATAGGTGGTTCTGTATTGTAATGAGCTGAAATGGCATGAATTTTGATTGATGAAAAGGAAAGGCCTTTATCCAGCATCTCAGTTAAGTATTGCAAAATCTGAGGAATACTTGGAACAGTTGTGTCAATACCTTGTGCCCGATTCCAAGCACAGAATCTCTTCCATTTTTCTGCATAAGGTTTTCTGGTGCTAGGCCTCCGGTCCTCCAAAATAACATCCATCACTGCTTTAGAGAGAGGTGTGTCTTGACTGGCTACATTATTCGCCATGCTGCCAGGTTTAAGGACCTGGGTTGGCTGTGCAGTAGCATACTGTCTTGTTGGGTCAATAAGTGAGGAATTTGAGGTAATGTCCAAGCTGGGCATTGAGACAAGCTCTTTAGGATTGGGTACCAGTGTTGGCGGGGCCAGTCTGGGGCAATCAGTATCATTCTTGGCTTCTCTTGTCTGACCTTGAGGAGTACACAGAGGAGAGGCAGAGGAGGAAAGGCATATACTGTTAGGCTTTTCCAGCTGAAAGAGCGTCCACTTTCAATGCTTGCTTGTGATAAGTCCTTGTGCAGAATCTCTGTAGTTGGCAGATATGAGAGGAGGCAACTAGGTCTATGTCCGAGCACCCCCAGTTCCTCGTTATCATGCTGAAGACTTGTGGATCCAATTTCCACTCGTGAGGATCCATTAGGTTTCTGCTTAGTTCGTCTGCCAGAGTATTTGTCTTTCCTGGCAGGAATTGTGCTTGCAGGTGTACTTGATAAGTCAATGCTGGGTTCCACAAATTCATGGCTTGTCTGCAGAGGGGGTAGGAATGCATGCCTCCCTGCTTCTTTATGTACCACATGACTGTAGTATTGTCAGTCTTTGTCAGTAGTTGTCCTGGATGAAGTAGATCCTTGAAAGCTGTCAGGGCATTCTGGACAGCCAGCATTTCTTTTAGTTTGATATGAAGATGCATTTGGCTCGTGGGCCATGTGCCCTGAATACATTTTCCTGCCATGTGGGCCTCCCAAGCATAATCTGATGCATAAGTCATTGTCTGCCTGGCAGTGGGTAAAGTGAAAGGCTGTCCCTTGTGGTGACAGGCCTGTGCCCACCATCGAAACTCCTGTTGTAGGCAGGGAATGAGGGTAATAAGTTTTTCTAGGCTGTGGCAATGTTGAGTCCAAACACTTTTTAGATATTAATTGAAGCTTCCTCATATGCAGTCTTGCATATGGAATTAACAGAATGCAGGATGCCATGAAGCCCAAAGACTACAGAATTTTTCTTGCAGATAACTGGGTTTTTGTTGCCAACATTTCGAAGTAAGAAGTCGGTTGCCTTTGTTTGTATGGCGTGAGATAGGCCATCTGGGCAGCTGTATTTAAGCTTGCACCCAGGAATATTATCTCTTGAGAGGGTACTAGTTTTGATTTATTTTCGTTGACTGTGTACCCTAGGCAAATTAGCAATTTTTTTTACAACCGTCAGATGTTTTAGTAGAATGCCCTTGTTCTCTGCTTGAATAAGGCAGTCATCCAAGTAGGGATATATTTAAATTCCTTTATCTGCAAAACGCAATTACTGGTGCCAAGCATTTTGTGAAGACCCTGGGCGCAGTAGATAAGCCAAAGGGCAGTGCAGAGAATTGGTAGTGCATTGAGCCAGCTATGAATCTGAGGTATCTTCTGCAAGACTGTCTTATTAGGATATGCAGGTATGCCTCTTTTAGGTCCAAAGTTACAAGCCAAGCCTTCTTGCCCAGCATGGGAAGAAGCTGCTGCAGAGTCAACACTGAATTTTGGAACATCCAGAAAAGTGTTTAGAATAGACAGGGTCCAGTATTGGTCTCCAGGCTTTGTCCTTTCTGGGTACCAAGAAAAGACGCGAGTAAAATCCTTGTCCCTTCTCCTGTAGTGGTACTCACCGAATGGCCCTCATGTTCATGAGGGATGAAACTTGCTTTTGGGCCTCTGCCCATTGATTGTGTGGCAGGTCTAGCATGCCTTTTGCCTTTGACAGTGTGTGAAAGTGGAACCAGTAACCCTGAGACACTATATTCAAGACCCATTTGTCCTGGGTGATCATGTGCCAGTTTTGTGAAAAAAGTGCTAGTTTTCCCCTTAAGGGAGCATCCAAAACATAAGTGCTTGGTACTGGTACAGGAAAGTCATTGGGACTGTTTCCTATAAGGTTGAGATTTGTCGTCTCAGCTTTTTGAGGTATAAGCACCCCATTGTTTAGGGCTTTATGAGCCTTGGGGCTGGGATCTGCCTCTAGGGTGCCTGTATCTGTCTCTTTGTGGCCTGACACTGGAAAGGACCAATTTTTTTAAGGCCAGTTCCTGCTAAATCTGGGTGGCTGTACCTGTAAAAAATCCTCAACTGTCTGCATAGATTTTATTTTATCCTCCATTTTCTTCAACACCTCTTCTGCCTCAACACCAAACAAAGTATCCTGCTGTAATGGAGCATCTAATAATTTTGCTTTAACATGATCTGGCAGATTATGTTCCTTTAACCAAGCATGCCTCCTAATAACAGAGCCCGTTACAGCAGCCCTACAAGAGGCCTCCAAAGAATCAAAACCACATTGCAAAGTATGTTTTCCACCTGTTCAGCTGCATGCAATAATTCCTGCATTTCCTTGTTTTCAGCACATTCAGAATTTGTCAACATTTTCTGTTTTAACAGTGACATTAAGTATTGCTAATATTTAAGCATATGAAACTGACAATTTAAAGCCCTTACAGCCAAGGTAGCAGAAGTGTAAACGTTTTTCCCCCATCTGTCCAGTGCTCCAGAATCCCTATCAGGGGGAACAGGGTTTTTTGCAGTGGAAGCCTTGACCCCTTTGGGACTCAGATATAGTTTCTGGGTCAGCAGCAGGGTTTTTATATAGAAATTTATGAGAGTCTGGAACCCTGTAGTACCTGTCTGGCTTAACGGGTGCTGGGGGTACAGAGTTTGGAGACAGGCCAGACTCTGAAAAAGCATCTACAATGTCCAGAACAGGAGGAATAGCAAGGGGCCTGTGCTGAGAAAGTAAAAAAAATCTCTGAGCCTTTTCTTGGATTCTGAATAATCCTGGCTCTCCCAATGAAAGTGCTCCCTCATAGTCTGCAGGGTTTCCCCAAAAGAGTAATCCTCAGGAGGAGAAGCTGAAGGAATAGATTCTTCAGCATCAGAATCCTCATAGGGAGGAAGAGAGTATTCCTGATCAGAGGAGGAATCAGAGGAAATAGAAACCTGATCTGAAGATTCATAGTCTGTCTCTTGCCTAGGCCTCTTATCAGGAAGGGGATGGGAACCCCTGATCAAAGTAATAAGGTCTTCGGCCATTTTGGGCATCTGTTTTTTAGGCACGGAAGTCTGTCCTGGAGAATGCTGTACTTGTTTCTTTGTCTTTAGAGCTGCTTTAGTCTTTGGCTTTGAAGCTGAACATGGCTTTACATATAACTGTGTATGTCTGAAAACACCCTCAGAAGCCGATGCCTGCACAGCGGCTCCGGACCCATCTAAGGGTATAGTTTCCGAGGATCCAATACCTTGAGTTTCCAGAGGCCCAGTCGGCTCCACGTGGGAGTCGGAAGCGGCCTGTGGCTCTGATGTAGCGGGTGTCAGGGGCTGCGAAAACGCCTCATTGACAACCGGAGAACCAATGACTAGCTTAAGAGGAAGCCTCGTCGGTTTTGTACCTCGGATGCCTGTCCTTGTCTTTATCCTTGCATTTTTTATAGACTCCGGTCGTCGGCTGTTCCACCGGCATTGGATAATTGAACCTGCTGCCAAAGTAATGAAAAGCAAAATCGTACAGAAGCTTAATAGTGCGTTGGTTAAATCTAGCACAAAACCAACAATCAACGTCGTGGTCAAGGCCTAGGCAAGGAATACAGTAAGAGTGAAAATCCTTGTGAGGTATTTGATTCCCACAAGAAATACAATTGTTAACTTTTTCTGACATCGGTCTGGAGCAAGAAAAAAAGTTTCCCCAATGGGGTACTTAGCTTTAATGAAGACTTCGGATCTGAAATTCGAATTTGAAAATCTCAGGAGTCGGCCGACCAGCACTTGCAAACTGCTTTTGCTTCGGGCACCGCGCGGCAAGAAAGACTGAAGAAAATGGCTTAGGCTGTATCTTTTTTACCCCGGCGCACTGACGTCAGGAAGGAGGCGACAGCAACAGATGCCGGACCTAGACTTTGGAACTCGAGTCGACTGCGGGTAGCCTGCCAGCAGGATAACCCAATTGCAATAACTGCAACAGTGAAACACGAACATGTAGCGGGCATCAGGGGCTGCGAAAGCACCTGAGTAATGGCAAACTGGCGACTGGCTTAGGAGAAGCATCGACAGCAGTTTTAGACCTATACAGCCTGCCTCTTTTTCTTTGCGTTATTTCAGTATTCCAGTAGTCGGATGGCTAACCGATGTCATTTCTGGATAATTCAACAGAGAACCAAAATATTTAGAAGCAAAAATGTAGAGACGACAGACAGTGCACAGATTAAATAAAGGACAAAACCGACAGTAAGGTACGTCGTGGTCAGGGCCTAGGCAAGGAATACAGTACAAATGAAAATCCTTACGAGGTATTTGCTTCCCACAAGTAATACAATTATTAACTTTTACTGACATCGGTAAGGAGCAAGAAAAAGTTTCCCCAAAGGGGTACTTAGCTTTAGTTGAAGACTTCTGTTCTGAAACTAGAAAACGAAAATTCCAAGAGTTGGCCGACCGGCACTTGCGAACTGCTTCTGCTTCGGGCACCGCGCGGCAAGAAAGTGATGTAATAGCGTCGGCTGCATGTTTTATACCCTTGATGACCTGACGTCATGAAAGAAAGGACAGCAACCAACACAGGACCCAAGACTTTAATCAGGCCGACTAAGGGCAACCTGCCAGCAGCTTACCCAAATGTAATGACTGCAACAGTGAAACACGAAGAACATCAGTAGGGATGTGGCTGACTGCAGCACTGGACATCCAGCCAGTAAACCAAAGTCTTAGGATAGGGGTACATGTGACATTGCATGGCACAGCCATAAACAGTTGGCTATAAAAGTGATGTCTGCACATACCCAACCTGGAACTGACTGCTGCATACAGAAGTACCCCTAGGATACAAGAAAAGAAAGCTTTTCAGACCCACATATACCACCAGTCAAAGTAAGTATATGTTAGAGGTATATAGCAGCTGTTGTTGTGCCCTGTTTGAATGGAAGGGAAATCCCACACAAGAAAGGATAAACAAATGAAAGAAGGGGTAAGGAGAGGGGAATGAATACTCCAACATGGAAGAGAAGGACATCTAAGATTATGCAAGTTCTTACACAACTATTCTTTGTCCTTCTACTCTCATGCTGCAGTATTCATAACAGTATGGAGAGTACCAAAGCTTTAGATAGGAGTCTGGGAGGCAGAATCGATGAGACCCTGTAAAATTGACCTTGCAAGCCCAGCTGTGGCTGAATAAATCAAATCTACTTTGTAATGCTTGGTAAAATTTACAGAAGACCAAGTGGCCTCCTCCAAATGGAAGTGTAGTCAACACCCCTAAAAAAGGCTGTTGAAGAAGCAGCTGCCCTAGAGGAGTGAGTTCACACTGGAATTCAATTCCTTTCTATGAAAGGAACAGCAAAAGGAGATTGCCTTAGAAATCCATGAAGTAATTGTCTATTTTGACACTGCCTTCCCCGAGGCCCTAGGGTGAAAGGAGACAAAAAGCTGGTGAGACTTTCTAATGGATTTGGTCTTGTCCAAGTAATACCTTAGTTGTCTATGAACATCCAAGAAATGCAAAGTTCTTTCGGAGGAATTTTGAAGTTGATGGAAGAAATCAGGTAGAGTAATAGTCCGATTCAAGGAGAGCTCATTAACCCACCTTAGTCATGAAAGAAGGATTGGTCCTGAAGTAGACCATTTCTCTGTGGAAGATAAGGTAAGGAGTAACCATAACTGCTTGGGTTACTGAGACCCTCCTAGTCGATATAAGAGCCACCAGCAGTACTGTTTTCCAAGTACATAATTTAAGTGATGCTGAGTGAGCTGGTTCAAATGGAGGCAATGTGAGTTTTTCAAGCACAAACTTAAGATCCCATGATAGAGGGATAGGGTCTACAAGGTGGTCCGATATAAAAGAACTTCTTGAGAGTTTTATGCCTTGCGTGGATGTCAAAGAAGGTACTGAAGGAAGGGAGGTGGATATGGCTGACAAATGCACTTTTACAGTAGAGTATGTCATTCCTGAATGTAGACGCTCAGACAAGAAAGGACCATGGGTACTGGAACAGAAGAGTCCTGTTTGTTCCTGAGACACCACCTGGAGAATCTTTTAAATTTTTATACATAATTTCTCCTGGTACTAGGTTTCCTGGCCTCCTTGCAGGACATTGAGTATTTCCTCCAAATCCAGGTGTCTGAAGGGGATCAAAATTCTATCACCCATAGGGTCAGTTTGAAGTTGAGCACCTGAGGGTGGATGAGGGACCCCCTGTCGTGTGAGTAGGTAAAATCGAGGAGGTAAACTGTGGTGACTGCCCTTGGCTAATAGGTTTAGTATGGGAAACCAATTCTGTCTTGGCCAAAATGGAGTCACCAGCAAGGTTTTTGGTTTATCCCTCTGGATCTTCAGGACTTTTTGAATCAGTGTGAAGGGGGAGAAAGCATAAAGAGGCATCCCCGCCCAAGAAAAAGAGAAGGTGTCCACCATCCAACCCTGTGGATGTGGTTTTCTGGTGCAAAACAGAGATGCAGCCTAAAAGGCATCATGAAAAGCTGGAAGCAGAAGAGAAACTGCAGACAGGGAAGGCTGGTCCATCATCAGTTTTTGAAAATGCTTCTTTTTAGTCTCAAACATTCGAGACCTGTCATTTAAAATGCTCTCTCAAGTGTAACGGTGTCCCCAAAGGATAATTCTTCCCCAGGAGAATCAGGCCTAATGGTGTCCTCCTCCTCAGGAGTAGCAAAGCCCATGAGAGAGTTTTAATTTGGGAACAATAAGTCAGGAATTCATAAGAGGAAGAGAGTTCTTCCTCAGACTCCTCCAAGGTCTGCTCAGGCGGTAGGGTTTGTTGGGGCATCTGAGAAGAATGAAGGGCCTAAAAGGCTGTGAACACGTTCTGAGAAAAGGCTTCCCATCCAGGTGCTGGTTCTGTAGCTCTTTTTTCTTTCTTTTTGTTTCCTCTTAAGAGGAATAGTAAAAGTCAGTTTTGGAGCCAACGCCGGGGTGGATGGTAAGGTGGTAGTAGGCCCCTAAGAAGCCACAAGCCATGGTTCCCCCTGCGTCATCAGGGTCTGATGGCTGATCAACCTCCGTAGACGTGCTCTGGGTTTCAGCTGAACCGGCTTCAGCCACAGCTCCCGGTCCCAGCAGTGAAATAGACGTCCGATAGGACCATGGGCTAATATTTACCTCAAGAGTCTCACTGGACTCCTGAGGTGCAGCATGGGTATCAGGCCTAACTTTTTTGGCATTCTTCCCAGGCAGCTCCTCAGAGGCACCTATCCCACCCTCCATACCCAATGCCAAAGGTCGGAGTCTTTGGTTTTCCAAGTATAAGTTTAAAGCAGCTATGCAGAATTTTGGATGCAAAGGACTGGCAAATGTCGCAAAACTTATAGTCATGGCCTTCCCCTATACAAAACAAACACTGATAGTGCGTGTCCTTATGTGGAATTTGTCTTCCACAAGCACACATTCCCTTCCTAGCTGACATGCACGTCTGGAAAGCAAGAAGGAATATAAACAAAAAACCCAAAAGGGTATCTGTAGCGGACAGCCAAAGTCAAACGAGCAAACAGATAGTCGAACCTGGAAATCAGAGGTCCGTAGATCACTGCACCAGAAAAGTTTGGGTTGCGTTATTTGCAGAAGTCACATTTACAGCAAACGTCAGTTTATGGCTCTGACATGCAACGTTGCAAGTACCCCTTATCCTAAGACTTCAGTATACCGGCCAGATCTCCAGTGCTGCAGGCAGCCACCTCCCTACTGTTATGAATACCGCAACATAAAACTAGGACAACTGTCTAGATTTTCGCAGAATATCCAGACTTTTTGCTCATATTTTAGTTACATTTATGATTACTTCCTTAAAAGCATTATATAGTAAATAAGTATTTTAAGTGACACTGCATTTGAAGTATTATACAGGATTAATCTGCATCAGTGGTTATGTTCAGGGCAGTGACATATGTTTTGTATCTAGATAGCTATCTCAACTGTTGTCCCACATTTTTTGCATTACATTCATTACCAACCACGACACACAAGATACACCTACTGACATTTTCTTACATGCACTTTTGCACTGTACTGACTTTAGCTGCCTTATTTCTACTTAGTGTGCTCTAAGATATGCTCGTTTCCATGTTTCTCTTAATGTCTTTGTTTGCTTTCTTCTTAATGAAAACTGAAAAGTTACATAACTGAAGTTTTCTTTCCTGCTTTTGGTCTAGTTTGGTGTAGTTGCCCCAAACAAAACAATTCTTTTCACTTGGAAAATAGACTAGAATGTGATAGCAATCCTTGTTCACAGCCACAAATCCAGTAATGAACAGGCAGTAGCAGCTTCTTTTTTGTTGTCCCCCCCTACATGTATGGGGTAGGGGTGTCACGCCAGCAGTCAAGTTAGGGCATTTTCTGAATTTTTAATATGCAGAGCCCAAAAGGCTCGCCATCACGGATTTGTTATTAAGGGTTTGAGGGTGATCTTGGGGTGCTTTTCTTCGTGGGTTTTCATCAAAACAAAATGTCATGTAAAATGTGACACAGGCTCAAATGGAGATAACACTAAATAAATGTATAAAATATCACTCTGCCAAACATTAGTATTAGTGGGTGCATGTAATACAAAAGCTGTAAACAGATTTAAAAATGCTATATATATATATATATATATATATATATATATATATATATATATATATATACACACACACACATCATAATTGCCTACACTAACTATTTTGGAACGTGAAGTGTCTCACAGGTATAGACAAAAAGATGAAAATATTGAATTACATTAAATGCAGAGTGCAAACTGTAATACATGACATATTTGGAAAGAAGTGAGCATGTGAATTTGATTGCAGGATGGATAATTTTCAGCAGAGCATCAGGGACAAGGGAAGAGAGGAGTACTTACATTAATTGCTGAGTTCTGATAGCAAACGAGGAGGGAAAAAAAGATAATTGTAGATTTGAGGTGGTAAGTGGCTCCTGTAATGGAGGACTAGGATGGTATGTAAAAAGTCATATTCTTACCATATCGTTCTGTGTTGTCCATCTTCACTTCCATTAACCTGTGGGTATTCCTGACTTGAACTCCTCCTCCCTACCCATAATGTCCCGCTCCCTCAGAATACCTCCGATCGAGTTTGCCAAAAAGAACCCAGCCACTGGGGATGCACAAGCCAGTGCATTTCTTTGTGCCGGTCCCAAGCCTGGATAAATGGGGAGGGTTGCATCAGGAATGGCATCCGGCGTAAAAATTCTGCCACAACTTATGGCACGAAAATTTCATATTTCCATACCGGATCGGTCGAAGACCGGGTTAACAACGACCGCCACCAGTACTGTCAGCAAACAGGGTGCTGGCGGAAAATGGGCTACTGTTGGCCGAAGGAGAAGAGGAGGGCGAAGGCATGCCCGAAGGCAGGAAGAGAGGAGGAAGGTTAGGAGTGCAG
This sequence comes from Protopterus annectens, assembly GCF_019279795.1. Classification (NCBI taxonomy): domain Eukaryota; kingdom Metazoa; phylum Chordata; order Ceratodontiformes; family Protopteridae; genus Protopterus; species Protopterus annectens. The sequence goes on from NC_056749.1 coordinate 258,416,360, forward strand.
CAGTGAGGGTAGGAACTTTGAATGTTGGCAGTATGACTGGTATAGGAAGAGAGCTAGCTGATATGATGGAAAGAAGGAAGGTTGATATATTGTGCGTACGCAAGAGACCAGATGGAAGGTAAGTAAAGCCAGGTGTTTAGGAAATGGGTTCAAATTGTTCTACCATGGTGTGGATGGCAGGAGAAATGGGGTAGGGGTTATACTAAAGGAACAATACGCCAAGAGTGTTTTAGACGTGAAGAGAGTGTCTGACAGAGTGATGTTTATGAAGCTCGAAATTGATGGTGTAATGATGAATGCTGTTAGTGCATATGCTCCACAAGCTGGGTGTGCGATGGATGAGAAAGAGAAATTTTGGAGCGAGTTGGATGAAGTTGTGGTGAGTGTACCCAAGGGTGAGAGACTAGTGATTGGAGTGGACTTTAATGGGCATGTTGGTGAAGTGAACAGAGGGGATGAGGAAGTGATGGGTAGGTATGGTTTTAAGGAGAGGAATCCAGAAGGTCAGATGATTGTGGATTTTGCGAAAAAGATGGACATGGCTGTGGTAAATACGTATTTTAAGAAGAGGGAGGAGCATAGGGTGACGTACAAGAGTGGAGGAAGATGCACACAGGTGGATTATATCCTATGTAGGAGGGCCAGTCTGAAGGAGACTGGAGACTGTAAAGTGGTGGCAGGGGAAAGTGTAGTTAAGCAGCATAGAATGGTGGTCTGTAGGATGACGTTGGTGATCAAGAGGAGGAGGAGGAGTGTGAAAGCAGTGCCAAGGATTAAATGGTGGAAGTTAAAAAAGGGCGATTGTGAAGTGGAGTTTAGGGAAGAGTTAAGACAGGCACTGGGAGGTGGTGGAGAGTTACCGAATAGCTACGCAACTACAGCAGAACCAGTAAGGGAGACTGTTAGAAAGGTGCTTGGTGTGACATCTGGACAGAGGAAGGAGGACAAGGAGACCTGGTGGTGGAATGAGTAAGTACAGGACAGTATACAGAGAAAGAGGCTTGCGAAGAAGTGGGATTGTCAAAGAGATGAGGAAAGTAGACATGAGTATAAGGAGATGAGGCGGATGGCAAAGAGAGAGGTGGCGAAAGCTAAGGATAAGGCATATGGAGAGTTGTATGAGAGATTGGACACTAAAGAGGGAGAAAAGGACCTGTACCGATTGGCTAGAGAGGGACAGAGCTGGGAAAGATGTGCAGCAAGTAAGGATGATAAAGGATAGTGAGGGAAAGGTACTCACAAGAGAGGAGAGTGTGTTGAGTAGATGGAAAGAGTATTTTGAGAGGCTGATGAATGAAGAGAATGAAAGAGAGAAGGTTGGATGATGTGAGGATAGTGAATCAGGAAGTGAAACAGATAAGCAAGGAGGAAGTAAGGACAGCTATGAAGAGGATGAAGAATGGAAAGGCTGTTGGCCCAGATGACATTCCAATGGAAGCATGGAGGTGCTTAGGAGAAATGGCAGTGGAATTTTTAACTAGATTGTTTAATGAAATTTTGGAAAGTCAGAGGATGCCTGAGGAGTGGAGACAAAGTGTTTTGGTACCTATCTTTAAGAATAAGGGTGATGTGCAGAGCTGCAGTAACTACAGAGGGATAAAATTGATCAGTCACAGCTTGAAGTTATAGGAGAGAGTAGTAGAAGTTAGGTTAAGAAGGGAGGTGATGATTAGTGATCAGCAGTATGGTTTCATGCCAGGAAAGGGCACTACAGATGCGATGTTTGCTCTGAGAGTGTTACTGGAGAAATACAGAGAAGGTCAGGAGGAGTTGCATTGTGTCTTTGTAGACTTGGAGAAAGCATATGACAGGGTGCCTAGAGAAGAGTTGTGGTATTGTATGAGGAAGTCGGGAGTGGCAGAGAAGTATGTAAGAATGGTACAGGATATGTACGAGGGTAGTTTGACAGTGGTGAGGACTGCAGTGGGAGTGACAGATCCGTTTAAGGTGGAGGTGGGATTACATCAAGGATCAGCTCCGAGTCCTTTCTTATTTGCAGTGGTGATGGAAAAGTTGACAGATGAGATCAGGCATGAGGCCCCGTGGACTATGATGTTTGCAGATGACATTGTGATCTGTAGTGAAAGTAGGAATCAGGTTGAGGAGACTCTGGAGAGGTGGAGATATGCTTTAGAGAGCAGAGGAATGAAGGTCAGCAGGGCTAAGACAGAATATGTGTGTGTAAATGAGAAGGAGGGTAGAGGAATGGTGAGGATGCAGGGAGTAGAGTTGGTAAAAGGTGGACGAGTTTAAGTACTTGGGATCAACCGTCCAGAGTAATGGTGAATGTGGAAGAGAGGTGAAGAAGAGAGCACAGGCAGGGTGGAATGGGTGGAGAAGAGTGCCAGGAGTGATTTGTGACAGACGGGTACCAGTAAGAGTGAAAGGGAAGGTCTACAAGACAGTAGTGAGACCAGCTATGTTATATGGGTTGGAAACAGTGGCACTGACAAAAAGGCAGGAGTCAGAGCTGGATGTGACAGAGTTAAAGATGTTAAGATTTGCACTCTGTGTGACTAGGATTGATAAGATTAGGAATCCCTTTATTAGAGGGTCAGCTCATGTTGGACAGTTTGGAGACAAAGCAAGAGAGACTAGATTGCGTTGGTTTGGACATGTGCTGAGGAAGGATGATGGGTATATATTGGGGAAAAAGATGCTAAGGATGGAGCTGCCAGGTAAGAGGAAAAGAGGAAGGCCTAAGATAAGGTTTATGGACGTTGAGAGGACGGACATGCAGGTGGTTGGTGTGACAGAGCAAGATGCAGAGGATAGGAAGAAATGGAAAGTGGTGATCCGCTGTGGCGACCCCTAACGGGAAAAGCCAAAAGATGATGATGAGTTTGCCAAAAAGCATAAAGAATATTACCACACCCCTAAATAAGCATACAGATCAAACGTGTATACATATCTATAAGGAGGAACATCAGGAGCTCAACAGAAGAACAGAGATTCCTTTGAAATTCTACCAGGCTTCCCAAAGACTCTGAGAGGGTGAAGGGGGATACGAAGGTTAATGAAAATGCAGATGGACAACAGATGGAACGTTATGTAAGAACATAACTTTTGATGCCCACTTCATTTCATTAACCTGTGGGACACAGTCCCCAGCTACTAGAATCGAAGGATATTCCTGAGTACAGCAGAACCAAAAGCACTTCTACTCCTGGATATGATGTCCAATTTGTAATGCGTAACAAAAGTGTGGAGATTTGACCAAGTAGCAGCAGCACAAATGTCTTTAATGAGACTAGACCAAAAAGCCTAAGACTTAGCCATAGACCTTGCAGAATGGGCCTTTACTTGTCCAGGTAAAGGAATTCTTTTAAACAGTAGATAAGTTAATGTGGTCTTTCGACCATCTTGCTAGCCTAACTTTAACAGCACTACCTTTCTTTGTACCTGAGACAAACTGATCAGACTTCCTGAAGGGCTTGGTTCTATGTATACAACAAAGCTGCCTATGTACATCAAGCAAATGCAGTGAGTATTTTCCTTAGTTTTGATAATCAGGGAAAAAAACCAGAAGATTGATGGACTGATTAATGTTTCCCTCCTTAGCCAACTTAAGTAAAAAAAAAAAAAAAGATAGATTAGTACATGCAAGGTTACGCTGTCCTTGTGGAAAATCAAACACGGAAATTTTGTTGAAAGGGCTTGAAGTTCAGACACTCTTCTGACAGATGTAACAGTAACTAAAAAACAGTCTTCCAAGAAAGAAATTTCAATTGCACCATTGCTGAGGGTTCCAAGGAGGGATGGACCAAAGCTTGCAAAATCATAATCTGATCCCACAGGGGAGTAGGATCTTTCAATGGAGGTCGGAGCAGGAAAGTGCCCCTAACAAACACTTTATACAGTTTAGAAGCAAGGGATAAGGAATCAAAACCAACATGAAAACTGGATATAGCAGTCAGATGAACTTTGACAGTTGAATAACTAGAGCCATCAATGAAAAGGGAATCCAAAAAGTCTAACTCCTCCCACTGGGGCTGTAAAAGGATGTTTCTGTTCATAACAAAAGGAAAATCTCTTCCATTTTCCCTTGTAAATTTTGTGCACTGAAGACCTATAAAAGGAAATCAATTTCTCTAACAGAGGAAGAGAGCCTGGGAAATCTTATCAAAGTCGGGAAACCATGCGGTTCATTTCAGGCCCTGAATGTCTGAGTGTGGATGTCCTGACGGATAAGAAAGAAGATATGGACCCAGATCCAATCTCATCTGAGGGCAAACAAGGTGAGACCAAATAAAAGTGAACAAGATTTGGTCAAGCCAAAATGGGGCAATGAGGATTATTTTGCTTTCCAACCTGAGAACTATCTGTAGAAACTTGGGAATTAATGGTAGAAGAGGAAAGGCATAAAGAAGACCAGTGGGCCAAGCATGGACAAGAGAGTCTCTGGGGGATTGTCCCCAAGGAGGGATAAAGGCAAAATACCTGCTGCATTTGTTGCTGAAAAAGGATGCAGAGAGATCGCAGCAAGGAAGACCCCATTTCTGGGAGATCGTGCCTGCCACTGACTGATTCAGGGGCCACTCATGATGCATTTCGTAACACTCACCTGAGGTGTCAGGTAATATGTTAGACTCCCCTGGAATGCAAATTGCTACCAGAAAGTGGTTGGTAGAAACTGCCCACTACCACACTCTCATTGCTTCTCGACATAGGGTGTAAGACCTGGTCCCTGTTTGGTGCACAAACCATTGACATATTGTCAGTTTGGAATTCGCAACAGTCCCCAGCGGTAAAAAGCTGTCAAGTTCTTGCAACGCTAGAAGAACCGCTCTCTCCAGTTCACTCATATGCAACTTGGTCTCTTGGACAGTCCACGTGGCTTAGGCTGTCTGACCCAGACAATACCCACCCCCCGCCACACACACACACACACACCCACCCCCAAACCCAAGCTGGGAGAAGTCTGCGGTCAACATGGTGTTTGGGCATGGAAAAATGAATGGTTGTCCTTGAGAAACTTCTCCAGAGTGAAGCCACCAAAGCAGAGACCCTGCACACAAGACAGATTGATGGGAAAATTCTAAGGATTTCTGTGAAGCGACAGTTGGCCCACCAAGGTCCACTGTAATATCTGCATCTGAAAACATGTCATAGGCAAAAGGGTTATAGTGGCCGGCATTGAGCCTAATGCTCCGAGAAAATACAGTTGTGTACACTTACCATAAATGTAGATGTTAAGAGTGTATTCACTGTTGCAGTCATCACTTTTGGGTTACCTGCATGCAGTAGCTCTCAGTCAGCCTGATTAACAAAGTCTTGGGTCATGTGTCTGTTGCTGTCCCTTCTTCCATGATGTCAGGTTGTCGGGGGTATAAAACATGCAGCAGACGCCATTACATCAGTTTTTCTTGCGCCAGATGTCAGGTGCCCCCTTAATGGGAAGCAATTAAATCTATAAATATACAAGGTTATACCTTCAACAAAAAAGCATATACACCAAAAAGCTTTTGAAGATAGTAAAGGAAAGTAGAGGTATATCCAAAAAAGAAAAAGAGGGCGGCTGGAGGGAGGGTAACCAGAATTGCAACAGTGAATACACTCGAACATCTACATTTATGGTAAGTGTACACAACTGTACTATGTTCTTTGTGTTTCACTGTTGCAGTCATCACTTTTGGGTAGATTCCCAAAGCTAAGGATGGGAGGAGGAAGTTAAATAGAATTAGGACCAGCTAAAAGGCCCTGCAAGACTACAGTGGCAAAGCCAGCTCTGGATTTAGAGAAATCTGGCAGATGGTAATGCTTGGTGAAAGTATGTGCAGAACTCCAGGTAGCAGCTTCATGGATGACCCTGGTAGGGACGCCTCTGAGAAAGGCTGTAGTGGTAGATGCAGCCCTGGTAGAGTGGGGTCTGATCCCCTGTGGGATAGGTTTTCCGTGGTGTTTGTAGCAAAAATTAATGCAATGTCCTATCCATTTGGAAATGGTTTGCTTTGAAATAGCCTTCCCCTCTGCCCCTGCAGCTAATGCCACCAGCAGTTGATCAGATTTCCTTTGAGGTTTAGTTTGGTCCAAGTAGTTGTCTGTGCACGTCTAAGGAGTGCAAAATCCATTCCCCTTTGTTCTGTTGATTAGGAAAGAAGGTTGGCAAATGTATGGATTGATTAAGGGCCACACTGGATACCACCTTGGGCATGGAGGGACTGGTCCTGAGGGACACCCTGTCCGCATGAAAGATGATGAAAGGCTCCACTGCCATAAGGGCCTATAATTCAGATACCCTTCCTGCTGAACTGATTGCTAAAAGGAAAGCTGCTTTCCAAGAAAGGAATTTTGAGTCCACAGTGGTAGCTGGCTCGAAAGGATAAAGGGTGAGCTTTTCCGATACAAAGTTGAGGTCCCAGGCTAGAGTTGGAGCTCACTTGGATGGTCGTAGATTTTTGGCTCCTCCGAGGAACTGCTTAAGCGGTGGGTGAGAGAAGAAGGGTGGTTCTGTATTATAATGAGCTGAAATGGCTGAGGTGTGAATTTTGATGGAGGAGAAAGACAAGCCCTTATGAAGCATCTCAGTTAAGTATTGAAAAATCTGAGGTAAACTGGGCACGGTTGTGCTCATCCCTTGAGATTGGTTCCAAGCACAGAATCTTTTCCATTTTTCAGAGTAAGACTTTCTGGTACTTGGCCTCCTTTGGCTCTAAAATATATATCACTGGTTTACCGAGGGATGGTAAAGGAGAAATTATGTAATTAGCCAGGCTGCTAGATTCAGTGTTTGAGGTTGAGGATGCAGAATTTGGTTCTCCTCATGAGACAATACAGTAGGAGTCTGAGGCAGGTGCCATGGGGCCCACAGTGACACACTGCGCAAGAGGGGGTACCAGTGTTGGCGTGGCCAGTTTGGTGCAATCAAAATAATCCTTGGTTTGTCTTGTTTGATCTTTAGTAGTACTTTGGAATGCAGAGGAGGAAAGGCATAAACTGATACGCTTTTCAAGCTTAAGAACAGAGCATCCACTTATCCAAGCATGGTTTTGGGGAGTCCTTGCGCAGAATTTGTCCAACTGATAGTTTTGGGGGGAGGCAAACAGGTCTGTATCTCGGCTTCCCCATTTCCTTATCAACATGTTGAAAATCCTTGATTCCAGTTTCCACTCGTGTGGGTCCGTGAGGTTTCTGCTTAGTTCGTCTGCCAGTGTATTTAGTTTTCCTGGTAGGAATTGAGCTTGTAAATGTACTTGATAGCTCAGGGCAGTGTTCCATAATGCCATGGCTAGTTTGCAAAGGGGGTAAGAATGTGTAACCCTGCTTGTTTATGTACCACATAACAGTGGTTTTGTCTATCATTAATTGTCCTGGAAGAATGTGGTCCTTGAAGGCTGTCAGAGCATTCTGTACAGCGAACATTTCTTTTTGACTGATATGCAGGTGCATTTGACTTGGGTTCCATTTGCCCTGAATGCACTTCCCTGCCAGGTGGGCACCCCATGCAGAGTTTAATACGTCTGTTATGGTTTGGACGGCAGGGGGTAGTGTGAATGGTAGCCCCCTGTGTTGGTGGCAGGCCTCTGCCCTCCAAAGGAACTCTAGGCATAGGCAAGGTATGATAGGAATCATTAATTCTAGATCCTGTGAATGTTGACACCACCATAGGCTTTTGAGATACCATTGCAGTTTCCTCATATGCAGCCTTGCATATGGAATTAGAAGAATGCAGGAGGCCATGAACCCCAAGGCCTGCAGTATTTGCCTTGCAGATAACTGGGTTTTTGTGGTCACTTGTTTGAAGTAGGTTATCAAATGAATCAGTTTCTCTGGTGTGAAGAAAGCCATCTGGGAAGTTGTATTCAAGCTTACTCCCAGGAATATAATTTGTTGACAGGGTACCAGTTGTGATTTCTTTTCATTTATGGTGTACCCCTGACAAGTCAGTACTCTTACAAAGGTCAGATGATTCAAAACTATGTCCTGGCTTTCTGCATGAATTAGACAATCGTCCAGATATGGGTTTATTTGGATATTTCTTTGCCTGCAGAATGGAATGACTGGAGCTTGGCACTTTGTGAATACCCTGGGCTCAGTAGATAAGCCAAAGGGCAGTGCAGAGAACTGATCATGCATGTAGCCTGCTTTGAAGCGTAGGTATTTTCTGCAAGACTCCCCGACAGGGATGTGCAGGTATGCTTCTTTTAAGTCTAGTGTTGCCAACCATGCATCTTTGCCTAGCATAGGAAGCAGCTGGTGAAAAGTCAGCATCCTGGAAGTTTTAGAAGCAAGTCATTGAGACTTTTTTCCACAGCGGGGAGTCTTACTACTCCCTGATTTGGGTGCTGAAACCCCCCCACTGCTTAGTCTTGTGCGTCCCCTGGGACTGAAACCTGGTGTTTCTGCTATGTCTGGGATTGGCTTGAGAAGACTTTGAAGATGGAAAGCACCAATTCTTAGAGGGCCAGTGCCTACTAAATTTAGGAGGCTGAACTTGTAAGAAATCTAAGTTTGCTTAGATTTAGCTTTATCTTCCATCTTTTTAAGAACTTCTGCAGCCTTGCTGCCAAACAGGCCGTCCTGATTTAAGGGAGCATCCAACAATTTAGCTTTAACATGATCAGGTAAAGATTGCTCCTTAAGCCAAGCATGCCTTCTGAGCACATAACCAGTAACAGCAGCCCTGCAAGAGGCCTCTAAAGAATCAAATCCACATTGCAAAGTATGTTTTCCAACCTGCTCAGCAGAATGCATTAAATCCTGTAATTCTTTATTTTCCGCAGAGTCAGGAATCAACACAGGTTCATAGGTAGGTACTGGGCTATCTGCCCGAAGGCATATATTAGCCCAGCCACTTTGTGCGGTATTCACCACCTCTTTGGTTAGTTCCCTAGGCCCTTGATCTAGCAGCTAGTACCCTTAAGCCCCTATCTAGTAGAGCTGTTGGTATGAACCCTGGTGTGAATTTTTTACACATCCACTCGTCAAGGTTCCTCTTGAAGAGTGATAGTGAGGGGCTCTGTCTTATGTAGATCAGGACCTTGCTCCATAGCAAGGGAAGTTTTTGCGAAGGGAATCTATTCCTCCAGCATGTTCTATTCATTGTTGTGCTGAGGTTTATATCCCTAGAGCGTGTAGCTCGAGTAGATTTGGTTTTGCTAAGATGGAGCATGTTCAACAGTTCTGGGTTGGACATGGCCTCTGTATGTTAGATAGAGATAGTCTCTGAGAAGGCGGTATGCAACACAGAAAAGCCTTAGCTTTTCAATTGTGCTGCATAGGGCAACTGCTTGAGGCCAGTAATCCTCTTAGTGAGGTACCTCTGTGGTCTCTCCAGCTGCTGTAGATGCCTAGCCAGGTACATTCCAATTGGTGCATTGTACTCAATAATGGGTCTGATGAGGGAAGAGTAGAGGGGCACCACTACATCCTTAGATCTTGATGCAAACCCTTTCGTGATCAGATGGGTGTAACCACATTGGCAACATGGTTATCAAAGGAAAGCTGACTATCTACTTGGATCCCTAGATCCCTTATTACTTCTTCAGATTTCAGGGGGTTACCTCCTATGGGGTAGTTCGCGGGTACTCTTTTGCCAAAGGGGATTACTACGCATTTTTTAACATTTAGCTTGAGACCATGGCTTTGACCATGGCTTTGACACCATATCCACATCGGCCGAAACACCATTTTCTGTTTAAGCAATGCAATAACATGTTGTTGATACTTTAATATATGAAACTGGCAGTTTAAAGCCCTAATGGCCAAGGTTGCAGAAGTGTAAACCTTCTTATCCCATCTATCCAGCGCCCTAGAGTCTCTATCAGAAGGGGTAGGATTTTTAGCAGTAGAAGACTTAATGCCCTTGGGTCCCTGTGAAATAGTCTCTGGATCGCAATAAGATTTTTAAAAAGGAACTTGTGTGAATCAGGAACTCTGTAATATCTGTCAGGCTTTCTGGGGGCCGGAGGCATGGAATCAAGGGCCAAACTAGATTCCAAAAAAGCATCAACAATGTCTAGTACAAGAGGAATAGCTTAAAGCCTATGCTGAGGCAGGAGTAAGAAACCCCCAAGCCTCTTTTTTGAATCAGAAAAATCCTGGCTTTCCCAGTGGAAATGCTCCCTTAGAGTATGTAAGGTGACACCAAAAGAAAAATCCTCTGAAGAGGAAGCACAGGGAATAAAGTCCTCTGCATCAGAATCCTCATAAGTAGATAAAGGCAAATTCAGATCATCAGAAGAATCAGAAAAATCAAAATCCTTGTCAGAAGATTCATAAACAACTTTGATCCTAGGTCTCTTAGAAGGGGGAGGCCGGCTTCCCCTGATTAGAGTTATAAGATCTTCAGCCACTTATTTTTTAGGCATAGAGGCCTGAGCATGCAGCCTGGTCGTCGTCGTCTTAGGCATGGTTCAAGATTTAGGCCTAAAAGAAGAAGGGGGCGTCGGTTTAATATGCAGGTCCAAAGGCCTGAATACACCCTCAGAAGCCAGTGCCTGCACAGCGGCTCCAGACCCATCAAAGGTAGAGACATCCGCAGGTTCCATAGTTGAAGCATCTCACGGCATACCGGACTCCGAATGGGTCTCAGTAGAGGCCTGCAAATCAGAAGTAGTGGGCATCAGGGGCTGCGAAAGTGCCCGAGTACCGGCAACTGGCTTAGAAGCGTCATCAGCAGTTTTGGACCTCATTGGCCTGTCTCTATCTTTATCCTTGCGTTTTTTCAGAATCCCGGTAGTAGGATGGCTAACCGACATTTCTTGATAATTAAACCAAGAACCAAAATATTTTGAGGTGAAAATATACAGACGGATAAGTGCACTGATTAAATAAAGCACAAAACCGACAGCACAGTACATCGTGGTCAGGGCCTAGGCAAGGAATATAGTACAAATGAAAATCTTTGAGGCATTTGCTTTCCACAAGTAATGCAATTAACTTTTACTGACATCTGTAAGGAGCAAGAAAAAGTTTCCCCAATAGGGTACTTGGCTTTAGTTGAAGACTTTGATTCTGAAACTCAAAAACAAAAATTTCAGGAGTCGGACGACCGGCACTTGCGAACTGCTTCTGCTTCAGGCACCGCACGGTGGCGTCGGCTGCATGTTTTATACCCCTCATGACCTGACATCATGGAAGAAGGGATAGCAACTGACACAAGACAGAAGACTTTGTTTAATCAGGCCAACTGAGGGCTACCGCAAGCAAATAATCCAAAAGTGATGACTGCAACAGTGAAACACCAAGAACATCTAGACAGTCCGGAGGTTTTTGGAATGGTCAAAATATGGCTGATGTGAAATCTCAAGTTTCATACCTTGTCTGTCGTGAAGTAAGCATAAAATGATCTTGTGTCTAGGCAGGCCCCAATAAAGGCTATGGCTTGTACAAGGTCCAACTGAAATTTCTGTATGTTGGCCAGGTTGGGGCAAACTTGAGAAAATCCCCGGCCTGATTGAGTAGATGCTTGGTTGGAGCAGTCAGAAGCCAGTCATCCAAATATGGAAATATCTGATAACCTTTTAGTTGGAAATGAGCTGCAACTACTGCTAGACATTTGGTGAACACATTGGGGGCTGTGGTGAGAGCAAACAGAAGCACCCTGAAATGGTAGTGACTGGATCCCATCCTGAAATGCAGAAAACGCCTGCAGTGCCAGTCCACTTTTATATGATAGTACGTGTCTTTTAGGCCTACAGAGCACATCCAATTGCCCATCTTCAGGAGAGGTAAGATGGACTTAATCAGGACCATTCTGAACTTAGTGTGTTTCACCAACTTGTTCAGAGTGGTTAGATCTAGGATAGTTTGCAAGCCACAGTCTTCCTGGGTACTAAAAAGAATAAACAGTTATGTAAAAATCTTACCATAACCATAGATGTTCTTCTGTTCTCTATGCTGTAGTATCCATAACATGAGGGAGTCTGCCTCCGGCTGACCGCACGTCCGGCCAGTATACAGAAGTCTAACACTACTGAGAGGTATGTGCGACACTGCACAGTTTCCAAAATGTATGTCTGTCAAAGTGACGTCTGGTATAAAATGGACATTCTGATTTCATTATATGTGTACACATTAGCGCTGAAGTTAATATACCCTAAAAATCACATTTTTTTGTGCCCTATATTTTAATTCGGGCTTAAGAGAGATAGATGTATATTGCTGTTTGCCAGACCGGTTTCCATTTTTACATAGGTAAAACTGAGAGGATGCTGAAAAAGAGGATGCTGAAAAAGAGGATATTTGAGCCCCTCTATGATATTAGAAAACAGGATGAAAATAATGGGTTATATAGGCATATTAAAACCAACCCATCACACTTCTTTTTGGAATTCTGGAAGTTGTGTCAAATGATACAAGGGGTGGAGATTGGAAGAATGACCTGCACACAGCTGAAATGAAATGGCAGCTAAGTTATAATTCTAATGTTACACCAGGTTTAAATGACTATCTCTCAAGCCTGAATTAAAATATAGGGCACAAAAATTGTGATTTTAGGGTATATTAACTTCAGCACTAATGTGTACACATATAACAAAATCTGAGTGTTTTAATGTATATATTTTTAAAAAATGTTATTTGCATAACTTAAATTTTATTGTCATTGGTTGATGCCTTTTTAAATAGAGAATGTTAATTTATTTTCACAGTTCTGAAGTCCGGATGGACGAAGGCGCTTGACTGTGGATATTGTGTTACCGTGGAGTACACATTTTATTTTGTATATACTGCTAATGCTGTGGAGTTACCACATCGTGGAATAAATTGTGTTTTCATCACTCGAGTGAATTCTTTGTTTTTCCAGCATACAGAGTTGTTCTTGGTGTCTGTGTTTCTCTCTCTGCCGGTTTTTGTTTTATAAAATGGACATTGACATTTACCAGACCTCAGGACTGAATGGCGCAAAAAGCAACAGCCTGATGCAAGACAAGGAAAACATGACACCAGTAGTAATACTGCAGCATATAGAAGAGAAGGACATCTACGTTCATAGCTCTGGACCTGGAAATGCCATCAAGTTTACAATGTTGCATGAAAGTATAAACAGATGACCAAGTAGCTGCTTCCAGGACAAAGGAAGTGTCCATGGCCTTTAAAAGAGGTCCCAAAAGGAAAAATGAAGTTATGTACCTACCATAACGCTCCATGTTAGTTGTCTTCTCGCCTTCTTTCTTGCTGGTTGTGTTCGGAGCCAATCCTTGGCTCCGACTCGGCCATCTTCAAAAGCTCGAGAGCTGCTTACTGGCTCGAGGCACCCCCTATATCCCATGATGCCTGGCGCTAGATACCCAGATCTCGTTTGCCAAGTCTAACTTCAGACATAATAAATGAATGTTATCCTAGAATGCATAATTCCTACTGGGGAGACTACTAAGCAGAAGGAAATAGCCAGAGAAGACTCAGCCAGTGCAAAATCAAGAGGAACTCTTCTCGGTCCACTAGGATAGGAGGATGGGATGCAAGAAAGGTGGTGAGAAGACAACTAACATTGAACATTATGGTAGGTACACAACTTCTTTATGTTAAGTTGTCTATCTCGCCTTCATTCTTGCTGTTTGGGACAGTGACCCTAGCACCTAAAATCCTGCGTGGCTCATAGGAAAAGACTCTTCAGAACAGTGGATCTAAAATCAGCTCTGCTCCTGGAAACCAAATCCAACTTGTAATGCGAAATGAAAGTATGTGGGTTGGCCCATGTAGCCGCAGCGCAAATAGATTCCATGGGCAACCTAGCTTGAAAAGCCACTGAAGTGGCTAAAGCTCTGGTGGAGTGACCTTTTGGTTTAACCGGTAATTCTTTATTCCTGAGTTGGTATATGAATGTGATGATAGAAGACAACCACCTGGATAAGGTCACCTTGGAGACCGGAAGACCCTGCTTACCTGCTGCATAAGACAGGAACAGTTGATCTGATTTTCCAATGTCTTTGGTTCTACATAAATAAAAGCATAGTTGCCTGTGAACATCTAGCTGATGCAACTTATACTCCGCCCTGTTGGAGAGGTTTGGGAAAAACGCAGGAAGGTCTATGGACTGATTCAAGTTACTCTCTGAAGAGACCTTAGGAAGGATTAGTCCTAAGAGCAACCCTGTCATTGTGGAACACGAGGTATGGGGGATGGATAGAAAGAGCCTGTAGTTCCGAAACTCTTCTAGCTGAAGTAATAGCTACCAGAAAAAGGGTTTTCCAAGATAAGAACTTCAGTGAACAAGAAGCTGCAGGTTCGAAAGGGGGCAGAATTAGCAAAGTTAAAATCAAATTTAGATCCCACGGAGCCCGAAAGGGGGGGGGGCAAGAGCACTCCCATCTGCAGCTGGGCTTGGATGAACCTTCGCATCATCCGGTCCAAGTCTGCATCTGACAGGCTGTATGTAGATCTCGAAGAGGCCACCGAGGCAGGCCTGGAGTGCTGCCTCGATGACCTCGACGGATATCGGGTCTCCTCCTCCTCGGGTCCTGGGGAGAAGCAAGGAGATCGGAGCAGAGGAGGAGGAGACCTGGAAGCCGTGGAGGGAGAAGCCCGCTTAGCCGGGGGAAGGGCGAAGCAGAGGCCTTGGCCCGCCGCTTGTGGTGCTTCTCCCTCCGTTTTTCCCTCCTGGCCTCCCTGTCCTCCGGCACTTTAGTGGGAGTTTGAATCCCGGCCGGGGGAAGGGGGGAAGGAGTGGCTACCACCACAGGCTGAGGAGGTGCCATGGGAGGAGCGGAGGCCGAAGCCGAATCCGGAGGCAAAAGCACCGCCAGGACAAGCTTCGACATCCGCTCTTTCAGTGCCCTGGGGTTGAACGCTGCACAAATGGTACATCCTGAAGAGAGGTGTTCAAACCCAAGGCACCGAACACACAGAGTGTGGCCATCAGCCGGAGATAGCTTATGGCCACACTCGGTGCATTTAGAAAAAATAGGTTTTGGGGCCTCTGCCATACCCAAAACTAAAGTACACTACACAAGCACACCAGGCCCCAAACACAAACACACACAGATGCACTCTAACGACCAGAGAGGGGAGGGTGAAAACCAAAAAAAAAAAATGAAGAAATTCACTTAACTGTTTAGAAAACACTAGGAGCTCTAAAATCTTGCTACACACTCAAGCGCGCCAAACTAGATCTGAGGTCATAGGAGGTTGGCAAGAGATTATGGGTGAGGGGAGGAGCTAGGAGCTCGGATCCATAGCTATGCTACAAGTTGCCAGCTCGGATCCGATATCGGACCCAAGACCCACAGGTTGCTGACAAATGAAGTCCCTACTCCAGATCAAATGGTCTGACGTGGAGCACTAATGTGGACATCATCCACCACGCAAGATGCTTCTTGCATGTCTGATTGATCATAATCATTTAAGACCTGGGAAGTTGCTGGAAGGACCATTGGGTGAAAAGAAGCCACTGGAGAATCCGCCTGTGAAAACGAGCTAGAGGGACAAGTACGATCGCTGCTGCCATGAGACCTAGCATTTGAAGGACAAACCTGGCTTGAATCCTTTTGCATGCTAATGAAACATTGACATGCTGACAAATCACTAATACCCTGTCTGGTGGGTGGCTCGCTAACATGTCTTTGGTATTTAAATTTGCACCTATAAAGGTGATAGACTGACAGGGTGACAATGCAGACTTTTCGAAATTTATTGCGATACCTAGCCTGGAGCAAGTGTCGATGGTGCAGCCTCTGGCTCGCAGAAGGTGATGTCGGGTGGTAGCAGTGAGGAGCCAGTCTTCGAGATATGGAAACACCTGGAATCCTTGCCGTCTCAGGTGAGTGGTAACTACTGCCATACATTTGGTAAACACCCTGGGGGCTGTGGTGAGACCAAAGGGCAGAGCTCTGAACCGATAATGGCTGGCCCCCAGCCGGAAGCGAAGGAATCTTCAGGAGCGTCTGTCCATTATGATGTGGTAGTATGCATCCTGAAGATCTATGGAGCACATCCAATTTTCCTGACCCAGAAAGGGTAAAATGGACTAAAGTGTGACCATCCGGAACTTCATTCTTCGTACAGACTTGTTTAGTCTGCTGAGATCCAAAAAGGGTCTCCAGTCCCCTGTCTTTTTAGGTACCAAAAAGAACCTTGAGTAAATTCCGGATCCTTGTTGGTCTGCTGGGACTTGCTGGATGGCCCTTTTTCTTATCAGTTTTGGGACTTCTTGCACTGCTTGGTCCCTTAGATTGGGTGGAACATCTGGAAGGGACTTGTTTGAACTTAAGGGGGTGCGAACGAAGGGAATTCTGTAGCCTCCGGATATGACGGACTGTACCCATTTGTCTTGTGTTATGTCTTGCCAGGCTCTTGGGTACAGCGATAATCTTCCCCCGACTGCCTCCAGAGGTGAGCAGCCGAACAACCCTTCAGGGATGCTGGAAGGGCTTGTCAGAGAAAGATTTTCTGCTGTCCTGGTTTTGCGGACCCCCTCTGCCATGAGGGCGGCGTCTATTATTGCTCCCTCCTCTGCCCCTGGTGGGGAACTCACCACGTGTCCCCAGCAAGGCTCCTTGGGATTTCAGGAACATCTTCCCACTCTTCAGACCCTTAGGATATGGTCTGGAGGGAGTGGAAAAATGGACTCCTACAGCAGAGAGAGTCTTCCCTTCGTGCTCACACCTGGTAAGGGTATCTTTCACCTGTGATCCGAAGAGAGAGGAACCATCAAAAGAGGTATTGGTGAAAGACGCTCTGAAAGATTCCGCAAAGTTACATAGCCGCATCCAAGCGTGCCTCCTTAGGGCCACGCCTGTGCCTGCGGCTCTACTCGCACCATCGGCTGCATACGAAATGAGCCGCATGGAGGAGTTTACCACTGAATTAAGAGTCGTCAGCTGGGAGGCTGCCTTAGCCTGGGCCCACTCAGCTGATGGATCTTGGGAGGGTATTCTCCAAGCTCTTTCAGGAGATACCTCTGAAGATGGGTAAATTGGACAGGTAATTCAGGGACCGCATGGAAAGGGTCGCTGAAGAGAACAACCGCTTCCCATATCTGTCCATTGTCCTGGACTCCTTGTTAGGGGGATGGACAGATGAAGTTTCAGCCAACTCCTTCTTTGTAGCCTCTGCTACCACCATGGCATCAAAGGGGACACCCTTGGTCAAGAACTGTTTGTCCTGCGGGGCAGTAATGAACTTGGCAGGTCTTCTAGGGGTCGGTTCCACTGTGTCTGGAGCCGTCCACGCCTTTCGAGCCACCACAAACATCAGTGGGTCAAAAGGCAGAGACCCCGAGGAGGTGGAAGGTCGGGATCCAAACGCATCCAGGAATACAGACTCATCCTCGGAAAGGCTTAGGGTAGTCCAGTTTCCCCTCTGCCTAAGCATCTCAAGGATGTCTGAGAAGGAGACATCTTCAGAGGGGGATCTTGGGGACCCTTCCGACTCCTAACTCTGTATCCAATGTGACAGACTCATGGGAGTTAACATGCTTCCTCTTGCATTTTCTCTTGAGAAATGGCTCCTCTGAAAGATCAGGGGAGGCCTCGGAAAAGGATACCCCCAAAGGGGTGTCCTGGAGCGCTGGATCCCCACGCTTGGGGTCTGGAAGAGGGGGCAGAGGCTGACGCAGGCACTCTAGGGGGAGGAGCCGATGGGGTCAATCGTGGGACTGACTCGGGGGCCAGTTCACTCCACCTCGAAGGCGTCCCTGCCCGAACGCAGAGAAGGCTCAGGCTCCGAAGAAACCAGAAGCCCACCCCGCACCGAGGGAGACGGCTCCGAGGCAGATGTGGGAACAGATCTCACCTGCGCCGAAGCACCGAGGGAGAGCAGGGTCGAACAAGGGTCCGATGCCACTCGCCCCCTTGGAGCCGACGAGGGAGTCACGGCGCCCAGATCCCTCCAAGGAAGGTACCATGGAAGGGATAGGAGCCGATGACGGAACCAAAAGAGAGGGTATCAGCGCTGATGGTTCCATGACTCGAACCCCAACGAACTCCGGCTCCGAGCTCATAGGAAGAGTCGGAGGACAAATATCTACAGCTGTGGACGGAGCAGACTCCTGATGAGGACTGGACAACATTTTGGCTAGGGCCTGTGATTTTAAGAGCCTACTGTCCACGCTTCCCAAGTCATGGTCTGAAAGTCTAGAGGACCGAGAAGAGTGGGATAAACGATGACTATGCTCCGATTGGAGCAGGGGCGACTTCGGAGCCAAACATATCGACTCCAAAGGAGGAGACCTGGATCTCTTTCGACTCTCAGCCGGCTCCGAAGACAGTGTCGGAGACGACTGGGAGGGAGGGACATTGGTTCCAGCCGGAGCTGAAATGGATTGCGTGGCTTCACCCAACGATGGCTCCGAACTGGGAGCAGACGGTTTAGGTGGCCTGAAAGATTTCACCGGCTGAGCCTTCGCCGGTGAATCTTGGGGTTTAAGCATACCCCTCAGAATCAATTTATTTTTGCGCTCCTGCAGGACTCTTGGACTGAAGGCATGACAGATCGAGAAGAGTCCTGCAGATGCACAGCACCCAGACAATATTGTGTGACCATCTGTCAGAGACATCTTCTGACAGCATGAGTTACACTTCTTGAATGCGGACGGTTTTGGATCCTTGGACATCCTAGGGAGAAAACCAAGGACAAGTTTCCACATAGATGGTTAAGATAACCAACAGTAAAAGTTAACACTCTACAGTTACCACAACCCACTACAAGTACCACTACAACAAAAAATATCGAAAACTATCACTAAACACTAACCGTGATTAATTAGAAGAAAATGTTTTTTTTTTTTTTTTTTTTAAATTTAAGAGAGATAGAAAGGTTAACCTCTAAATTAAACGGAAAGAACCTTTATGTGGAAAAGGGAGAGAAGGGGGAGGGAAAACTAACAAACGAGTTTCTTAAGAAAGCTTATTCGACCTGAGCCAGTAGAACAACCTTGCAGCAGAAGCGGCAAACCAGATCTGGGTATCTAGCACCAGGCATCATGGGATATAGGGGGGCCTCGAGCCAATAAGCAGCTCTCAGGCTTTTAAAGATGGCAGTCGGAGCCGAGGATCGGCACCGAACCAGCAAGAATGAAGGCGAGATAGACAACTTAACATCAACTGTTTTACTGGAATGTGCCCTAATAGGTGAGAGAAGATTATTTTCCATGGGTCACAAACAGAAGGAAATAGTTTTGGAAATCCAAGTGGAAATAGTCTGCTTGGAAACAGGTTGGTCCAGGGCCCTTGGGTGATGGGAAACAGGCGGTCAGATTTCCAAATAAGTTTGTTTTTTTTCGAGATAATAGAGTTGTCTGTGCACATCTAAGGTGTGCATCATCTTCTCGCTAGAGGATTGAGGAGAGAGGAAAAAGGTTGGAAGACTGATGGACAGAGAACTCATTAATCAACTTGAGCATAAAGGAGGGGTTAGTGCTTAGAGAAACCCTATCTGTGGAAAACTGCGAAGGGGAGGAAGACATGACAGTCTGACTCAGACACCTTTCCGGCAGAAGTAATGGCCACGAAGAGGACTGTTTTCCAAGGGAGACAGAGATATGCTTTAGGTCTTGAAACTCCCTGCCTTTCTCCTTAAGAGATTTGAAATTCTCTGCAGCTGATGTACCAAACAAGGCCTTGTTATCCAGGGGAGCATCCATGATTTTTACCTTAATATCAGGCAAAGGTTGGAACACGAGCCAAGAATACATCCTTCAGGACCGACCCAGATGCAGCTGTCTAGCTGATGCCTCCACAGCATCATAACTACACTTTATGGAATGTCGTGTAACCTGAGCTGAAGAGTTAAGGAGGGAGCAAAGCTTAACCTTAGTGGGAGAGTCAGGAAGCTCAGATAAGTGTTTATCAGCATCCGAAAAAAAGAGCCAAAGAATACTTGGTCATATGGGTCTGAGAGTAAACGACCCTGAAGGCGAGAGTAGCTGAAGTATCATCCTTTTTTTCCTGTTCTCTCTATGACCTTGCTCTCCTTATCCGACAGGAGCAGGGACGTGGAAGGTAGCATCTTGGATGCTTTGTCTGCAGAAACAAAAATGGTAGCAGGGTCTGCAGAGGGACATTTGAATAGGAATATATAGTTCTCCTGCACTTTATAAAATCTATCTGGCCTTTTGGCTGCTGGAGGTTGAGAATCTGGGCACTTGGATGCAGCAGCAACAGCATCATGGCATGCTGGCAGGACTACAGGTATGGCAGATTGGGAAGGGGAGTTCATCTGTAGAAGGACATAGTACCTTTTTTGGATGTCTGTTACCCAACAATCCCACATGAAAAAAGTACAGTTTTGTACCTACCATAAATGTAGATGTCCGATAGGTATGCATCTGCAGTCATCACATATGGGTTGTCCTGCCTCAGGCAGCCCTTCGGTCGGCCAGATTCCAAAGTCTGGGTCTGGCCTCGGCTGATGTCACTCTTTCCCCAACGTCAGAGCGTCTGGGGTATAAAAGCATCACCCGACGCCATCTTCCTCAGTTTTTCTTGCCCCAGATGCCAGGTGCCCTCTAGGAAGGCTAAATTTGGTGGAATGCAATACAATTCCAAACATTTGCAGAAAAATATAGGTACTATGTCCTTCTACAGATGAACTCCCCTTCCCCATCTGCCATACCTGTAGTCCTGCCAGCATGCCATGATGCTGTTGCTGCTGCATCCAAGTGCCCAGATTCTCAACCTCCAGCAGCCAAAAGGCCAGATAGATTTTATAAAGTGCAGGAGAACTATATATTCCTATTCAAATGTCCCTCTGCAGACCCTGCTACCATTTTTGTTTCTGCAGACAAAGCATCCAAGATGCTACCTATTATGCATTAGATAGTGGAGCTTTTCTCCTCGGGCCTCCACTGAAAATGGACATGTATCCAGTTGGACTAGCCCGGTTAACAAATGTAAAATAAAATAAATAAAAAAATATATATATATATATATATATATATATATATATATATATATATATATATATATACACACACAAACAAATACACCATAATAGAGTCCCCCAGCTAGCTAATAGAGAGGTAAGCACCCTAATACCACAGAGGGGAAGGAGGGAGGGTAAACCTGACTGCAGATGCATACCTATCGGACATCTACATTTATGGTAGGTACAAAACTGCACTATGTCCTTCAAGGATGCATCTGCAGTCATCACATATGGGTAGAATACCATAGCCAATCTGGGGGTGGAGGTACTAAGTAAAGGATGGTGTAGTTAAGATACCCTGCAGGACTGCCGTAGCAAAACCTGCTCTGGATCTGGAGTATAAAGGTAAATTGTAATGCTTGGCAAATGCATGCACGGAGCTCCATGTAGCAGCTTCTAAAATGTCCTTGGTAGCCACCCCTCTTAGGAAGGCTGTGGTGGTGGCTGTGGCTCTCGTGGAATGAGGTCTAATGTTAGCTGGCACAGTTTTTCCATGAAAGGAGTAACAAAAACAAATGCAATTTCCTATCCATTTTGAAATTGTCTGTTTGGAAATTGCTTTTCCTTGGGCCCCAGCAGCATATGCTACAAACAACTTGTCAGTCTTTCTGTAACTTTTAGTTCTGTCCAAGTAGTAGCGCAATTGTCTGTGTATGTCCAGGGTGTGCAGAAGTTTCTCCCCTTTATTTTGTGGTTGTGGGAAGAATGTAGGCAAGTGAATAGCTTGGTTCAAAGATACCCTGGATACCACCTTTGGCATAAATGTAGGATTGGTCCTCAAAGAAACTGATGAAAGATAAGAAATGGCTGCACTGCCATTAAAGCTTGTAACTCAGATACTCTTCTTGCTGACGTTATGGCCAGAAGGAAGGCAGTTTTCCAAGACAGAAACTGTAGATATGCCGATGCTGCTGGTTCAAAGGGAGGAAGTGTTAGTTTTTCCAACAGGAAGTTAAGGTCCCAGGTAGGCAGAGGTGGTTTCCTTGGAGGATTGATGTTTTTGATTCCTCTTAGAAACTGTCTTAGGAGAGGATGAGAGAAGACAGGTGGATTAACATTGTATTCTGCTGAAATTGCAGAGGCATGGATCTTAATGGAAGAGTAAGACAGGCCATTGTGGAACAATTCTGCCAAATATTCCGTCCCATAGCAATATTGTCCCCAATATCTAAAGTCATGGAATGGTGTATTCACAAACAACTATTACACTACCTCACTTATAACAGTCTTCTGTCCCCAACCCAGCATGGCTTTCGCCCCCATCACAGTACAACCACTGCCCTACTCTCCTTTGTTGACTCAGTCAATAACTACCGCAACAACAAATTAATTTCCTCTGCTCTCTTCCTTGATCTATCAAAGGCTTTTGACATGGTCAACCACCAGCATCTGCTTCATACCCTTGAAACCCTACATCTCGGCATCCCAACTATAAACTGGTTTAAGGCCTACCTCTCTTGCAGGCAACAAGCCGTCCTATGGCAAAACAAGCTATCCAACGTACTCCCTAACACCATTGGCGTTCCTCAGGGCTCTATACTTGGTCCTCTTCTTTTCTCAGTCTTCATAAATGATCTTCACTCATTCATCCCCAATTCTACATGCATCCAATATGCAGATGACCACCTTGATCTGTTCTGATGCCTCCCTCCTGAAACTTCAAGCAATAACCCAAAACTGTTTTACTTTAGTTGAAAAATGGTTCTCTAAACTGCAACTCATCCTTAATCCTACTAAAACCAAACTATTACTATTTTTCCCCTCTGCATCTACTCCTCTAGGAAAAGAACCTTTGAATGCGGACAACACGTTCCATGTGGAATCCACAAATGGTACCATCATAGTCCCAGTCTCTCATACCAAATTACTAGGTGTGACCATTGATAACCAGCTTAAATTTGATATACACATTAACCAAACCATTAAATCCGTAAACAAAAAACTAGGATCTATGTACAGAATAAAAAATTTCTTAACCCCTCACACCAAACTAACCATTGCTCGCACTCATCTCCTCTCCACACTCCTTTATGCCTCCCCAATACTATCATTCCTCAATAAGCGTGAACTCAACAAACTTACTGTTGCCTATAATCATATAGCCAGATTTATCACAGGAAAGTACAGTTTTGTACCTACCATAAATGTAGATGTTCGAAGATCCACATTGCTGCAGTCCTTACACTTGGGGTAGTCCGCTGTCCTCGGTCGGCCCGAATATCAAAGTATTAGGCTGACGTCGGTCAAGGCGCTTAAGACTGACATCAGAACGTCAGGGTACAAATGCGCATGACCGACGTCATATCCTCAGTCTTTTCTTGCCCCAGATGTCAGAAGACCCTAAACAGAAAGGTCAAAACCAAAAGACAGCAAAAAACAACCAACCACCCTTGCAGTAATCATATGAACAGTATATACAATATGTACAAAATATACAACCCAAACCACACAACCGCCTCTAACAACAGAGGGGAAGGAGGGAGGTAATTGGACTGCAGCAATGTGGATCTTCGAACATCTACATTTATGGTAGGTACAAAACTGTACTATGTTCTTCATCTCACATTGCTGCAGTCCTTACACTTGGGTAGAATCCCAAAGCAGAGGTAAGGGAGGATGGCAAAACTATAAAGTAGTAGGGGCTGCCAAAATGCCCTGTAAAATAGCAGTGGCAAACCCAGCCCTAGATTTAGAGTAAAGTGGAAGGTGGTAATGCTTAGAGAAAGTATGCACTGAACTCCAAGTAGCTGCCTCCAAAATATCTTTAGTTGCCACCCCCCTTAAAAAAGCTGTAGAAGTGGCAGTAGCTCTAGTGGAATGAGGCCTAATACCAGCTGGGATCTCCTTACCATGATGGGAATAACAGAAAGCAATACAAAATCCAATCCACTTAGAAATAGTTTGTTTTGACACAGGCTTGCCCTGAGAACCCAAAGCAAAAGAAACAAACAACTGCTGAGACTGCCTGAACCCTTTAGTTCTGCTCAAATAACATCTCAACTGCCTGTGTATATCCAAGGTGTGCAAAATCTTCTCCCCTTTATTTTGGGGGTTTGCATAAAAAGTAGGCAAATGAATAGCTTGGTTTAAGGCCACACTAGAAACCACCTTAGGCATAAAGGAAGGATTAGTACGTAAAGATACCCTATCCTTATGGAAAATTAAGAAAGGCTCAACTGCCATAAGGGCCTGTAATTCAGAAACCCTTCTCGCAGAGGTAATGGCCAACAAAAAAGCAGTCTTCCATGATAAATATTTCAACTCGGCAGTAGCTGCAGGCTCAAAAGGTTGTAGAGTAAGTTTTTCCAACACAAAATTGAGATCCCAAGCAGGAGTAGGAGCTCTTCGTGGGGGTCTTATATTCTTTGCCCCTCTAAGGAATTGCTTAAACAAAGGATGAGAAAACAATGGTGGATCACAGTCATAGTGAGCAGAAATTGCTGCAGCATGAATCTTAATAGAAGAGAAGGACAATCCTTTGTCCAGTAACTCAGCAAGATATTGAAGAGCCACACTTAAATTAGGCTTAGCAACATCAAAGTCCTTTGCTGCACTCCAAAATAAAAATCTCTTCCATTTATCTGCGTATACTTTCCTTGTACTAGGCCTTCTGGCCTCCAAAATAACATTCAAAACTTGCTGCGGAAGTTGAGACCCTCCAGGGTTTAAAACAGAATATGCCAGGCTGTTAGGTGAAGAGAGTGAAGTTTGACATTGAGTAAATGACTGTTCTCTTGAGACAGCAGGTGTGGAATCAAGGCAAAGGCCATGGAGGCTCCCGAACCAGACTTCTCAGTAATGGGTACCAGTGCTGTCGAGGCCAATCTGGAGCTATTAGAATCATCTTTGGCTTGTCCTGTCTGACCTTTAGTAGTACCTTTGGGAGGAGAGGCAGAGGTGGAAAGGCATACACATGAAGATTGCTCCAATTGAAAGAAAGAGCATCCACTTTCCAAGCTGTGGGATGAAACCTTTTTGTGCAAAACTTTGGCAGCTGGTAATTTAGTGGGGAAGCGAACAGATCTATGTCTGGAGTTCCCCATGACACTGTCAATTTCTGAAATACATGAGGATCCAATTTCCACTCATGGGGATCCATAATTAGTCTGCTCAACACATCTGCTAAGGAGTTCTGTGCTCCCGGCAGAAACCTTGCCTGAAGATTGAGCTGTAAACTGAGAGCAGTCTCCCACAAAATCATTGCTTGTCTGCACAGAGGATAAGAATGTGTTCCCCCTTGCTTGTTGATGTACCACATGACAGTTGTGTTGTCTGTTAGAACCAACACCTGCCCTGGAAGAAGTAAATCCTTGAAAGCTATTAATGCAAATTGGACTGCTAACATCTCCTTCAAGTTGATATGTAGATGTTGTAGTCTGGCAGGCCACGTGTCTTGTATCCACTTTCCATTTAGATGAGCTCCCCAAGCTTTGTCTGAGGCATCTGTCGTTAGAATCTGACTCGCCTCTGGCCGGGTCACAGAGAGTCCCTTGTTTAGGTGACATTCCTGAGCCCACCACAAAAATTCCTTTTGAATGCAAGGTATTATCTGAATGACAGTGTCCATATCCTGGCAGTGCTGTGTCCATACATTTGAGATACCATTGTAGCTTCCTCATATGCAGTTTGGCATTGGGAAGCACCAAAATACAAGATGCCATGAACCCCAAGGCTTGAAGGACTGTCCTTGCAGTCAGCCTGGACTGATGAGACAATTGATGGAAGTAAAGAGCAAGATTCTTTTGCTTGTCCGGGGTCAAAAAGGCCATCTGGGATGCTGTATTCAGTCTCACACCCAGAAAGCACATGTCTTGAGAGGGTACTAGACTGGACTTTATTTCGTTCACAGAATACCCCAGGCATCTTAGCACTGCTATCACGTATTGCAAATGATGAAGAAGCTCGTCCCTTCCTTTGGCCAGAATCAGGCAATCGTCCAAATAAGGATAGATTTGTATTCCTTTTAGCCTGAAGAAAGCAATCACTGGAGCCAGAACCTTTGTGAACACTCTGGGCGCAGTAGATAAGCCAAAGGGCAATGCAGAGAACTGATAATGAGAAGTCCCAGCTCAAACGCAGATACTTCCTGCAACTTAGCCTGATAGGAACATGAAGGTAAGCTTCCTTGAGATCCAGAGTCACCATCCAGTGATCTTTGCCCAGCAGAGGTAAAAGCTGTTGTAACGTCAACATTTTGAACTTGGGAATGTCCAGATAAGTGTTGAGGATAGATAAATCCAAAATTGGTCTCCACGTGTTCCCCTTCTTTGGTACTAGGAACAGGCGAGAATAAAATCCTAGGCCTACTTCTGGCAGAGGGACCGGCTGTATGGCCCCTATTTGCAGCAGCAGAGAAATTTGTTTGTGAGCCTCTATTCTTTGCTGAGGAGGAACGTCTGGCATGCCTTTGAAAGGAGGCAAGGTATGGAAATAAAACCTGTAACCTTGGTGTATAATATCCAATACCCATTTGTACTGGGTAATCAAACTCCAATTTTCTTTGAAGAGTGCCAACCTTCCTCCCAAAGGTGCTGCCAGACAAGAAGGCTCTGGCAGCTGAAAAGGTAGGTCATTGGGCCTGTTTACGAAAGGACTGGCCCCTGCCCTCACCAAGACTGCGCAGGTGAACTCCCTGTTCTAGGTCTGAAAGAGCTCTGAGAGCTTCCCCTATCACGTCTAGATTTTCCAATAGACTGTGAATCATAAGAAGGATACGTCCACCCCTTAGCAGGCCAATTCCTACTAAACTTGGAGGCTGAACTTGCAAAAATCTTTAACAGTCTGCATAGACTTAGCCTTGTCTTCCATTTTCTTTAAAACTGCCTCCACAGGTGAACCAAACAATACATCAGACTGTAAAGGAGCATCTAAAATCCTTGTCTTAACATGGTCAGATAAGTTCTGATCCCTCAGCCAGGCGTGCCTACGAAGAACTGACCCAGTGGCAGCCACCCTAGACGAGGCCTGTACAGCATCAAATCCACATTGTAAAGAATGCTTACCCACTTGTTCAGAAACATGTACCAAATCTTGTAATTCTTTACACTCAATACCTTCCGCCAGAGCATCTACCTTAGACTTCAATTGAGAAAGAAGATAGTTTTGATATTTCAACATGTGAAACTGGCAATTCAAAGCCCTCATAGCTAAGGTGGAAGAAGTATAGACTTTCTTTCCCCATCTATCCAAAGCTCTGGCCTCTATCTGGAGGAACCGGATTTTTTACCACAGAGGCTTTGACACCCTTAGGTCCCTGACTAACTGTTTCTGGATCTGCCCTAGGACTCTTATACAGATATTTATGAGCTTCAGGCACCCTATAATACCTGTCCGGTTTAACAGGAGCAGGAGGCAAAGAATCAGGATTAAGTGAAGCCTCTGCAAACACATCTTCCACAACATCCAGAACAGGAGGAATAGCCAAAGGCCTATGCTGGGGTAAAAGCAAAAATTCCTAAGCCTTTTCCTGGAATCAGAGAAGTCCTGACCTTCCCATTTAAAATGTTCCCTCATAGAATGAAGAGTCTCTGAAAAAGAAAAATCCTCTGGAGGAGAAGCAGAAGGAGTAGGATCATCCACATCCGAATCAGAATAAGGAGAATACTCCTGCAAGTCTTCAGCCGAAGACTCTGAAACATCAGAAACCTGCGCAAAACTCCCCAACTCTGGTTCCACCCTAGGCCTCTTATCAGGAGGGGGCAAAGAACCTCTACTCAAAGTAATTAAATCCTCTGCCATTTTGAGCATGTGCTTCTTGGGCACAGATCCTGAAGAACTAGGAGTGACACCAACAGCAGCTAAACCCGGCCTGACTCTGGGAGAAGCCTTGGAAACAGAAGGAGAGGGCCTAACCACCCTAGGAAGGGAGGGGAGTACAGTAACCTGAGAAGCCCCTTCAGCCTGGCCTGCCTCCTGAGAGGCCACATCCTGCAAAATCAAAGTCTCCCCCTGGGACTCCAGAGAAGCCTCCGGCGGAACCACCGGTTCCACTGAAGCCTCCAAAGAACCGGCGTCCGGTACGGACGACTCTTCTTGTCTGGGTTTAGCTGCTTTGTCTTTGCGCTTCTTCGAAGAAGCGGGCGTCGGAGCATCCGACGGCATATTGTAATTGCACCGCTTCCCGAAGACCAACCTGGCACAATCTAACCTTCGCTTAATAGTGCGCTTATTAAACCTAGCACAAAAGCGACACCCAACAACGTCGTGCTCAGGCCCCAAACAAGGAATACACAAACTATGATAATCCCTATGCGGTATCTGCTTCCCACAAGAAATACAGTTATTCACTTTTTCTGACATCCGGTAAACCACTGAGGCAAGAAAAACTAAAATATTCCCCAACGGGGTACTTAGCCAACTTTGACTCGGTCTGAAACTCCGAATTCGAAAAATTTCAGAACGCCGAACGGCACTTGCAACGCTGCTTCTGCATCGGACCATGCGGCAAAAAAGACTGGGGATATGACGTCGGTCATGCGCATTTGTACCCTGACGTTCTGATGTCAGTCTTAAGCGCCTTGACCGACGTCAGCCTAATACTTTGATATTCGGGTCGACCGAGGACAGCGGACTACCCCAAGTGTAAGGACTGCAGCAATGTGAGATGAAGAACATCACCGTATCGTACTCACCATTGCCTCAACCTAAATACCCTTGGCTGGCTAGAACTCCCCAATCTTCTCAAACTCAACCAACTTACAGAAGCTTTTAAAATTATCAACCAACCGGACAGAACCCCCTCACTGAGCAAAATCCTGACCCCCTACTCCAACCTAAAATCTCTCAGGTCAGCCAATAGTCTCCAGGTACTTACCATTAAATCCAATAACTCTGGGGGCGATGCTCTCTACGCCAACTCCACTGGAAAGCTATGGAATTCCCTTCCTACTAGCCTAAGACTCATGACCTCGATTAATCAATTCAAAAATCACCTCAAACTCTCTCAGGTCTCATTGGTCATGCCCATGTTCTAAACCAGACTAGTCTCCACCCCAGAGATTACTAACCTTACCGCTCCGGCTTCATCTTGTAGCCATGCTTAGGATTATCTATACAATAGTGTTATTGTTGTGATTGTTATTTCTACAAATATGTAACTACAATCTCTTTTTCTATTGCCTATATGTCATGCTACTCTATACCATTTGTAAATGTATTTTGTATTCTTTCTATGTGTGGAGCTTTTCTCCCCGGGCCTCTACTGAAAATGGACATGTATCCAGCTAGACTAGCCCGGTCAACAAATGTAAAATAAATAAATAATAAAAATAAAATGTGCCATGTTCATCAGTGTCACATCTAGGCCCTTTGTTGTTCCAAGTGTAAAATCTTTTCCATTATGGTGAATATGCCTTCCTTGTGGAAGGCCGGTGAGCTTCCATAATAATATCCTTCACTCTCTGGGATAGGTTATCCTGAGGAGTCGTCATGGTATTCTCCAGGCAGTTAGCTGCAAGGTTTTCAGGTTGGAATGCAGAGTCTTGAAATTGTGCTGCGTCAGTAGAAGTGGCCATAGGGGGAGAGGCCACTGTTTCGTCTGTGACATGCTCTTTAACAGTGGGTACCAGTGCTGTCTTGGCCAGTTTGGAGCTATCAGAATCACTCTGGGCTGCTCTGCCCTGATCTTCAGTAAGACCTTGGTCATTAATGGAAGAGGTGGGAAAGCATACACTGTTAGAGCTTTCCAGCTGAAAGAGAGAGCGTCCACTTTCCATACTTGTGGGTGGTGTGTTCTTGAGCAGAATTTCTTCAGTTGATGATTGTGGGAGGATGCGAACAGATCTATTTCCAGCCTTCCCCATGATTGTGTTATGAGTAAGAAGATGTCTGGGTGCAGCATCCATTCGTGTGCATCCATGGTAGTTCTGCTTAAGCTGTCTGCCAGTATATTGTCTTTCCCTGGCACGAACTGGAACTGTAGCTGTATATTGAGTTTCAAGGAAAGTTCCCATAGATTCATTGCCAGTCTGCAAAGAGGGTAGGAAAGGGTGCCTCCTTGCTTATGTACCACATAACTGTGGTGTTGTCTGTCCTTATGAGCAGGTGGCCTTGATGAAGGAAAGGTTTGAAGGCCTCGATTGCGTGTATCACTGCCAGCATTTCCTTTTGGTTTATGTGCATGTGCAGCTCTTTTTGTGACCATAGCCCTTGGATACATCTGCCCTCCATGTGTGCTCCCCAACCTTGGTCTGAAGCGTCCGTGGTGATGGTTTGGTTGGCTCTTGGCTTGCTGAAGGGCAACCCGCTGTTAGAGTGGCAGGCTTGAGCCCACCACATAAATTCCTTTTGAAGGCATGGAATGAGTGGGATCAAAGTTTCTAAGCTGTGACTGTGCTGAGTCCATAAACTCCTTAGGTACCATTGTAATTTTCTCATATGCAGTCTTGCTTGTGGAATCAGAAGAATGCAAGATGCCATGTAACCCAGGGCCTGCAGGATTTTCCTTGCAGTCAGCTGAGTTTGTCTTGTCAGATTCTTGAAGTAATCCGGTAGTTTTTGTTTTTCTTCTGTGAGAAAGGCCATTTGGGTGGTTGTGTCTAGATCTGCACCCAGAAAAGTTATTCTTTGGGATGGAACAAGTCTTGATTTGTGGATGTTGACTGTATATCCCAAGGCCTGTAGCAGGTGGATGGCATAGTCCAAGTCCTTTAACAGAGTTTGCTTGCTGTCCGCTTGTATAAGGCAGTCATCCAGATATGGGTAGATTTGAATCCCCTGAAGTCTGCAGTGTGCAATTACTGATGCCAGGCATTTCGTGAACACTCTGGGTGCAGTAGATAAGCCAAAGGGCAATGCTGAGAATTGATAATGCTCTGACCCTGCAAGAAATCTGAGGTGTCTTCTGCAGCTTTGTCGGATAGAGACATGCAGGTATGCCTCCTTGAGGTCTAGAGTCACCAGCCAAGACCCCTTGCCCAGCATGGGAAGGAGTTGCTGTAGTCTCAGCATTTTGAATTTTGGCACAATGAGGTAAGTATTCAGTGCGGACAAGTCGAGAATAGGCCTCCATTTGATTTTCTTTTCTTGGAACAAGGAATAATCTGGAGTAAAATCCTTGGCCTTGTTCTGAAAGAGGTACCTTTTCTATGGCTTTCATTTGTATTAAGTTGGTAATTTGCTTCAAAGCCTCTGCCCTCTGATTTGGTGGCAGGTCTGGCATGCCTTTTCTTTTTGGCAATGTGTGGAAATGGAACCTGTATCCTTTGACTATTATTTGCAGTGTCCATGTGTCCCTTGTAATGCTGTGCCAATTTTTTGAGAATAAGGAAAGCTTTCCGCCCAAAGGTGCTTCTAATTGAGCCCTGGTCGGCTGAGTCAAAATAAAGTCATTGAGTCTGTCCTGGTGTAGCAGTTGTAGTTCCTGCACTACCTCTCTGGTTGGGAGGCTGCCACTGACGGCCTCTGTAGGAGCCTCTAGCTTGCCCTCTGGCACGTCTATTCCTGCCTCTCTGAGATCTGAGTCTGGAAAGGACCAATTCTTAGTAGGCCAATTTCTACTGAATCTCGGTGGTTGGACTTGCAAAAAGTTTTTGACTGTTTGCACAGATTTTGCCTTTTCTTCAAATTTCTTTAAGACCTCTTGAGCCATGGAACCAAATAGTTTTTGCTTTTCCACAGGAGCATCCAAAAGCTTAGCTTTAACATGGTCTGGCAGAGATTGTTCCTTCAGCCAGGCATGCCTACGTATAACTGCACCTGTCATAGCTGACCTACATGAAGCTTCCAATGCATCATAACCACACTGTAAGAAATGGTTACTAACCTGCTGGGAGTTATGCACCAGATCCTGAAGGGATTTGCGATCAAGGGGTTCAGAAGAGGACAGTTTCTTATGCAATTCATCTAACAAATACTCTTGGCACTGTATCATATGAAATTGGCAATTTAATGCCCTCATGGAAAGAGTTGCAGAAGTATACACTTTCTTACCCCATCTCTCTAATGCTCTGGACTCCCTTTTAGAGGGTAGAGGATTTTTAGCAGTGGCAGCAGCAACCCCTTTTGGGCCCTGGGAAATAGTTTCTGGATCAGCAGAGTGGGCCTTGTACAGGTGTAGGTGTGAGTCCGGGACCCTGTAGTACCTATCAGGTTTGGCAGGAGCCGGAGGGAGAGAGTCAGGGGCTGTACTAGCATCAGAGTACACATCATCAATGACATTCAAAACAGGAGGTATAGCTAAAGGCCTATGCTGAGGTAAATGTAAAAAGGTCCTTAACCTCTTTCTAGAATCAGAGAATTCCTGACCCTGCCATTGAAAATGTTCTCGGAGTGTAATGTCTCTCCAAAGGAAAACTCTTCAGGAGGGGAGGCCGAGGGAATAGATTCTTCAGCATCAGTATCCTCGGAGGCCGAATAAGCCTCCTCCTGGTGATCTGAAAGAGCAGAGCCATCAGTGGACTCATCTGAGGAGTGGGGGTCAGAGGGCTCAACCCTGGGCCTTTTGTCTGGAGGTGGTTGAGAGCCCCTGTCCGGATGAGGTTGAGAACCTCTAAATTAATGAGATAAGATCCTCTGCTAGGCTTAGAATCTGAGAGCCAGTAGAAGGTCTCTGAGAGGAAACCTTGGGAGGCAAAGCTTTAGTAAGTTTAGCAGCTTTAGCCCTAGAAAAAGCCTTAATGGACATGGAAGCAGGGGGTCTGGCTGCCCCACGTGCAGGGGAAGACTTGTCTAAAGGAATGGGGTCGGAAGGTTCCTGGACACCGGTTTCAGTAGGTAATTCAATAACCGACTCGGCCGGGGCCTCCGGGGCCGAGGTAATCGGTTGTGCGGTTTCGGTAATAGGAAGTACCAAGGACTCTGTTTCAGCCGAGACAGAGACACTCGCGGTAGGCCTGATCGTGGTTTCAGCCGAAACCGCGGGCCGCAAGTGTCGGTCCTTGTCCTTCCGTTTTTTAACTAAATGCGAAGTCTATCTTATAAGCAAAAGTAGCCCCAAAGAATTCCTCTGCAAACTCCGACCGACGTCTAAGAGTTCGTCGGTTGAAGGAAGCACAGGCTGAACAGGCCGAGACGTCGTGGTCTGGGCCTAGGCAGGGGAGGCAGTAAGAGTGGAAATCCTTGAGGTATTTGTTTCCCACAAGTTAAACAATTAACTTTATCTGACATCGGCTGAGGCAAGAAAGAGTCCCCAACGGGGTACTTAGCTTTTACGAAGTCTTCGGTAGCTGAATCACAGGAGCTGGCCGACCGGCACTTGCGAACTGCTTCTGCTTCGGGCACCACGCGGCAAGAAAGACTGAGGAAGATGGCGTCGGCTGATGCTTTTATACCCCAGACGCTCTGACGTCGGGGAAAGAGCGACATCAGCAGAGGCCAGACCCAGACTTTGGAATCCGGCCGACCGAAGGGCTGCCTGAGGCAGGACAACCCATATGTGATGACTGCAGATGCATCCCTTGAAGGACATCTCCCTCATCTTACAAATAGTTTCCCCAAATGAGGCACCCCCCCCAGGGAATAACTGTTATTAGGTTCCTCTTCAGGGCAGGCATACCCCAAATGGGAAGAAATTTGGGCTGAGTAAGCCAAAGAATCATCCCCTGAGGGGTGGAAGAAGGAATGAAAGAAGGGGAGAGAGAGACAGCTGAAGACTGGCTCAAAGCCATTAAGGCTTTGAACCGGCCTTGGGAGAAGACCTGCCAATCCGCAGGTTGCTCCTGAGGGGCTGGAGAAATGTTTGGTCTTAATTTTTTCTTTGTGGGAGCCTCCATGTGGTGGGAAAGTGGATGGGCCAGACGTCGGCCTACATTCCACAATGTCGGTAGGGACATCCTCACACATGCTCTTAGTAATACCACATGGGCCCTTCGTCACAACGAAGAAGATTTAAGACTTCACAAAACTGTAAAAAAACGA
This sequence comes from Protopterus annectens, assembly GCF_019279795.1. NCBI lineage: Eukaryota > Metazoa > Chordata > Ceratodontiformes > Protopteridae > Protopterus > Protopterus annectens. Next base: position 258,450,020 of record NC_056749.1, read on the forward strand.
GTATTGACTGCTATACACTTGAGAATAGAGTGCGACTTGTGTTATACTCACGTATTTTATTAAATGCACAAAGTTCCAATTGACACACAAGCTAAAAGTAAAAAAATCCACGTACTGTTCGTACTCTTTAAAATATCCTTCGTCACAACGAGCCATAGTTCCCCTCTTTTGCCCGAGTAGGATGCCTGCAATTCCCTTGAGGATGTCCTGGAAGGGTTCTTTACAGCCTCCACACTGGTACCAGTTAAAGGAGAATCTACAGACTCAAGAACGGTCTCCTGGCCAACATCGGCCTTGGGAGAGATGTCCGGAACAGAGTGTGCAGCAGGTAAATCTGGCCTAGGCTTCTTGGCCTTTTTAGCTTGCAGCTTGGCTGAAGGGCCCGATACAGCTTCCATGTCCCACGCAAGACACTTAAGATACTGATTTTCAAGATACAAGTTCAGAGAAGCTAAGTAAATACTTAAGGTCTTAGGTACAAAGGCCTTACAAATAGCACAGGTAGTATGGTCATGATCCGGGCCTAGGCAAAATAAAGGTCATGAGCATCCTTATTTGGAATATGCCTTCCACACTGACACTTGCCCTTCCTAGCTGACATGCAATCAAAACAGTACACAGTAGCCAAAGACTGCAATGAAAAAAACCCAATTGGGTATTTATCTGAGCCAATGTTTGCAACTTGTCTGACAAGCGATGACTGGAACAGAAGATCGGAGAGGCTGCAGAATAATTCTCAGGTCTGGTATGTGCTCTCAGTTTTATACCAGACGTCACATTATGACCGACAAATTTTGGATACTGTGTGATGACGCATGTACCTCACTGTAGCATTAGACTTTTGTATACTGGCCAGATGTACATGTCTGCTGGAGGCAGACTCCCTCATGTCATGAATACTGCAGCATATGAATAGGAGGACATTCTGGAATAAACGCTCAATTCGTTCAGGGGGAGGGACCTCTTGGATTAATTTTTTTGCAGCAACTTTACTTCCTGGGCCACGTCCTCCCTCTGACTGGGTGGAACATCAGGTGGTGATATTTTCATTTGCGAGTTTCGGAAAAGGGAATGATGTATCCTCTGGATATGATCCATAGCACTCATTTGTCATCTGTGATGGCCTCCCAGGCTTCTGGATGCAAGGAAAACCATTCCCCAACTGCCTCCAGAGGAGAGCAGTTGGGGCAACTGTTCAGGATCGTTGGAAGGGCTTGTCCTGGAAAGTTTCCTTGACTCCTGATTTTGCAGACCCCTTGGCCACACGGGCGGCATCTCCCATTTTGACTATACCCCTCTGCCATGGGGGAGAGAGTCTTGAGTGTCCTGGAAAGGACCCTGCGACATCCAAAACCATGCTGTCTTACTCCCACGCTGGTTCCTGGAAAAGGTCCATTGTGGTGCAAAAACAGATTCTGATGGTCGACAGGGTCTTACCATCCTTCTTACTATGGGATAAAGTGTCATGGACTGTGGGCCCAAACAAGATGGAGCCATCAAAAGAAGCATTAATAAAGGACCGTCTGAAAGGCTATGCAAAATTTCACAGCCTCATTCAGGCATGGCGCCGTATGGGAATGATGGAACCCAGCCACACTTGAGGTACCCTCCTTAGCACCAGAGGTTAGCCTCATGGATATATTGGCTAAATAATGCAAGGTTGTCAACCTGGAGGAAAAGGACACCTGTTACTCAGCAGCAATGGATCTCAGGACCGAGCTAGAAAGTTCCTTGACTAAGTCCCTTTGTAGCTTGGTAAACTGCAACAAATAGTTCAATACCCTGAGTGCAAAAGTAGCCAAGGCAGACTCTTGCCAAACCTGTCCAACACCCAGGATTCTCTATTCAGGGGGTAGACAGAGGAGCTTTCCTGGGCAAGTTCCTTCTTGGTGGCTGCAGCAACAAACATTTCATCTACTGGGATACCCTTGGCCCAGAACAATTTGTCAACAAGGGCACTCAAATTTTTTTGTCTGAGTTTGGGGATAGATTCCACTGTATCAGATTCCTTCCAAGCCCTTGATGACACCAACTGAATAAGCAGGCCAGCCGTTGGGGACACCCAGGTAGCAGATGGGCAGGATCCAAAATCCTCCCACAGTACGGATTCCTTTGGAGAAAGGTTATGGGCAGACCAACCAGCCATCCCTCTGGAAAAGGATTTCAAGAACGTCTCCAAATGAGACCTCACTGGGTGGTGATTTTGGAGACAGTTCTCTTTCCTCAAAATCAGTACCTATAGTGAGTGATTCTATATGGGAATCAGTGTGCCTCCTTTTACACAACCTCTGCCGAAGGACCTCCTCAGGGAGGTGCTCCAGGGAGGTGTCAGAAGCAGCCTGGGGATCCACAGAGGTAAGGTGTGGAGGCTTTCCGGGGTCAGCTGTTCACACAGCAGCTCAGAGACCTTGAACACAAGTCCAGTATGAGGAGGAGAATGTTCCATAGTAGTAAGCACCAAGAGTCGCCTGGGAATCGAGAGAACCCTCGCCACAACCTCAAAAGCAGTAGGGCTCCAAATCACCTTGAGCTGTCCCATTACAGCATAGACCAGCAGAGCAGACACCTTCCAGAGAGTTGGAGTCTCCCGCTCCAAGGGAGGAGTCTGAGCCGAAGTGTCCAAGGTTGAGTCTCCAAGGGGAAGAGACTGCTTTGACAGCTTCGGAGTTGATGTCAACATCCCACCCCCCGAACTGACCTTGACACTATGGCTCTGAGACACACTTGCAACCAACGCCGATTAAGCCGGGCAGGTCGGGGAGAAGGTCAGGGGAGAAGAGGAAATCTCTATCAGCTCCAATACCCCAGTAACGAGAACCAATGGAATTCATGACTCCAAAACCAAAGGCTGGATCAGAGAAGGAGTTAACCAGATCAAACGGGGGGAAACTCTCACGGACCCAGATTTGAACAGAGCGGACACAAGCCCCATCTGGATCGGAGTCTCAAGAAATTGCCTCATAAGTTTGCCAACATCCTTGGAAGTTAGGCTTTGGGAAGACCTGGAAGTTGCTGTGGATGGAGATCTGAATGATCTCTGAAGGGAATGGGACAGAGATCTCTGTGTATGTCTTGTCAGCACCAGCCCAGATACTGAAACCGCAGGAGCAGCTACCATGGAAGCACCATTTGCTCCCAGAATAGAAGATGACTGAGGCAGAGAAGAAAGTACAGTGGAGTACACTTACCATAAATGTAGATGTTAGACTGTATTCACTGCTGCAGTCATCACTTGTAGGTCATCTCTGCTGGGTAGCCCTCGGCTGACTGATTTGGTCCTGTCAAGGTAAAATCTCAATTGTCTGTGTATATCTAGGGTATGTAGAATTCTCTCCTCTCCTTTACTGGTAGGTTTAGAAATTAAAGTAGGTAGATGTATGGCCTGGTTGAGGGACCACCCTAGGCATAAAGGAGGGATTAGTTCTTGGAGAGACCCTGTCCGCGTGGAAAATGATGAAGGGCTCAGTGGCCATAAGGGTCTGGAGCTCAGATACCCTCCTGGCAAAGGTGATGGCTAGCAAGAAAGCAGTTTTCCAAGAAAGAGACTGGAGATCTGCTGAGAATGCTGGCTCAAAAGGGGGTAAAGTCAACTTTTTCCAGGACAAAGTTCAGATCCCAAGCTGGTGCAGGTGGGTTTTCTAGGTCATCTGATGTGAACACCTCTGAGGAACTGTTTTAAGAGGTGTTGAGAGAACAAGAGCCGCTCTGCCTGGACATAGACTGAGATAGTTGAAGCATGAATCTTAACAGAGGAGTAAGACGGCCCCTTTTCTAGGAGCTCGGCCAGATAATCCAAAACCAGTGAGGCATGGGTGCTGTATGCACCCCTGCTGTTGCACCAGCAGGTGAACCTTTTCCATTTTGTAGAATATGATTTCCTAGTGCTGGGTCTACAGACCTCATGAACATTGTCCAACACTTGTTTGCAGACAGCTGAAGTGTCATCTGTCAGTGTGGAATCAGCCATGCGGTTATCTTGAGTGCGGCAAGGCCTGGGTGCAGTAACTTCCCTCTCTGTTCTGTGAGGTTTGTTGTAGGGTGTAAGAAGATGGGAGAGTACATGCTCAGACTGAGAAGCATGGTTTACCAGTCCTGCCTCGGCCAGTCTGAGGCGATGAGGATAGCCCTTGATCCTTCCTCTCTGATCTTGAGAAGCAGCCTGGGGTTATCAGAGGCAATGGGAGGCGGGTGTAGACAAACAGGCTGCCCCAGTGGAAGGGAAGGGCATCTACCCTCCAACCTTCTGGATGAAACTCTAGAGCAGAATTTGGTCAGTTGGCGGTTCTGGTAGCTTGCAAAAAGGTCTATGTCGGGTTTCCCCAGATATTACTGATTTTTAGGAAGGCTTCCCTATGCAACTGCCACTCATGGGGGTGCAGAAAGGGTCTGCTTAACTGATCTTCCAGGGTGTTTTGTTTCCCTGGAAGGTACTGTGCTAATCAAGATGTAGTCCCAGATTTGAGACTGACTGCCAGATTTTCAAAGCCAAGTGACAGGGGGAAAAATGTGTACCCCCCTGCTTGTTAATGTACCATATGACAGTAGTATCTGTCTTGATTAAGAGTACTTCTGGTGGCAGGTGTTCTTGGAAGGTAAGGATTGCCCTGGGTACGAGTAATATTTCTTTCAAGTTGATATGCAGACCCTGAACCTCCTGTTCCCAAAAAGCCTGAGTTCACAGGATTCCTTTGTGAGGTCTCCAGGCTACGTCTGAGGAACCTGTGGTTATGGTTTGGTTGTGTGGGTGAAAGACAAAGGGTAGGCCCTTACTCAGAGTGCAAGCCTTGGCCCACCACAGGAGCTCCTTTCTTAAACAAGGAATCAGGGTGAGCTGGTGTTCCAGTGACACAGTGATGGCACCAGAGGTTCCTTAGGTACCACTGCAATTTTCTCATGTGCAGTCATCGGTCAAAGCCTGGCTTCAGTGGTCGGCGGTGTTCCAGCGGAAGCTGGTGCCTGCAAAGTGACTCCAGACTCAATCACGTTAGAGAAAGTAGACATACTGTCAAGGGAAGATGGATCAGGCGGCAGATTGGACTCTGAACGGATCTGCGACAGTTCCTCGGTTTCACTCACTCTGGCAACGGCCGACCAATGCACTCAAAAACTGCTTCGGGCTCCACAGCAAGAAAGACTGATGTAATGGTGTCGGCTTCCACCCCTTATAGCCCTGATGACCTGATGTCAGCCACAGTCTCGGGACAGCAGACGCAGAAGGGAAATCCTTTACTCTGGTATTCAGGCCAGCCGAGGGCTACCCAGCAGGGATAATCCACAAATGACTGCAGCAGTGAAACACGAACATGGATTTTTAGGAAGGCTTCCCTATGCAACTGCCACTCATGGGGGTGCAGAAAGGGTCTGCTTAACTGATCTTCCAGGGTGTTTTGTTTCCCTGGAAGGTACTGTGCTAATCAAGATGTAGTCCCAGATTTGAGACTGACTGCCAGATTTTCAAAGCCAAGTGACAGGGGGAAAAATGTGTACCCCCCTGCTTGTTAATGTACCATATGACAGTAGTATCTGTCTTGATTAAGAGTACTTCTGGTGGCAGGTGTTCTTGGAAGGTAAGGATTGCCCTGGAGTGCAGTAATATTTCTTTCAAGTTGATATGCAGACCCTGAACCTCCTGTTCCCAAAAAGCCTGAGTTCACAGGATTCCTTTGTGAGGTCTCCAGGCTACGTCTGAGGAACCTGTGGTTATGGTTTGGTTGTGTGGGTGAAAGACAAAGGGTAGGCCCTTACTCAGAGTGCAAGCCTTGGCCCACCACAGGAGCTCCTTTCTTAAACAAGGAATCAGGGTGAGCTGGTGTTCCAGTGACACAGTGATGGCACCAGAGGTTCCTTAGGTACAGTCATCGGTCAAAGCCTGGCTTCAGTGGTCGGCGGTGTTCCAGCGGAAGCTGGTGCCTGCAAAGTGACTCCGGACTCAATCACGTGAGAGAAAGTAGACATACTGTCAAGGGAAGATGGATCAGGCGGCAGATTGGACTCTGAACGGATCTCGGTAGAAGTCTGCGACAGTTCCTCGGTTTCACTCACTCTGGCAACGGCCGACCAATGCACTCAAAAACTGCTTCGGGCTCCACAGCAAGAAAGACTGATGTAATGGTGTCGGCTTCCACCCCTTATAGCCCTGATGACCTGATGTCAGCCACAGTCTCGGGACAGCAGACGCAGAAGGGAAATCCTTTACTCTGGTATTCAGGCCAGCCGAGGGCTACCCAGCAGGGATAATCCACAAATGACTGCAGCAGTGAAACACGAACATGCAGTAGCAACCCAGCTTGGAACCAACCTAGTCTGTTCTAAAGATTTTGCCTTTTTTCTTAGCAGTTCAGAGGAGGATCACATGGGAGAAGGTCTAGGGTCTCCTGGAACTTCCTGTTCTTTTTAGGAGGGGATTAAGCCCCCGACATAGAAGGCATCCCCGAAGTGAAGGAAGGAGGGAGCAAACCTTTTAACACCAGTTAGCTCCTCCTATCCACCAGAGCAAAAGGATGGAAAGCCCTACAGATTTTGCAAGGGGCTTCTAAATGGTTAGGCCCCAAGCAGTAAACACACTCCCCAGTGGGCATTAGACAAAGGATTCTTCCACCCACATTAAATGCACTTTTTAAACCCTAAAGGTGTTTGTTCAGACATAACAGAAATAGAGAAGAAAGTTCCTCCCCGCCAATAAGAAAAAGAGGAAATGCTAATGGAAAGCAACGTGAAAAACTAGACAGAGGACAAAGAAAGCCATCACTAAAGAATTAAAGAATACTAGGTAGGGAAAACAAAAAACAAATAGACTTGAGCTTCTCCTAATTAGAGTGGGTGCAAGACAAAACGGAACTCAATGCTAAATTGAAGTGTGTCAAAGGAGATCGGAGGTATTCTGGGGAAGGAGAGCATTGTGGGTAAGGAGGAGGAGCTCAAGTCCAGAAGCTCAGGTTGAAAAAAGGTGGCCAGTCGGTTCAGAGGATCTGAACTGACACCCACAGGTTAATGAAATGAAGTGGACATCAGATCAAAACGTATGCATTTATCACAATGACAGATCCATGTTCTCTCATTTTCATTTAGTTCATTTGGGTTATTGGATCTGAACTCAGTACCTTTTTCCAGAGCTTAGAAACTAAGCTGCGACTCCTCCCTTGCCATTAATTTCCTCCTCTCACCCAACTTACTTCAGATCAAGTTTTCTGACTCTTGCTAACTATGCAGAAGTCTACTTGAAAAGTTTAAGAATCCATTCAGAATGAAGTCAACAATTTACTAAATGTCAGTATGGGTGACGTAACCTAATGCAAACAAGGTCTTGGTCAAGGCCTGTCAGAGCACCAGAAGTTTATAGATGGCAATTTGGAAAGGGGAAAGAGGAACAGTTGCTGAACCAAACAAAAATGATATGTAATGTATCCGTCGTTATGGTAGATGCATAACTTTCATATATGTTGTCTATTTTCATCCGATTCAACATTTGGGACAGATTACCAAGCTGTCTAAAAAGGACGTTCCTAAGAATGGTAGAACCAAAGGATGTGTGAGCTCTGGATTGCAAATCCAGTTGGTAAAGAGATAAATGTAAAGTGTTGACCAGTTTGCTGCTGCACAATCATCAATGGGAACACTTCATGAATGCAGTACAGGTAGCTTACTGCCCCACTGGAATGGGCTTTTGGTTTTCTATGCAGGGATAAATCCCAGCCTTCCTTTATATATAAATAAAATACAGTCTGAAAGCCATTTAGAAGCTAATGTTTGACAAGTCTACCTCGTTTTACTTTAAAAAAGGACACAAACAGTTGATCTGACTTTAATATTTTTGGTATCATGTAAGCAGAACCTAAGCTGTATGGTAATATCTAGGATATGTAGCAGATGTTTTCTTAGAAAAATCTTGAAAAAAAAAAAGCAAGTCAACTGACTGATTTAAATTTGCTTCAGATGTCACCTTTGGGAGAAAATGAGGAGTTTTCTCATTGACACTGTATGGAAAATGAGGAAAGGTGGTCTGCATGACAGCGCTTGTAATTCCTAAGTTCATTTAGCAGATCTAACTAGTGTTAGAAAAATAGCTTTCCAAGACAGATACTTAAGATCCACTGGTGTTCTTGATTCAAAATGTTTCTGAGTTAATGACTGAATGTGACATCCCATGGGGGAACTGGGTCCCTAACTGAAAGTCTGAATAAGAAAGCGCCTCTGAGGAAAGTTTTAGAGATTTTAAAAGAAGCAATGGAAGCGTCATTACACCCTACACAAAAATTAAATACAGAAATCATTTGCGCTTTGATGGTAGAAAAATGTAGAGTTGTGTACACTTACCATAAATGCAGATGTTCGAGTGTAATCACTGTTGCAGTCATCACACTTGGGTTATCTGCCTGCAGGAAGCCCTCAGTTGGCCTGAATACCAGAGTCTTGGGATTTCTGCGTCAGATGCCGTCACCTCATCCATGACGTCAGGTCATCAGGGTATAAAACATGTAGCCAACGCCATTATATCAGATTTTCTTGCCCCAGATGATGTCAGGAGCCCCCAAAATAGGAAGCAATCAAATGGTGTGTAACACCTCCAGTAAAAAGTAAATACCATTTCCATAAGATATGGGCAAAAAAGAGGATAGGTGGAAAGTATAGAAAGACAGGGGGCTGGAGGGAGGGTAACCAGGACTGCAACAGTGAATACACGAACATTTATGGCAAGTGTACACAACTGTACTATGTTCTTCATGTTTCACTGTTGCAATCATCACACTTGGGTTGATTCCCAAAGCTGAAAAAAAGGTGGAGGCAGTCAAGAAATAGGGCTGGCTAGCAGGCCGTGTAAGACTGCTGTGGCAACTCCAGCTCTGGATGTAGAAAAGATAGGCAAGTGGTAATGCTTGGTGAAAGTGTGTACAGAACTCCAGGTTGCAGCTTCCAGGATGTCCCTGGTAGGGACTCCCCTGAGAAAAGCTGTGGAGGTTGAGGTAGCCATAGTGGAATGAGGCCTGATCCCCTGTGGGGTAGGTTTTCCATGGTGTTTGTAGCAGAAATGGATGCAGGGTGCATGGCTTGTTTCGAAATGCCCTTGCCCTCTGCCCCTGTAGCAAAGCTGACTAGCAGCTGGTCAGATTTTCTGAAAGGTGTAGTCCTGTCAAGGTAGAACCTGAGCTGTCTGTTTATGTCAAAGGAGTGCAGGACCCTTTCCCCTTTATTCTGAGGATTAGGAAAAAAAAGGTTGGCAAATGGATAGATTGGTTTAAAGCCAAACTGGATACCACCTTGGACAAAAAAGATGGGTTAGTCCTCAGGGAAACCCTATCCGCATGGAAGATAATTAAGGGTTCCACAGCCATAAGGGCCTGTAACTCAGACACTCTTCTTGCTGAAGTGATCGCCAGCAGTAACGCTGTTTTCCAACAGAGGATTTTTAACTGCGCTGTAGCAGCAGGCTCAAAAGGGGAAGCGTGAGCTTCTCAAGTACAAAGTTAAGGTCCCAGTCAGGAGTGGGAGCTCTCCTGGGGGGGGCTTAAATTGTTAGCTCCTCTCAGGAACTGTTTGATCAGAGAGTGAGAGAAATGGGGTGGGCTCAGTACTGTAATGCGCTGAGATGGCAGAGGCATGAATCTTAACTGATGAGAAGGATAGACCTTTGTGGAGCAGCTCTGCTAGGTAATCTAGGATTTGAGGCAAGGAAGGCACAGCTGTGTCCTTCCCTTGAGACTTGCTCCAAGAACACTATCTATTCCACTTTTCGGAATAGGATTTCCTAGTACTGGGCCTCCTGGCCCCAAGGATAACATGCAGCACCGGTTTGCTGAGAGCTGCTGATGATGTACTAAGGGAATAAGCCAAGCTGCCAGGTTCAGGGTTTGCAGCTGAATATGGAAAAAATGGTCCCTCCTGCTGGGACAGCAGAGATGGGGTCTGACGTAGGTGCCAGGGTGGCACTGCTGTCAGACTGCGTAGGAGTGGGTACCAGTGCTAGCATGGCTAGTCTGGTACAATAAGGAATGTCCTTGGCCTGTCCTGTTTGATCTAAAGGAGTACTCTTGGAAGGAGGGGGAGGGGGGGAAGGCATAGATAGAGAGGTTTCTCCATGTGAAGGACATGGCATTCACTTTCCAAACTCGGCTGTAGAGAACTCTGGTGCAACATTTCTTTATTTGATGGCTTGGGGGGAACACAAAGTGGTCCACCTCTGGTGTCCTTCACCTGTGTATTAGAAGTTTAAATGAGTTTGGTTCCAGTTGACTCATGTGGGTCCATTAGACTGCTGCTTAATTCATCTGCCAGTGAATTTTGTTTGCCTGGCAGCTTGCAAGTGCACTTCACTGCTTAAGGCTGTGTTCCACAGAGTTATGGCCAACCTGCAGAGTGGCTAGGAGCAAGTTCCTTCCTGCTTGTTTATGTACCACATAATTGTGGTGTTGTCTGTTTATCAGTTGTCCTGGCAGAATAAGGTATTTTAAGGCTGTCAGTGCATTCTGTACAGCTAACATTTCTTTTTGATTGATATGCAGGTGAATTTTTCCTGGGCTCCATTTGCCTTGAATGCATTTGCCTGCCATGTGAGCCCCCCATGCATAATCTGCTGCGTCTGTTGTCAGAGTTTTGGACAGTGTGAGGTTGTGAGAAAGGGAGTCACTTGTTGCGGTTGCAAGCCTCTGCCCACCAAAGGAACTCTGTCCTTGGGTAAGGAATGACAAGAATCACTGTTTCCAGGTCCTGGGAATGTTGACACCAGAGATTCTTCAAGTACCACTGATGCTTCCTCATATGCAGTCTTGCATATGGAATCAGTAGAATACATGAGGCCATGAACCCTAGGGCTTGCAGTATTTTTCCTGCAAATAGTTGGGTTTGGGTGGCCAGTAGGAATAAGTTGCGTCAAATAAAACTGCTTTTCTGGAGTGAGGAATGCCATCTGGGAAGTCATGTTCAAACTTGCTCCTAGGAATACAATTTTTTTGGCTGGGTACCAGATGCGATTTATTTTCGTTGATGGTATACCCCAGAGAAGTTGGGAGTCTCTACAAACATCAGGTGCTAAAGTAGCAATTCCTGACTGTCCACCTGAAATCAGGCAATTGTCCAATTATGGGTAAATTTGAATGTTTTGCTGTCTGCAGTAAGCAATGGCTGGAGCCAGGCACTTTGTGAATACCCTGGGCACAGAAGATGAGCCAAAGGGAAGTGCAGAGAAAGTACAGTTTTGCACCTACCATAAATGTAGATGTCCGAATTGGATAGCATCTGCAGTCATAACAGGGTTGTCCTGTCGTCAGGCAGCCCTTCAGTCGGCCGGATTCCAAAGTCCGGGTCCTGATGTCGCACTTCACCCGTCATCTCTGTTGGTCTTCGGGTATAAAAGCATCAGCCGACGCCATTTTCTTCAGTGTTTCTTGCCCCAGATGCCAGAAGCCCTATAGAAGGCTAAAAATTTTGGATAGATGCCAATGTTTCCAAAAGATAGAGGTAAACACAAAATAAGCATGTATGTACATAAATACAAACAAATACACCATGAAAGAAATCCCCCACTAGCTAGCTATTAGAAGGGTAAACACCCTAGGAGTACCACAGAGGGAAGGAGGAGGGTAATCCTGACTGCAGATGCTATCCAATTAGGACATCTACATTTATGGTAGGTACAAAACTGTACTATGTCCTTCATGGATGCATCTGCAGTCATAACAACTGGGTAGAATACCATAGCCAACTAGGGAGGAGGATAAAAGTAGATTATGGTGTATTTAGGATCCAGAACAGCAGTGGCAAACCCTGCTCGGGATCTGGAATATAGAGGTAAGTTATAATGCTTGGCAAATGTATGCACGGAGGTCCAAGTAGCCGCCTCAATAATGTCTTTGGTAGCCACTCCTCGTAAGAATGCTGTGGTAGTGGCTGTTGCCCTTGTAGAATGAGGTCTTATGTTCTGTGAAATTTGTTTTCCATGGAAGGAGTAACAGAATCGTATGCAATTTCCTATCCATTTGGAGATTGTCTGTTTGGAAATAGCTTTTCCTTTTGCATAGGCTACGAAAAGTTGGTCAGTCTTTCTGCTATTTTTTGTTCTGTCCAAGTAGTGTAGCTGTCTATGTACATCAAGGTATGCAGTATTCTTTCCCTCTGTTTTGTGGGTTGGGAAAGAAGGTAGGTAGGTGGATTGCCTGGTTTAAAGACACTCTGGATACCACCTTAGGCATAAATGTAGGATTAGTCCTCATGGACACTCTATCTTGGTGGAAGATTAGAAGGGTTGCACTGCCATTAAGGCCTGTAGTTCTGAAACCCTCCTTGCTGAAGTAATTGCCAGTAGGAAAGCAGTTTTCCATGACAGGTGTTGTAGGTCTGCTGTTGCTGCTGGTTCAAAGGTGATAGTGTCAATTTTCTAGCACAAAGTTCAAGTCCCAAGCTGGCAATGGTGGTTTCCTTGGAGGTTTTACATTCTTGATTCCTCTGAGGAACTGCCTGAGCAAAGGGTGTGAAAAACAGGTGGATCAAAGCTGTATTCTGCTGAAATAGCTGATGCATGAATCTTGATGGAGGAGTAGGACAGGCCTGAATGAAGTAGCTCGGCCAGATACTCCAGAATGTTAGGCATATCTATGTTTGATACATCTTTTCCTCTTTCAGAACTCCAGATGACAAACCTTTTCCATTTCCCAGCATAAGTCCTTCTAGTTGAAGGCCTGCGTGCTTCAAGAATAATGTCTTTAACTCTTTGTGAAAGTTCTGTATTAGTAGCTGCTATGTGATGTTCCATGCAGTCAGTTGCAGCGTTTTTAGGTTTGGATGCATGGTGCTGAAGTTGTTCTGGGTTAGCATCAAAGGCATCAGGGGTATTGGCCACATATTGTTCCGAGACATGCTCCTCAGCAGCGGGTACCAATGCTGTCTTGGCCAGTTTGGAGCTATCAGGATTATCCTTGGACGTTCCTCCTTGATTTTTAGTAGTACTTTGTGTATCAAGGGAAGAGGTGGGAATGCATATGCTGTTAGGCCTTTCCAGCTGAAGGAGAGTCCACTTTCCATGCTAGTGGGTGGAATGTCCTTGTGCAGAATTTTTGAGCTGGTGATTGAGAGGTGATGCGAATAGATCTATCTGAGGCATTCCCCATTTCTTGAGATGGTCTTGAAGATATCTGCAGCTGCCATTCGTGGGCATCCGATGTGGTCCTGCTTAACATATCTGCTAGAGTTTTCTTTTCCTGGCACAAATATTGCCTGTAACTGGATGTTGTAGCTGAGTGCCAGGGTCCACAGCTCCAAAGTCATTCTGCATAGGGGGTAAGAATGAGTGCCTCCCTGTTTGTTGATGTACCACATGACTGTGGTGTTGTCTGTCCTTATCATCAAGTGGTCCTCCTTGAGAAATGGTCTGAACTTTTGGATTGCCAGTTTTACTGCCAGCATTTCTTTTAGGTTGATGTGCAGGTGAAGTTGGTCCTGTGTCCACAATCCTTATGCGCATTTGTCCAGCATATCGCCCCATCCTAGGTCTGAAGCATCTGTTGTGATGGTCTGGCTTGCTTGACCCTTGCGAAAGGGCAGGCCTGGGTTTGACTGGCATGCCTGAGCCCACCATAGGAACTCCTGTTTTAAGCATGGTATTAGTGGGATTTCCGTTTCTAGGCTGTGTCTGTGTTGGGACCATAAATTCTTTAGGTACCACTGTAGTTTTCTCATATGTAGTCTGGCAAATGGAACCAAGATTATGCATGATGCCATGAAACCCAAGGCCTGCAGTACCTTCCTTGCTGTTAACTTGTTCAGTTTTGTTAATGCCAAGAAGTAAAGAGGGAGCTCCTTCTCTTTTTCTGTAGTTAGGAATGCCATTTGTCTTACTGTGTCCAATTCCGCTCCCAGGAAAGTCCTTGTCTGGGATGGTATCAGTCTTGACTTTTGTAAATTGACTGTGTATCCCAGTGCTTGAAGCAAGTAAATGACCCTTTGTAAATCTGTTGTCAGCTTGCTTTTGTTGTCTCCTTGTATCAGGCAGTCGTCCAGGTATGGATAAATTTGAATTCCCTGTAGTCTGCAATGGGCGATTACTGATGCCAGGCATTTTGTGAATACTCTGGGCGCAGTAGATAAGCCAAAGGCCAATGCTGAGAATTGATAGTGCTCTGATCCTGCAAGAAATCTGAGGTATCTTCTGCAGATTGGTCGAATGGGGCGATGCAGGTATGCCTCCTTGAGATCTAGAGTTACCAGCCAACACTCCTTGCCCAGCATGGGAAGAAGTTGCTGTAGGGTCAGCATTTTGAATTTTGGTACAATGATGTAAGTATTCAGGGTGGACAGGTCTAGAATTGGTCTCCAACTTTTTTCCTTTCTTGGAACTAGGAATAGTCTGGAGTAGAACCCCCTTCCTTGCTCTGCTGTTGGCACTTTCTCCACAGCTCTCATGTTTGCTAACTCCATTATCTGTTGTAGAGCCTCTGTCTTTTGATTTGGGGGTAGATTTGGCATTCCTCTTTTGTCTGGTAAAGTGTGGAAGTGGAACCGGTAACCTTGATCTATGGTTCGTAAAATCCACTTGTCCTTTGTTATGTGGTGCCAGTTTTTGAAAATAAGGTTAGCTTTCCGCCTAGAGGAGCTGCTATCTGTTCCCTGGTAGGCGGGTTTAGGATTAAGTCACTGTGGCTGTGTTGATGTAGTGGCAGGTGTTGAGTCTGTGCCTCTGTTGTTACCTTGCCACTGTAGTCCTCTGTAGGCACCTCCTCTGGATTGGTTTCTGCCTCTGGAGCGTCTATTCCTGCCCCTTTGAGGTCTTGTGGAGTCAGGAAAGGACCAATTTTGGCAGGCCAGTTCCTGCTAAACCTTGGGGGTTGAACCTGCAAGAAATCTTTAACTGTCTGGACTGATTTTGCCTTTTCTTCCATTTTCTTCATAACCTGCTGGGCAGGTGTACCAAACAAACTTGTTTTATCCATAGGAGCATCTAGCAGTTTAGATTTAACATGATCCGGTAAAGCTTGCTCCTTTAGCCATGCATGCCTTCTAATTACAGTGCCAGTCATGGCTGATCTAAATGAAGCCTCCAGTGCATCATAGCCACATTTTAAAGAGTGGTTACTAACTTGCTGTATGTTATTTACCATTTCTAATACATATTTCTTATCAAGAGATTCATCAGTGGTTAGCTTTTTAGTTAACTGATCAAGCATAAACTCTTGGTATTGTATCATGTGAAACTGACAGTTTAAAGCTCTAGCTGAGAGAGTGGCTGAAGTGTAAACCTTTTACCCCATCTGTCTAATGACCTTGCTTCCCTTTCAGAAGGAACAGGGTTTTAGCTGTGGTCGCTACTGCCTTGGGACCCTGGGAAATAGTTTCGGGTCTGCAAGAGGGGCCTTGTAAAGGTGGTGATGAGTATCTGGCACCCTGTAAAATCTGTCTGGTTTGGCAGGGGCTGGGGTAAAGAATCTGGAGCGAGCAGACATCATTGAAAGCATCATCCACCACAGAGAACAGGAGGTATAGCTAAGGGCCTGTGCTGTGGAAGGTGCAAAAGGTCCTAAGTCTTTCCTGGAGTCTGAAAAATCCTGTTGCTGCCATTGGAACTGTTCTCATGGCATGCAAGGTTTAGCCAAAGGAGAATTCTTCTGGTGGGAAGCAGCTGGAATGGATTCTTCAGCATCAGAATCTTCAAAATTGGAGAAAGGAGCCTCTGGCTGGTCAGTAATGTCTGATTCATCATCAGAATCATCAGAGGACACTGGCTCATGGGGCTCTGCCCTAGGTCTCTTCTCTGGGGCTGAGAGGCCCTGTCTGGGTGAGATTGAGATCCTCTAATTAATGAAATTAAATCTTCTGCCAAAGTAAGCATTTGAGAACTGGAAGAGGGCCTGGTTGAGGGGGGTTTAACAGGCACTGTTTTAGTAGTCTTGGCTGCTTTAGCCCTGGCAAGGCCTTAATGGACATGGCTGCTGGAGGCCTAGCAGCACCACGTGCTGGGGTAGAGACATCCAAGGGAATGGTGTCTGATAAGTCAGTGGTAAGCACCGTAGTGGGGAAAATTTCTGAGGCCGATTCAAGAGTGTTAGCAGGGACCTCAGTTGTAGAGATAGATTCAGCTGTATTTTGATCAGTTTTCGGTTTCGCGAAACCGAGACACTCATGTTTGCTTAACCATGGTTTGGGCCGAAACCACGGACCGCGAGTGTCGGTCTTTGGCCGTTTTGGCAGAATGTAGTCGGAGGATCCAACGGCATAATGTACAAAATCAGAACCGAAAAACTGTTCTGCAAACTCCGACCTCTAAAGAAGCGTTTCGGTTGAAAGAAGCACAGGACGAACAGGCTGCTACGTCGTGGGCTGGGCCTAAGCAAGGCAGGCAGTAAGAGTGGAAATCTTTATGAGGTATTTGTTTCCCACAGGTTAAACAATTATTAACTTTTTCTGACATCGGCTGAGGCAAGAAAGAGTCTACGGGTACTTAGCTTTAGAAGTCTTCGTAGTATTCGGTAGAAGTAATCTCTGGATCCGACCGACCGGCACTTGCGAACAGCTTTTGCTTCGGGCGCCACGCGGCAAGAAAGACTGAAGAAAATGGCGTCGGCTGATGCTTTTATACCCGAAGACCAACAGAGATGACGTCGGGTGAAGTGCGACATCAGCCGAAGCCGGACCCGGACTTTGGAATCCGGCTGACTGAAGGGCTGCCTGACGACACGACAACCCTGTTGTTATGACTGCAGATGCATCCATGAAGGACATCTGATAATGCATATAGCCGTGCCCTGAAACGTAGACATTTCCTGCAAGATTTCCTTATGTGGATGTGCAGATAAGATTCTTTTAAGTCTAGGGTGACTAGCCAGGAGTCCTTGGCTAGCATAGGAAGGAGATGCTGGAGTGTAAGCATTTTGAATTTTGGTACCACCAAAAAGGTGTTTAGGGATGACAGATCCAGAATAGGCCACCAAGAGTTCTCTTTCCTGGGAACCAGGAATAGCCTGGAGTAGAAACCCTGTCCCCTTTGCTCTGTTGGCACTGGTTGAATAGCCCTGACAGTGAGAAGAGAATGTACTTGCTTTTGGGACTCTGTCCACTGGTTTGGAGGTCAGTCTGGCAATCCGCTTTGGGTTGGCAGAGAGTGTAAACAGAATCTGTATCCCTTGGATACAATGTATAAGACCCATCGGTCCTGGGTAATATACTCCCAGCTTTTTGCAAGCAGGGAGAGTTTCCTCCTAGGAGTGCAAGTTCTTGGGCATGGCTGGGAAGGATTAAGGACAAGTCATTGTGAACTTTTTCCATACGCGAGTGGCTTACCACTCCCAGTTTGAGGAGGGAGCAGTCCCATTGTTTAGATCTGTGCATACCCTGAGAGACTGTAGTCTCGGAGGTCTGTTACCCCTGGATTTGGGCTGAGAAGGTCTGAAAGGGACTGGAAAGGGACACTTTGAAGGCCAATGCCTACTGAATCTAGGTGGCTGTACCTGTAAGAAATCTTTTAACAGTTTGCATGGATTTAGCTTTTTCCTCCATCTTTTTAAGAACTTCTGCTTTAGAGCCAAGCAAACATTCTTGGTTTAATGGAAGTAATTTTTGCCTGGACATCGTCTGGCAAGATTTGTTCCTTCAGCCGAGCATGCCTTCTCAGAACAGACCCAGTGACAGCAGCCTGCAAGATGGTTCTAAGGTATCAAAACCACACTGCAAAGTATGTTTACCAACTTGGTTTGCAGAATGCATTAAGTCTTGCAAGTCCTTATTTTCTGCACAATCAGGAATAAACATTTTTTGTTTAATTAGATCAACAATATGCTGCTGGTACTTCAACATGTGAAACTGGCAATTTAAAGTCCTGATGGCAAGAGTTGCAGAGGTATAAACCTTCTTACCCCATCTGTCTAGAGCCCTAGAATCCCTGTCCGAAGGGGTAGGGCTTTTGGCTATAGAAGCCTTAATACCTTTAGGTTGATGAGAAATGGTCTCTTGATCCGCAGAGGGATTTTTAAATAGAAATTTGTGAGAGTCAGGTACTCTGTAGTATCTGTCAGGCTTTCTAGGAGTATGTGGTAAAGTATAAGGGGTAAGGCTGGATTCCATGAAGATATGTACAATATTCAGGATGGGGAAATAGCTAGAGGCATATGCTGAGGCAAGCCTAAAAAGTCCCAGTGTCTCTTTTTGGACTGAGGGTCTTTCTGGCATTCACAGCGGAAATACTCTTACGGTATGCAAGGTTTCACTGAAAGAAAGGT
This sequence comes from Protopterus annectens, assembly GCF_019279795.1. NCBI lineage: Eukaryota > Metazoa > Chordata > Ceratodontiformes > Protopteridae > Protopterus > Protopterus annectens. The sequence goes on from NC_056749.1 coordinate 258,468,214, forward strand.
CCTCTGGGGGGGAGGCTGAGGGGACTGAATCCTCTGCATCTGAGTACTCATAGGTAGATAAAGGTATGTCCTGGTAATCACAGGGGTCAGAGTCATCAAACTCATGGTCTGAAGAATCAGAAGGAAAATAAATTGTTTGCCTTTTAGAAGGGGAAGGCTGGTTTACCCCAATTAAAATAATAAGGTCTTCAGCCATTCTAAGCATTTGTTTCTGTGGCAAGGGAGTTTGAGAATGTGCTTTGCTGGTCGGTTTCCTAGGCGTAGTGCGAACTCTGGGCCTGAGAAAATCGGTGGATTTAGTCATTAACGAAGTAGTTGTTTGACACGATCGGCAGGTCTGAATACATCCTCAAAAGAGTCTGGCTGCACAGCAGCTCCGGACCCACCCAAGGTAGAGACATCCGCAGGTTCCATAGTCGAAGCATCTCGCAGCACGCCTCAGTGTGTACCAGTGGACTGGCGACTAGCTTAACAGAAGCATCGGCAGTTTTGGACGTATGCAGTCTGTCTTTATCTTTGCGTTTTTTTGGAAGATCAGTAGTGGGGTGGCTTACTGAAGCCATTTCGTAATATGGAGAACGACAGCAAAAGAATTTAGAGACAAAAATAGCCTGATGAGGAATAATTTGGGCGTTGAACAAGGCACAAAACTGACAGCGAGGCACGTCGTGGTCTGGGCTTGAACAGGTGACGTAGTAAGAATAAAAATCTCTGAGGTATTTGCTTTCCACAGGCAAGACAACTGTTAACTTTTTTCTGACATCGGTTAGAGCAAGAAAAAAAGGATCCCCAACGAGGTACTTGGCTTTAGAAAACTTCAGGTTTGAAACTCGTAAAATTAGAAGTTCTGTACCTACCATAACGTTCCATGTTAGTTGTCTTCTCTCGCCTTCTTTCTTGCTGGATGGGTTCGGAGCCGATCCTCGGCTCTGACTCGGCACTTGCTTTAGCTCGAGAACTCCTTTTACCAGCTCGAGGCAACCCTATATCCCATGATGCAAGGCGGAACTACCTCAGATCTCGTTTGGCAGCTAACTTACCCTGCTAAAGGTTATCCTAACCAAATTAGGAACAAAGTTTCCTAAAAGAAGTCCTCATAACAAAGATCCAGAGGAAACAAACTATTAGGAACTCTTCAAGATCTGTCCAGGCCAGGGGGAAGGAGGGAGGGGCTTAAGAAAGAAGGCAGAGAAGACAACTAACATGGAACGTTATGGTAGGTACATAACTTCTAAATGTTAAGTTGTCAATCTCGCCTTCATTCTTGCTGGATGGGACCGCGTCCCTAGCACCTGAATCCCGGGTGGCTCAACGGAACAGACTCTTGAGAACTGTGGAACCAAAACTGGCCCCATCTCTGGAGGCCAAATCCAACTTGTAATGAGAAACAAAGGTATGAGGTGTGGCCCAAGTAGCTGCTGCACAAATGGTATCAATGGGAAGTCTATCCTGAAAAGCTGCAGAAGTGGATAGACACCTGGTGGAGTGTGCTTTTTAGAAGATAGTTGTTTGCCTCAGAGAGTACACATAGGAAATGGTGGAAGTCAACCATCTGGATAAGGTCACTTTAGAAACTGGAAGACCTAACCTGTTTTCTGCATAAGAGACAAACAATTGGTCCGATTTTCTAATTTGTTTAGTCCTATGCAAGTAGTACCTGAGCTGACGATGGACATCCAAAAAATGCAATTTCTGTTCAGCTCTGTCGGAATAGTTAGGGAAAAAGACTGGTAGATCTATAGATTGGTTAATATTGGTTTGAGATACAACCTTGGGGAGAAAGGAAGGGTTAGTTCTTAACGATACCCTGTCCTTATGAAAAACCAAATAAGGTGAACGAATACAGAGAGCTTGAATTCGGAAACCCTTCTTGCAGAAGTGACAGCCAGTAAAATATAGTCTTCCACGTCAATAACTTCAAAGAACATGAAGCAGACGGTTCAAGGAGGTAGTATCAAGGATGCCAACATTAAGTTTAGATCCCATTGCGGAGGAGGATGCTTTATAGGTGGCTTTAGGAGAAAAACTCCTCTCAAAAAGGCCTTGCATAATCTATGAGACATGATGTTATTGTCATGCAAGCCAACATGATACTTGGAAATAGCAGCCAGTTGTACTTTGACTGTAGATGACGAGGATCCCGAATGAAAAACCTCCGCTAGGAAATCTAAAACAGAATGTACTGGAGCAGTAAAAGGATCAATATTTCTGGAGTTTGCCCAAATCGAAAATCGTCGCCACTTGCTAGCATAAATAGTCCTAGTGGACGACTTCAAAGAAGACACTATAATGTCTCTGACTGAGTCAGAAATCATTGGCAGCCTGGCTAGGGAAGGAAGTGGAGCAACCAAGCAGTGAGGTTGAGAGAATGAATGGCCCGGTGCTGCTGACCCGACTGGTGGATCAAAAGATCCGGAACTGGGTCCAGATGCCAGGGCTGCACCAGAAGGTGACGATGTAGAGACGGAAATCAAATTTGTCGAGGCCAAAAAGGAGCAATGAGGATCAATTTGGCTCTCAAAACGGTGGCTTTCTGAATGACTTGTGGAATCAATGGAAAGGGAGGAAAAGCATAAAGAAGTCCCCGAGGCCAATCCTGGGTTAGAGAGTCTCTCAGGGGTTGGCCTGGAAGGGGAAATGGAGTGAAATAGTCTGGGCACTTGTTTTGAGGGGTAGCGAAAAGATCGCAACAAGGAGTGCCCCACTTCAGAAAAATCTGATCCACTACAGATTGATTGAGAGACCACTCGTGAGGCATCAGAATAGATCTGCTTAGCCTGTCCGCCAATAGGTTGGACCTGCCGGGGATGTGCGTTGCTATCAGAAACCGCTGAGAAGAGATCGCCCATTGCCAAAGTCTGAGAGCTTCTCGACATAAGGGATAGGACCTGGTTCCGCCCTGTTTGTTGATGTACCAGACCACGGACATGTTGTCCGTCTGTACTGCAATAGTCCCCGTGGGAAGAAAGTCGTCGAGGGCTTGCAACGTTAAATGCACTGCTCTCATCTCCAGGACATTTATGTGCAGATGGTATTCTATTGGTTGCCACGTCCCGTGGACCATCCTGCCCTGATAATGTCCCCCCCACCCGATCAGAGAGGCATCCGTGGTGACTGTGGCAACTGGAGGAGGGGAACAAAGGGTCGGCCCTGATGAAGAAGAGGGAAGATATCCACCAGCCCAGATGAGCCCTGCGACTGTGTCACTAAGATCTCGTGTCTCATCGGAAGATTGTGATACGACCACTGCGTGAAAAGCATCCACTGCAGGAGACGCATGTGAAAGCGAGCCAGTGGTAGAAGAACAATGGCCGCAGCCATTAGACCTAGAACTTTCAGGACAAACCTGGCTTTGATCTTTTGCTTTGTAACAGAAGCCGAACAAATTTTGGATGTCCAGAATTCTTTGATCTGTTAGCCTGGCTAACATTTTGTGATATTTAACTCTGCCTATAAAGGTGATAGATTGGCAAGGCAGCAGAGAAGATTTTACGAAATTTACTGAAATTCCCAGATTCTTGCAAAGCTGAAGGGTGTAGTCTCTGGACTGAAGAAGCTGACACTTGGTGGTGGCGGAGAGGAGCCAGTCGTCCAAATAAGGAAACACCTGGAATCCTAGGCGTCTCAGGTGAGCTGTGACCACTGCCATGCATTTGGTAAACACTCTGGGGGCTGAAGTGAGGCCAAAGGGCAGGGCTCTGAATTGGTAATGACTGGTCCCTAGCCGAAAGCGGAGAAACCTCCTGGAGCGCCTGTGAATCTTTATGTGATAGTACGCATCCTGAAGGTCTATCGAGCACATCCAGTTGTCCTTGCCCAGAAAGGGCAGAATGGACTGAAGCGTGACCATCCGGAATCTTGCCTTTTTGACAAATCTGTTCAGATTGCTGAGGTCTAATATTGGTCTCCACTCTCCCGTCCTTTTGGGGACCAAAAAGAATCTTGAGTAGACGCCGGATCCTACTTGGTCTGCCGGCACTGTCTGGACGGCTCTTTTTTCTAGGAGTTTTGAAACCTCCTGTTTTGCCAAATCCCTTTGACCGGGTGAGATGTCTGGAAGGGATTGTAGAGGTAGGAAACCTTTCGAAGGGGATCTTGTAACCCTCGGATATAATCGACTGTACCCACTTCTCTTGGGATAGGGATTGCCAGGCTACTGGGTACAGTGAAATCCTTCCCCCGACTGCCTCCAAGGGTGGACAGTCGGGCAACACCTCAGGGATGCTGAAAGGGCTTCTCAGGAAGAGACTCCCTGTTGCCCTGGTTCTGAGGACCCCCCCTGCCTCTAGGGCGGCGTCTATTATTGTTACCCCTCTGCCTCTGGGGTAAACTGACCACGTGTGTCGGTGTAGCTCCTTGGGCTTTACGGAACCACATCTTCCCCCCTTTCTGACCCTTGGGATATGGTCTAGAAGGAGTGGAAAATTGGACTCCAACGGCAGAAAGTCTTACCGTCCTGCTCACACCTGGTCAAGGTATCCTTCACTTGAGGTCCGAACAAAGCCGAACCATCAAAGGGGTATTAGTGAAGGACGCCTTAAAGGGGTCCATAAAATTACACAGCCGCATCCAGGCTTGGCGTCTAAGAGCAACTCCTGTGCCTGCGCCTGCTCGCTCCATCGGCCGCATAAGATATGAGCCGCATGGAGGAGTTAGATATGGAATTCAGGATAGCAAGCTGTGAGGCAATCTTTTCTTGAGCCCCAGCAGCAGAAGGATCCTGGACTACTTCACCCAGTTCCTTGAGAATATCTCGTTGAAGCCTGGTGAAGTGACAAAGGTAATTCAGTGAACGCATAGCAAAGGTCGCTGAAGAAAACATCCGCTTTCCATACCTGTCCATGGTCCTAGAGTCCTTGTTAGGAGGATGGACAGGTACTGAAGGATCCGCCAGTTCCTTCTTAGTGGCCGCCACCACCATAGCATCCACAGAGACACCTTTGGAAAGGAACTGTTTATCTGACGGGGCCGTAATGAACTTGGATGGTCTTCTGGGGACAGGTTCCACAGAATCTGGAGCCACGCCTTCCGAGCCACTACCTGCATGAGTGGGTCGAAAGGCGGAGACACCCAGGAGGTGGAGGGTCGGGATCCAAAAGCCTTCAGGTATACCGACTCATCCTCGGAGGGGTCAATGGAGGGCCAATTCCCCCTCTGTTTGAGGAGCTCAAGGATGTCTGAAAAGGAGACATCCTCAGAGGGGGACCGTGGGGAACCCTCCGACTCATCTAAGTCGGTATCAGATGTAGTAGACTCAGGGAGTCTGTGTGTTTCCTCTTACGTCCTCTTCGAGGGGTTCCCCTGCAGGGTCAGGAGAAACCTCGGAAGAGGAGGAAATTCCCAGTGGGGAAACCTGGGGCGATGGATCCCTGGGCCTGAGAGCAAGAGGCTGGCAAGAGGCATCTGCAGGCACTGATGAGGGAGGAGCTAGAGGGATGGACCGTTGACCAGGCTCAGAGGCCAGGACACTCCTCATCACCTCAAAGGCTCCTCTCCCCGGGAGACCAGAACACACCCGCTCCGAAGAGACAGGAATGGTCGGCTCCAAGGAGAGAGAAGGCTCCGAGGCCGATGTCGGCACCGAGCTTACCAAAGCCGAAGCCCGAGAGGGAGAGCGGGTCGGACAAGGGTCCGATGCCACTAGCCCCTCGGAGCAGACAGTGGAAACCAGAGGACCGGATCCCCCCAAGGAAGGTCTCAAGGAGGAGATCGGAGCCGAGGACGATGGAGCCGAAGGATGTATCGGCTCCGCATCGGAAACAGTCGCTGTCCCAAGAAGCTCCGGCCCGAACTCTGGTGTGGAGTCGGAGGAGAAAGTTCAAGAATTGGGGCTATAGCCAAGTCTGTTGAGATGGGCTATGGAGCATTTGGGCCAGTGCCTGAGACTTCAACAGCCTGCTTACCACCCTCCCAAGTCGTGGTCAGACAGCCTGGAAGATCTCAAGATCGGCTCCGATGGCTCCGCTCCGACAAAAGAGGAGATCCCGGAGCAGTGGATACTCATAATAGAGGGGGACCGAGATCTCTTACGGGTCGAAGCCATCGGAGCCGAAGTCCCTAGAACTCCAGATGGAGCCAAGGATTTCTCGGCTCCGATGCTGGATAAAGTGTCGGCTCCAGCCGGAGCCGACAAGGCCACAGTAGTCAGGGTATCGGAGCCAGCCGGCACCGAACCCACTACTCGAGTAGAAGAAGTATCGACTCCAGCCGGAGCCACCGGAGGAGGCTTGGACACTGTAGCCTGAGCCTTCGGTGGCTTAAGAGGTTTTCCTGACCCTGATTTAGGAGGAGAACCTTCAGGTTTAAGTAAACCTCGGAGGATGAGTTTGTTCCTCCTTTCCTGCAGGAGACTCTGGCTAAAAGCATGACACAACGCACAGGAGTCCTGCAGGTGCAAAGGCCCCAGGCAATAAACACAAGAAGTGTGACCGTCTGTCAGAGACATTTTCTGACAGCACTGGTCACACTTCTTGAAGCCTGAGACCTTGCCTTCTTTTGACATTCTAGGAGGATAGAACACAAACAGTCCCAACAAACACACAAATTAATCCCTTACACAAACACACAGGAAGGGATAACAAAAGGGAACTAGGCCTGACTAAACTACTTTAGATTAAAACTTATAAAAGTTTATAAAAAGGTTGAAAAATAGGGAATAGGGTGGGCTGTAACTAATTACAGACTACACTAACAGGGAAAAATAAACCCCTAACTACACTTTTTCTTATTTGACTAAGAAAAAACTTAGCTGAGCTGGCAAAGGAGACCTCTTTCGCTAAGCGGCAAACGAGATCTGAGGTAGTTCCGCCTTGCATCATGGGATATAGGGTTGCCTCGAGCTGGTAAAAGGAGTTCTCGAGCTAAAGCAAGTGCCGAGTCGGAGCCGAGGATCAGCTCCGAACCCATCCAGCAAGAATGAAGGCGAGATTGACAACTTAACATCGAAAATTTCAGGTAGCTGCCAACCGGCACTTGCAAACTGCCTCTGCTTCAGGCTCCTGCACAGCAAGAAAAGCTGATGTAATGGCATCAGCTGCATGTTTTCTACCCCTGACAACCTGATGTCATAGATGAGGTGACAGCATCCGACGCAGAAATCCCAAGACTCTGGTATTCGGGCTGGCTGAGGGCTACCTGCAGGCAGATAACCCAAGTGTGATGACTGCAACAGTAAACACAAAACATTTGGATCCATATGGAAAGTTCTGAAAAAATCCAGTAGAAAAGATGTCCAAGTACCTTCAATGAGACCAAGACAGAAAACATTCTCCACTTACTCTTGTAAATCTTTCTGGCTGATTGTTTAGTTGAAGTAACAATGTGAACCACCAGAGAAGAAAAAGTACAGTTGTGTACACTTACCATAAATGCAGATGTTCTAGTGTATTCACTTTTGCAGTCACAGTTGGGTTATCTGCCTGCAGGTAGCCCTCAGTCGGCCCAGAGACTTAGTAGTTCTGCGTCAGATGTTATCGGTCCAGGACTGACGTCAGGGGGTTTAAAAACAGACAGCCGACGCCATAACAACAGTTTTTCTTGCCCCAAATATCAGGAGCCCTCCAAATAGGGAGCCAAGTTATGGTGGGAAAAAACACCACCAGTAAAAAGTAAATACCAATACCCCTGAAAGGGGGGATTAAAAGGCATAGAGAGTTTAGAGAGAGAGAAAAAACAAGGGGCTGAAGGGAGGGAAACCAGGACTGCAACAGTGAATGCACTCTAACATCTAGTCATAACATTTGGGTAGATTCCGAAAGCTATGGTTGGGAGAAGGAATTTAGATCGCATTAGGGCCAGCTATAAGGCCCTGCAAGACTGCAGTGGCAAAGTCAGCTGTGGATTTAGAGAAAATTGGCAAATCATGCTTGATGAAAGTATGTACAGAACTCCAGGTAGCAGCTTCAAGGATGTCCCTGGCAGGGATGCCTCTGAGAAAGGCTGTAGAAGTAGATGCAGCCCTGATGGAGTGAGGTCTGATCCCCTGGGGGACAGGTTTGCCATGGTGCTTATAGCAGAAATGAATGCAATGGCTTATCCATTTTTAAAAGTTTTGCTTTGAAATAGCCTTCTCCTCTGCCCTTGCAACAAATGCCACCAGCAGTTCAGATCTCCTTTGAGATTTAGACTTGTCCAAGTAGAATCTAAGTTGTTCGTGCAACTCTAAGGAATGCAGTATCCATTCCCCTTTATTCTGGGGATTGAGAAAGAAGGTTGGCAAATCAATGGACTGATTAAGAGCCACACTGAATACCACCTTGGGCATGAAGGATAGATTGGTTCTGAGGCACACCCTGTCAGCATGAAAGATGATGAAAGGGTGCACTGCCATAAGGGCCTGTAATTCAGATACCCTTCTAGCTGAAGTGATTGCTAAAAGGAAAGCTGTTTTCCAAGAAAGAAATTTTAAGTCTGCAGTAGCAGCTGGCTCGAAAGGAGGTAGAGTGAGTTTCTCCAAGACAAACTTAAGGTTCCAGGCTGGGGTTGGAGCACTCCTGGGTGGTCTCAAATTGTTGGCCCCTCTGAGGAACTGCTTGAGCAGTGGATGAGAGAAGAGGGGAGATTCTGTTATCATGAGATGAAATGGCTGAGACGTGGATTTTAATGGAAGAAAAGGTCAGGCCCTTGTGAAGCATCTCAGTTAAGTACTGTAAAATCTGAGGTAAATTGGGCGCTGCTGTGCTCATTCCTTGAGATTGGTTCCAGGCACAGAATCTTTTCCATTTTTCAGCAGAAGATTTTCTAGTACAAGGACTCCTTGCCTCTAAAATGATATCCATCACAGGTTTGCTGAGGGATGGTAAAGGAGATATTAAGTAATTAGCCAGGCTGCAAGATTCAGTGTTAGAAGCTCATAGTGCAGAATCTGGTTCTCCTGCTGAGACAGCAGGGAAGCAGTCTGAGGCAGGTGCCACGGAGATAACTGTGACACACTGCGCAGGAGGGGGTACACCAGTTTTGGAGCGGCCAGTCTGCAGCAATCATAATCATCCTTGGTTTGTCTTCTGATTTTTAGAAGTACTTTGGAGAGCAGAGGGGGGAAGGCATAGACTGATAGGTTTTTCCAGCTGAAGGACAGAGCATCCACTTTCCAGGCTTGTTTGTGGGGAGTCCTTGGGCAAAATTTGTCCAATTGATAGTTCTAGAGAGAGGCAAACAGGTCTATATCTCGGCTCCCTCATTTGCTTGTCAACATGTTGAAAATCCTTGGTTCCAATTTCCACTCGTGTGGGTCTATAACGTTTCTGCTTAGTCCATCTGCCAGTGTATTTAATTTTCCTGGCAGGTATTGAGCTTGTAGGTGCACTTGGTAGCTCAAGGCTGTGTTCCACAATGCCATGGCTAGTCTGAAGAGGGGGTACAAATGTGTACCCCCCTGCTTATGTACCACATAACAGTGGTGGTGTCCATCTTTACCATTAGTTGTCCTGGAAGAATGTGGTCCTTGAAGGCTGTCGGAGCATTCTGTACAGCTAACATTTCTTTTTGACTGATATGCAGGTGCATTTGACTTGGGTTCCATTTGCCCTGAATGCACTACCCTGCCAGCTGAGCCCTCCATGCATAGTCTGATGCGTCTGTTCTTAGGGTTTGGGTGGCAGGGAGTGGTGTGAAAGTAGTCCCTTGTTTTGGTGGCAGGCCTCTGCCCACCAAAGGAACTCTAGGCATAGACAAGGTATGATCGGAATCATTGTATCTAGGTCTTGAGAATGTTGACACCATAGGCGTTTTAGATACCACTGCAGTTTTCACATATGCAGTCTTGCATATGGAATTTGAAAAATGCAGGAAGCAATGAACCCCAAGGCTTGCAGTATTTGTCTTGCAGATATAGCAGGGTTTTTGTGGCCACTAGTTTGAAAAGTAGGTTGTCAAATGGATTTGTTTCTCTGGCGTGAGGTAAGCCATCTGGGAAGTTATATTCAAGCTTGCTCCCAGGAATATAATTTGACAGGGTACCAGGTGTGATTTCTTTTCGTTTATGGTGTACCCCAGACAAGTTAAAACCCTTTGTACAAAGGCCAGATGATTCAAAAGTATGTCCTGGCTTTCTGCCTGAATTAGACAATCGTCCAGGTATGGGTATATTTGAATATTTCTTTGCCTGCAAAATGCAATAACTGGAGCTAGGCACTTTGTGAATACCCTGGGCGCAGTAGATAAGCCAAATGTCAGTGCAGAGAACTGAAGTGTGTGTAGCCTGCTTTGAAGCGTAGGTATCTTTTGCAAGATTCCCTGATTAGGATGTGCAGGTATGCTACTTTTAAATCTAGTGTTGCCAACCAGGCATCTTTGCCTAGCATAGGAAGTAATTGGTGAAGAGTCAGCAACTTACATTTTGTAATCTCCAAAATGGTGTTTAGACAGGTCCAAGATAGGACGCCATGAATTGCCTTTTCTGGGCACCAGGAAACGTCTCTAGTAGAAACCTTGTCCCTTTTCCTCTTCTGGAACCAGCTGAATAGGCCCCAAGCTTAAGAGAGAAAGTAGTTGTTTTTGGGCCTCTGCCCACTGATTTGGGGTAGGTCCGGCCACCCGCTTGGTGTTGGCAACTTGTGGAAGTGAAATCTCGATCCCTGGGACACTACATTTAAAACCCATTTGTCCTGCGTAATGAGTTCCCAATTCTTTGCATGAAGAGCAATCTTTCCCCCCAAAGGGGCAGTCAGTTGACAAGTGCATGGAAATTTTAAAAGGAAGTCATTGAGACAGTTTACCATAGGGGGAAGCCTTATTCCCATATTTGAAAGTGGAGGCCCCCCCACTGCTTAGTTCCGTGTGTCCCTGGGATTGAAACCTAGGGTTTTTGCTGTGTCTGGGTTTGGCTTGAGAAGACCTGGAAGGGGCTGAAAAGGGCCAATTCTTAGAGGCCCAGTGCCTACTAAATCTAGGAGGCTGAACCGGTACAAAATCTTTAACAGTTTGCATAGATCTAGCTTTATCTTCCATCTTTTTTTAAGAACTTCCTCAGCCTTGTTGCCAAATAGGCTGTCCTGATTTAAAGGAGCTTTAACATGATCAGGCAAAGATTGCTCAAGCAAAGCATGCCTTCTGAGCACAGACCCAGTAACAGCAGCCCTGCAAGAGGCCTCTAATGAATCACAACCACATTGCAAAGTACGTTTTCCAACTTGTTCAGCAGAATGCATTATATCCTTTAACTCTATTTTCCACACAGTCTGGAATCATTATTTTCTGTTTAAACAGTCCAATAACATGTTGCTGATACTTTAACATATGAAACTGGCAGTTTAAAGCCCTAATGGTCAAGGTTGCAGAAGTGTAAACCTTCTTACCCCATCTATCCAGCACCCTGGAGTCTCTATCAGAAGGGGTAGGCTTTTTAGCAGTAGAAGCCTTAATGCCCTTGGGCCCCTGTGAAATAGTCTCTGGATCTGCAAAAGGATTTTTAAAAATTTACTTGTGGGACTCTGGGACCCTGTAGTACCCGTCAGGTTTTCTGGGAGCAGGAGGCAGGGAATCAGGGGCCAAACTAGATTCCGAAAAAGCATCAACAATGTCTACTACAGGAGGAATAGCCTAAGGACTATGCTGAGGTAGGAGAAGGAAATCCGTAAGCCTCTTTTGAATCAGAAAAATCCTGGCTTTCAGTGGAAATGCTCCCTTAGAGTATGTAAGGTTTCCCCAAAAGAAAAATCCTCAGGAGGGGAAGCAGAGGGAATGGAGTTCTCTGCATCAGAATCTTCATAAGCAGATAAGGGCAAATCCAGATCATCAGAAGAATCAGAAAAAAAAACAGAAGCCTTATCAGAAGATTCATAATAAACTTCAGTCCTAGGCCTCTTAGAAGGGGGGGGGGGGGCTACCCCTGATTAGAGTTAATAGATCTTCAGCCATTCTTATTTGTTTTTTTTAGACAGAGGCCTGAGCATGTGGCCTGGGCGTCATTTTTTTTAGGCATGGATCGAGATTTAGGCCCAAGTAAAGAAGGAGGTGTCGGTTTAATATGCAAGTCTGTAGGCCTGAATACACCCTCAGAAGCTGGTGCTTGCACAGCGGCTCCGGACCTATCCATGGTAGACACATCCGCAGGTTCCATAGTTGAAGCATCTCGCGGCATACCAGACTCCGAATGGGTCTCAGTAGAGGCCTGGAAATAAGAAGTAGCGGGTATCAGGGGCTGCGAATGCACCTCACTGAGTACCAGTGAACTGGTGACTGGCTTAGGAGAAGCGTAGTCAGCAGTTTTGGACCTCTGCAGCCTGTCTATCTTTGCATTTTTTTGGAATCCCAGTAGTCGGATGGCTAACAGACTACATTTTTAGATAAACAGAGAACTGAAAGATTTAGAGGTGAAAATATACAGACGATGGATAGTGCGCTGATTAAATAAAGCACAAAACCGACAGCAAAGTACGTTGTGGTCAGGGCCTAGGCAAGGAATACAGTACAAATGAAAATCTTTGAGGTATTTGCTTTCCACAAAGTAATGCAATTAACTTTTACTGACATCGGTAAGGAACAAAAAAAGTTTCCCCAATGGGGTATTTAGCTTTAGTTTTAGACTTTGGTTCTGAAACTAGAAAACGAAAATTTCAGTAGTCTGCCGACCGGCACTTGCAAACTGCTTCTGCTTCGGGCATTGCACAGCAAGGAAGACTGAACTAATGTTGTCGGCTGCATGTTTTACAGCCCTGACGACCTGACGTCATGGAAGAAAGGAAAGCAACAGACGCAAGACCCAAGACTTTGTTAATCAGGCCGAATGAGGGCTACCTGCAAGCAGATAACCCAAATGTAATGACTGCAACAGTGAAACACGAAGAAAGTACAGTTTTGTACCTACCATAAATGTAGATGTCCGACAGACATGCAACTGCAGTCATAACATGTGGGTTGTCCTGCCTCAGGCAGCCCTCGGTCGGCCGGATTCCAAAGTCTGGGTCCGACGTTGGCTGATGTTGCATTTCTCTCCGACGTCAGAGCGGCTGGAGTACATAAGCATCAGCCGACGCCATTTTCTTCAGTGTTTCTTGCCCCAGATGCCAGGTGTCCTCCAAGGAAGGCTGTAATCAAATTGGAAGACAAAAACAGGATTCCAAACAAATAAATGAGCAATAAAACAAATACACCATAACAGATATCCCCAGCTAAGAGTAAAAGGGATAGGAGTTGACCCTAGGCATAGAGGGGTATGGAGGGAGGGAAAACCCGACTGCAGTTGCATGTCTATCGGACATCTACATTTATGGTAGGTACAAAACTGTACTATGTCCTTCAAGAATGCAACTGCAGTCATAACATGTGGGTAGAATACCGTAGCTTAGCTGGGGGAGGAGGTATGCTCTAGGAAAGAGATGGTGTGGCAATCAAACCCTGCAGGACTGCCGAAGCAAAGCCTGCTCTGGATCTGGAATATAGAGGGAGATTGTAGTGTTTGGAGAATGTATGCACGGAGCTCCATGTAGCAGCTTCTAGAATGTCCTTGGTAGGCACAACTCTTAAAAATGCTGTAGAGGTGGCTGTAGCTCTGGTGGAATGTGGTCTGACAGGCTGGAACAGTCTTTCCATGAAAGGAATAACAGAATCTGATGCAATGTCCAATCCATTTAGAAATAGTCTGTTTTGAAATTGCTTTTCCTTGGACTGCAGGGGCGTAAGCTACAAAAAGTTGTTCAGACTTCCTACTGGCCTTGGTTCTGTCCAGGTAGTATCGAAGTTGTCTGTGAATGTCCAGGGTATGCAAAAGTCTTTCCCCCTTATTCTCAGGATTGGGGAAGAAAGCAGGCAGATGAATGGCTTGATTTAGAGAAACCCTAGATACCACCTCTGTCATAAAAGTAGGGTTGGTCCTTAATGAAACCCTGTCTCTGTGGAAAATAATAAAGGGTGGTATTGCCATTAGGGCCTGTAGCTCCGAAACCCTTCTTGCTGAGGTAATTGCCAGCAGGAAAGCTGTCTTCCATGAGAGAAATTGCAAGTCAACTGAAGCTGCTGGCTCAAAAGGAGGTAGAGTCAGTTTTTCTAAGACAAAATTGAGGTCCCAGGCTGGCACTGGGGCCTTTCTTGGTGGCTTAATGTTCTTGATTCCCCTGAGGAATTGTCTTAGTAAGGGGTGAGAGAAAACAGGAGGATCAGTGTTGTATCTAGCTGAAATAGCAGATGCATGTATCTTTATGGAAGAGTATGAGAGGCCGTTCTTTAACATGTCTGCCAAATATTCCAAGATAAGTGGGATGTTCAGCAATGATGCATCATGTCCCTTGCTGGTATTCCAACTGCTGAATCTTTTCCACTTTGCTAAGTAAACCTTTCTGGTGGATGGTCTTCGAGCCTCTTAGTATCCGCTGAACTTCCTTGGAGAGAGATAAGCTGAAGTTATTTATGGGATCTCCCAGGCCGTTAGCTGCAGTGTCTGAATGTTTGGATGCAGTGTTTCGAAATTGTGTTGAGTCAAAAGTAGAGGCCACTGAGGGAGGGCCCACCTCCTGGTGTGACATATGCTCCGTAGTAGTGGGTACCAGTGTTGTCTTGGCCAATCCGGAGCTATTATGATTCCCTTGGGCTTCTCTGCTTTGATCTTTAGTAATACTGAGGTCATCAGTGGCAGAGGTGGGAATGCATAGATTGCTAGGGAGTTCCAGTTGAATGAGAGGGCATCTATTTTCCAAGCTTTTGGATGGTATGTCCTTGTGCAAAATTTTGGTAGAAGGTGGTTGAGGTGAGAGGCAAATAGGTCCACTTCTGGCTTGCCCCATGTCGAAGTGAGTTGTCTGAAGGCCTTCGGATGTAACCTCCACTCGTGTGGGTCTGTGAAATTCCTGCTTAGGCTGTCCGCCAACACATTGTCTTTTCCTGGAACAAACTGGGATTGTAACTGGATGTTTAGGCTCAGTGATTTCTCCCAAAGCTGCATTGTCAGTCTGCAAAGGGGGTAAGAGTGGGTGCCCCCCTGCTTGTTTATGTACCACATCACACTGGTGTTGTCTGTCCGTATCATTAAATGGCCTTGTTGGAGTTGGTGTTGAAAAGCCTCGATGGCATGCATTACTGCCAGCATTTCCTTTTGGTTTATATGCAGATGTGTTTCCTTTGGAGACCATTGTCCTTGTATACACCTGCCTTCCATGTGCGACCCCCATCCGAGGTCTGAGGCGTCTGTAGTCATGGTCTGTGTTATCTGTGGTTTTTTGAATGACATACCTGTGTTTTCCTGGCTCACCGAGGCCCACCATAGGAATTCCTTTTGTAGGCATGGAATGAGTGGTATGATTGTCTCCAAGTTGTTGCTGTGTTGAGACCAAATGCTTTTTAGGTACCATTGAAGCTTTCTGATGTGTAGTTTTGCTAATGGAACCAGTAGAATGCAGGATGCCATGTAACCTAGGGCCTGTAGGAATCTCCTTGCAGTCATCTGGGTGAGTTTTGCTAAACCTTTGAAGTAATGAGTTAACTTCTCTTGCTTGTCTTCTGTCAGGTAAGCCATCTGAGAGGCTGTGTCTAGTTTGGCTCCTAAGAAGATTATTTGCTGGGATGGCTGCAGTCTTGACTTTTGGAAGTTGACTGTGTATCCCAGAGCTTGAAGCAATCGTATGACATAATCCAGGTTTTTTGTCAACATCAATTTGTCGTCCGCTTGTATGAGGCAGTCGTCCAGGTACGGGTAAATTTGTACACCCTGGAGCCTGCAATGAGCAATTACTGAAGCCAGGCATTTTGTAAATACTCTGGGCAGTAGATAAGCCAAATGGCAATGCTGAGAATTGATAATGCTCTGGCCCTGCAAGAAATCTGAGGTATCTTCTGCAGCTGTGTCTGATAGGGACATGCGGTATGCCTCCTTGAGGTCCAGAGTAATCAGCCACGACTCCTTGCCCAGCATGGGAAGGAGTTGCTGTAGAGTCAGCATTTTGAACTTTGGTACTATGAGAAAGGTGTTTAATGCGGACAAGTCCAGTATTGGTCTCCATTGAGATTCTTTTCTTGGAACAAGGAACAGTCTTGAGTAAAACCCTTGTTCTTGTTCTTGCTGTGGAACTCTTTCTATTGCTTTCATTCGAGTCAGCAGAGTGATTTGCTTGATAGCCTCTGCCCTTTGATTTTGTGGTAGGTTTGGCATGCCTTGTTTTCTTGGTAAGGTATGAAAATGAAACCTGTACCCTCTGTCTACAATGTCCAAAATCCATTTGTCCTTTGTCAGTCTGTGCCAGTTTTCTGCAAACAGAGATAATTTCCCAAGGGAGCTTCTAGTTGTTCCCTGGTAGGCGGTAGTAGAGGAAAGTCATTGAGTTTGTGGTTGTTGGGCAGGAGAAACCCCTGTCACTTCTTTGGTTTCCTGGCTGCCATTGTCGCCCCTGTAAGGGCCTCTGTATTGGCCTCTTCCTCGCCACGCCTGTTCTTACCCCTTTGAAACTTTTCTGGATTAGGAAAGGACCAGTTTTTTTAAAGACCAATTCCTACTGAATCTGGGGGGTTGAACCTGGAGGAAATCCTTCACAGTCTGAACTGATTTTGCTTTTTCTTCGATGGTCTTTAACACATCCTTAGCATTTGCACCAAAAAGCTTGTTCTTTTCCAAAGGTGCATCCAGAAGTTTTGCTTTTACATGATCTGGTAGAGGTTGATCTTTTAACCAAGCATGTCTACGAATCACTGCCCCTGTCATAGCTGCCCTACATGAAGCTTCCAGTGCATCATATCCACACTGCAGGAAGTGATTGCTTACTTGCTGAGTGTTATGTACAGCTTCCTGCAAAGTCTTCCTGTCTAAAAGATCAGGAGAAGCTAATGTTTTTGTAAATCTTCTAAGAGATAATCCTGATATTGTAACATATGAAAAAGGCAATTTAAAGCTCTCATAGATAAGGTAGTGGATGTGTAAACCTTTTGCCCCATCTCTAATGACCTTGCTTCCCTGTTGGAGGGCAAAGGATTTTTTGAGGTGGAGGCAGAAACTCCTTTAGGCCCCTGTGAAATAGTTTCCAAATCAGCAGTATGGGCCCTGAATAAATGGGAATGAGTTTCTGGGACCCTGTAATACCTGTCTGGCTTGGCTGGAGCAGGAGGAAGAGAATCAGGGGTAGCACTAGAGTCAGAATACAAATCATCCAGAACATCAAGTACAGGAGGAATAGCTAAGGGCCTGTGCTGAGGCTTCTTAAGGAAAGTCCTAAGGCGTTTCCTAGAATCAGAATATTCCTGACCCTGCCACTTGAAATGTTCCCTCATGGTGTGCAGAACTTCCCCAAAAGAAATATCCTCAGGAGGGGAGGCCGAAGGGATGGAATCTTCTGCATCCGAGTCCTCATAGGTCTGGAAGAGCTCTTCCTGGCTATCAGAGTGGACAGAGCCCTCAGAGTCTTCATCTGAACGAGTAGGGTCAGAGGGTTCAACCCGGGGCCTTTTGTCAGGAGGAGGCTGGGATGCTCTCTCAGGATGGGCCTGTGAACCTCTAATCATGGAAATTAAATCAGCAGCCATTGACATAATTTGTGTCTCCGGACTCGGCTGAGGTAAGGATTTAGAAGTAATATGCTTTGTTTTGCTGGCTGCCTTAGCCCTAGTGTAGGCCTTAATAGACATGGCCATAGGAGGCCTGGCAGCTCCACGTGCAGGAGTGACCTTGTCTACAGCAATGGTCTCTGGCATTTCCTCGGTTTTGGTATCCAGAGGAAAGTCTATAACTGGCGGAGTAATGTCTGGAATCGGAGTCGTCGGTAATGCGGTGTCTTCGGTTTGGAGCGGTGGCGAAACAGTCTCAGAGGGAACCGGAGCACTCGCGCTAGGTTTTGGGGTGGAGTCGGTGGTAGACGCGGGCCGAGGATGTCGGTCCCGGTCTTTTCGCTTTTTGGGAGTTTGCGATGTCGGAAGATCCGACGGCATGGTGTAAGCAAATTTATCGCTGAAAAAATCTTCAGCGAACTCCGCCCGGCGCCTGAGTGCGCTTGTTGAAGCGAGCACAGGCTACACAGGCCGAGACGTCGTGGTCTGGGCCCAGGCAAGGGAGGCAGTAAGAGTGGAAATCCTTATGAGGTATTTGTTTACCACAAAAAAGACAATTGTTAACTTTTTCAGTAATTTCTGACATCGGCTGAGGCAAGAAAAAGGTCCCCAACGGGGTACTTAGCTTTTTTGATGACTTCGGTATCGTAGAATACAGGAGCTGACCGACCAGCACTTGCTAACTGCTTCTGCTTCGGGCACCGCACGGCAAGAAAGACTGAAGAAAATGGTGTCGGCTGATGCTTATGTACTCCAGCCGCTCTGACGTCGGAGAGAAATGCGACATCAGCCGACGTCGGACCCAGACTTTGGAATCCGGCCGACCGAGGGCTGCCTGAGGCAGGACAACCCACATGTTATGACTGCAGTTGCATTCTTGAAGGACATCATCTGTTTCCATTTCGGTTTTACAAAACCTACATTTGTCTTTCTCCCACATGTTCAATGGACTTTGTAAACCTATGTGTACGCACCCCAGTATCCTGGGCCGCCAATTTTAACCTTTCATCTTTGGTTTGAATTCACCTCTCCTAAACCATGCCTGCGTTTGTTCCTGATCAACAATGTTCTTCCAGAAGTTTTCTATACTTGCAACTGTATTTATGCATTTTCCACATCTCTTGCCTTCTCATCTGGTCCTTTCACCTTATATTCTCTCTTGTTTTTTGGCACATTTAGTTGCTATCTGATGTTTATCTACTTCTGGTTTGATTTCCATTCCTGCTTGACGTCGATATGCTTCTGCTAGATTAAGCAGAGAGGTCATCTAACATTTATTCTCATGTTTCAAAACTTTCACTATGTTTGGGTCTTGTGAAGTCAGCAGATGTGTGGAATCCCACGACTGCAGATCTGTACATATAATTAATTTCAAGGAGGGTCATCCATCCCTCAGAACGGGGAATATATAACTTTGGTATGCATTGATTTTTATAAATCATTTGGTAAACATGAACCATCCCTTCTTGTTTTCCTTTCTAATCTATCCAACACGTTTTGGGGCCAGTCAATCACTCCAAAACTAAGTTAGGACAGGAAGAGCAAATTGGTTTATAGCTTGGATTTTGTTCCTAGATGTCAGTGCTACTTTCAGGACTAAACTTTTCTGAAGTATACCTTCCTAAGTTTTATTTGCATTTGTTTGTGTTTTATTGTTGATCCTTCATCAATTCCCAAATATTTATACACTCCTTGCTCAAGTTCTTCTATATCACATTCTTGCCCCAAACTAACATTTTCCTAGTGTTGCAGTTTTCCTACTTTAAAGAGTGCTTTTGCACATTTATCAAGACCAAATGACATTCTTATATCATCTGAAAAAGTTTTGACTACTTGCAGTTGCGCTTTCAGTTAGTCATCTGATGAGGTATACAGTTTTAAATCGACAAAGAGAAAATGGGTCTTTACACTGTTTTCTAGGAGCCAAATTACAGCCATGGCCTAAGCTGTTAAGTAGACAGCTTAATGGGGTTAAGGGCAAGACAGAATAGCAGCGGTGACAGTCTCACCATGGAATATCCCTTTGAATTTTTATCCCTGGAATAATACCTTGTCTATCCTGGCTTAATTCCAAAGTGGTCTGCCACTGTTTCATGGTCGCTGTAATGTAGCTGATTAGTGTAGGGTTTATCTCATACATTTTTAAGCACTCTTATTCATGAATGTGGGATACTACTACATGCTTTTTTTAGTCAATGCATGCCATACTTAGATTTTTTCCCCTTTTTACAGTTCTCCACTATGACTAACAAATGATCCCTTGTACCATATGACTTTTATTGCCCTTTTGTTCTACTGCCATAATTGAGTTTTCTCCTAAATGACTACTCTGTTGGCATCAATTCTAGTGTATAGTTTATATGTCAGAAGGCAAATTATTGGTCTATAATTTTTAGGGAAGCTTGCAGGTTCACTCAAGAGCATTGTTTTGACGGTTAGGTTGGTGTCTGTTCGGGGTGCACATATAAATAGTTCTTACTTGTGGCTAAATCTTCGTGCAAAGATGTTCCTGCTTTCAGCCAAATGTTAGATACTGCATCTTGGCCTGGGACTTCCCAATTAAGAGGCTTTTCTTAACTTTGTTTCAATCTCTCTGGCTGTTACTTCATCCCATTTCATATCGTGTACCTTTAAACCTCTTATTCTTTAACTTCTTTCATCCATTTAGCATCTTTGCTATGTTCCACACGATCTTCATAGGTACTTCTCTAAAATGCATTTTTTTGCGGTCTTTCAGTTCCTTTTACCTTATTTCCAGTTCTCTATAAAACCTTTTTGGGTAATCAATAAACTGATTTTGTACTTTATCTTTGTATCTTATAAAGTTTTCCACCTGTGCTGAAATTTTTAGTTATTTGCAATAGTGCATGATAGATCCTGGTCTGTTCTAATACTGCAGATTGCTTTTATCACCTCTATTTTTTATTATTTTTGTTGATCCGTTGACAGGTCACTACTACTTTATAGTTTTCTCTATTCGATACTTCTATGATGGTATTCGATTTCTCCCCTTCCGTTCCCTCACTACCCTGTGTTCTTGTGGTAGAACTTCAGTTATTAATTTAGCTGCACAATATTTCCTGTTTACTTCTGCTATATCGCATGGATCTCTATGAACAGTCCTAATTACTGTGTTCATTCGTTTTATCTGACTTTTTTGGTTTTATTAACCTTTTGCAATCTAGTTACTTCATTGAACTTGATATATCAATGTCTATTAAATCAATAAACTCTTCTCTTATCTAATTTTCTTCCAAACTGAGGACACATCCCTTGTTTTCCAATTCTACTGGAATTCTATAGACGATGCTATAGCATCTTCCTATGGCGCACACTTCAATTTCATCCTGTGCCATCAACTGCTCTATCATACAAGATCTCACTGGCCTATCAACTAAACATTGACTGCATCAGAGTTTCCACAATTTCCTGATCCTTGTCTAGCTTCAAGTGAACATTTATACTGGTTTTCTGTGGAAAGCTCCAAATCACCTTCATATGGCACCCGACTAATTGCTTCCTGTTCCACTGGTTTCCTATTAATTTGGATATCCATTACTGTTATCCTGCTGTGGTGCTTTTTGATAGATTTTCTACACTAAATCCTGCACTGTGCAGGTACTCCATAACCTCAACTTCTATTTCTTTAACTTCTCCATTACTAATCTCCTTGTCCTGTGCCGTCTTATTTTTTTGTATTGTAAAATTTTCCATATCCGGATTCCTTTGCCTGTATTTCTCTTCAAATATCTTTGGTGCTGCTCTTTCTGTATTGGTTAGTTTTGCTTTCTCCTTTGCATAAATATTACACCATATTAAATCTCTTTCGTACTCATGTTCATATGTAGTCTTCAGATGTTTCTCTATATTCCTGTTTCTCCCTAGTTTGGGGACTCACTCCATCCTGCTGTGATGTAACAAGAAGTTATGTACTCACCATAACGTCCGATGTATATGGTCCATCTCGCCTCACATTCTTACTCACGGGTTCAGAGCACAGTATCTGCTCCGACTCGGCCAACCTTTTATTTTCTAGCACAAAGTCTCTAATTGGCTGGGCTAAACAGGTATCCCATGTTACACTGCTCCATAGCCCCAGATCTAGTTTGCAGCAATCCACAGTCACACCTCATGCACAACCACAATCCAGGAAGGTATAACACTATCCAGGGTAGTAAAGAAACAACAACTAATATTGAAGGGTACTCAAGACCAACTATCTCCTCCAGATCCTCCAGGAAGGGGGCAGGTGGGAGGGTACGTAAAAATGTGAGGCGAGATAGATCACATACATCAAACGTTATGGTGACTACATAACTTCTTGATGTTATGTGGTCCAATCTCGCCTACATTCTTACTCACGGGACAGCGTCCCCAGCACCTCTATCCTGGGAGGCTCAAAGGAAGATACTCCTGAGAACTGTGGAACCAAAAGAAGCCCGGCCCCTAGAAGCCACATCTACTTTGTAATGAGTAATAAAGGTGTGTGGAGAAGACCACGTGGCCGCAGCACAAATATCATCCAAACATAGCCTGGCATGGTAAGCCATCGAAGCGGAAACAGCCCTGGTAGAGTGACCTTTGACGGGGAACAGTAGATTTCTGCCTGCTGACGAATAGATAAAAGAAATACAATCTGAAATCCATCTGGAAATTGTCATCTTAGAAATAGAGGAACCTGCTCTACTTTCTGAAAAGGACACAAACAGTTGGTCAGACTTCCGTAGTTGTTTTGTCCTGTGTAAGAAGAATCGTAATTGACTGTGTACGTCCAACTGATGAAATTTAAACTCTGCCTTATTGGAAAATTGAGGGATGAAAACCAGCAGCTCAATAGACTGATTGAGATTAACAGAAGTAGTTACTTTAGGAAGGAAGGGCGGATTAGG
This sequence comes from Protopterus annectens, assembly GCF_019279795.1. Taxonomy (NCBI): domain Eukaryota; kingdom Metazoa; phylum Chordata; order Ceratodontiformes; family Protopteridae; genus Protopterus; species Protopterus annectens. The sequence goes on from NC_056749.1 coordinate 258,490,563, forward strand.
TCTCAGGGAAACCCTGTCCTTATGAAAGATTAAATATGGGGATTTGATGGACAGAGCTTGAATCTCAGACACCCGTCTGGCTGATGTAATGGCTACTAAGAAGGCAGTCTTCCAAGACAGAAATTTTAATTCACAGGTGGCAGCCGGTTTGAAAGATGGGGAAGTCAGGGCTTTCAAAACAAAGTTTAGATCCCATGGCAAGATGGGTTCTGACACAGGAGGCCGGAGTAACAAGGTGCTCTTCAAGAAGGCCTTACAGAATTTATGGGCCATAAGAGAAGGCTCGTAAGAGGTATGAAAATTGGAAATAGCAGCCAGCTGGACCTTAATGGTAGCCGGGGCAGAACCCTGGCGAAAGAGCATGGATAAAAAATCCAAAACAGCAGGAATTGGGGCTGTGTAAGGGTCCAGTCCCTGGGCATGAGCCTAAATAGAAAATCTTTTCCACTTGCTGGAATAAATCTTCCCGGTGAAAGACTTGAGAAGAGGAGAAAATGTGTACTACCTCAGGTGAAAAACGATGAAGTTGACTAATGATGTAAGTGGAGTAGCCAGGCTGTTAACCTGAGGGTCCACAGGAAGGGATGGAACTGTCCCATGTGTCAGTAGGTCTGGTACTGGGTCCAGAATCCAAAGACCGTCCACTGCATATTGATGAAAGGAGAACCAGACTTGGTGAGGCCAGTGTGGGGCAATTAGAATCACCTTGCTTCCCGAGGATATGGCTTTCTGAATCACTTTTGGTAACAGAGGAAACGGAGGGAAAGCATATAGCAGACCGGGGGGCCAATCGTGGACTAGAGCATCCCTGGGTGACCCCCCCCCCCCGGTGGGAGGATCAGTGTGAAGTAGTTGCTGCATTTGGCATTGAGGGGATTGGCAAAAAGATCGCAGCAAGGCTGACCCCACCTGCTGAAAATCTGTTCCGCAACCCGGCGGGTCAGGGACTACTCATAAGGCATCAGAATAGCTCGGCTCAGCCTGTCTGCTATCACATTGGCTTTCGCCGGAATGCCTGTTGCCACTAGAAACCGTTGGGAAGACATTGCCCACTGCCACACTCACATGGCCTCTCTGCACAGGGGATAAGATCTGGTTCCCCCTTGCTTGTTCAGGTACCACATAACGGACTTGCTGTCTGAGTGAATTGCAATCGTTCCCAGAGGAAGAGAGCTCTGAAGTGCTCGCAATGCCAGTAACACCACTCATCTATAAAACTTGATGGGCAGATGTACCTCGTGATCTTGCCACGTGCCTTGGACCGTCCTGCCAAGATAATGCCCCTGCCACCTCATCTGTGAGGCGTCCGTGGTCACCGTGGCAACAGATGACATAGGAACAAACGGTTTTCCCTCGTCCAGACTGGTGGAGCATAGCCACCAACAGAGGTCTTGTTTGCACCGATCCGTGAGTAGGACCAAGTGGGAAAGGGGAAATTCCTGAAAGGACCATTGGGCAAAGAGCCACTGCAGAAGCCTCATGTGTAATCTGGCTAGAGGCACTAACATGATGGTGGCTGCCATGGATCCCACGAGCTGGAGAACCCATCTGGCCTGAACTTTGAGGGTAACAATGCATGAACCTAACTCTGCAACACTCCTATCCTTTCCTGGGGCAAAAACACCCGCATTCGAACGGTGTCTAGCTCTGCGCCTATAAATGTGACGCGCTGTGAGGGCAGCAAGGCAGACTTTCCCCAGTTCAAGGTAATTCCTAGTCGTTGACAGAGGGTAAGGTAGCTTCCCTGGCTCGAATGAGAAGATGCCTGGTGAGGGTGGTGAGGAGCCAGTCGTCCAGGTATGGAAACACTTGGAATCCTTGATGTCTCAGGTGAGCAGTCACCACCAAACACTTGAACACCTCTGATAAAAAGGGGATGGTATAACCTCTGGTAACTATTCAAAGCACCCATCAATCCTGGGTGATGCTTCCCCAGGCTTCCGGGTACAACAAAATGCGGCCCCCGACTGGCTCCTGAATAGCACAGTCGGGCAACACATCAGGAACGATGGTAGGAAGACTCGCGAAAGGAATCGCGGTCTCTCGAGTTTTGGGGGCCTCCTCTGCCCCTGGTACGACATCTTCCAAAACAGCCTCCCCATCCTCTGCCTCTGGAGGGGGACTCACCTTGAGATGCAGGGAAAGACTTCTGTGATTTTTTTTGAACCACATCTTCCCTCCTCTCTGAGCCTTGGGGTAAGGCCTAGAAGGTAGGGAAAAACAGACCCCTACAGGGTCTTTCCCTCTTGCTCGCATCTGGTGAGGGTGTCTTTCACTTTGGTCCCAAAGAGTGGGGACCCAAAGGGGGCGTCAGTGAAGGAAGACTTGAAGGCCTCCACGAAATGACACAGGCGCATCCAGGCTTGCCTCCTGAGGGCTACTCCTGAACTAGCTGCCCTACTCGCTCCTTCGGCTGCATAAGATATGAGCCTCATGGACGAGTTGACAATCGAACCAAGGGTAGACAACTGGGCGTTAACAGTCTGCGCTAATGCCTCAGGTAAGTTACCCATTAGAGTATATTCTAACTCCTTAAGGAGATCTCTCTGGAGCAGTGTAAAATGACAAAGGTAATTCAGCAACCGTAGGGTAAAGGTTGCTGACGAAAGGGTACACTTCCCATACCGGTCCATACTCCTGGACTCCTTGTTAGGAGGATGGATGGAGGAAAAAGACTCTGCTACTTCCTGCTGAGTGGCTGCCACCACCATGCCGTCTACAGAAACCCCTTTGGATAGGAACTCCTTCCCTGGGGGAGCTGAAAGAAACTTATTAGGTTGTCTGGGTACTGGTTCCACTGAATCAGGATTCTCTCACGCCCTTCGACAAATTAAATCCAGGAGCTCGAAGGGTGGAGACACCCAGGAGGCGGAGGGTTGAGCACCAAAAGCCTTGAGAAATACAGACTCCTCAGAGGGGGTCTTGGATGGCCAGTTGCATCGCTGCCTCAAAATCTCCAGGATGTTGGAAAAAGACGTCATCGGAGAAAGACTTGGGGGACCCTCTGACTCCTCGAGGTGGGTATCAGAAGTGAGAGACTCATCCAGGGAGTCTATGTGCTTCTTCTTGCACGTCTTTCTTGGGGCCTCCGCAGGCACAGACTCCGAGGGGCCCTCAGAAAGTTGGGGACCGCTCAAGGGGGTATCCCCATACCTCTGGCCTCCGCCATCTACTGATAGGGGGACATCAGAGGCTCTAGCCGGGGTAGAAGGGGACGGATTGACCGAGCCGGGTGATGTAACTGAACATCTGGCCAGTGCGCTCCTCGTGACCTCGAAGGTGGGTCCCCCCCGAATCCGAGGACCGACCGGCCTCCAAGGCCACGACCGGAGTCGGGGTTCCCTGAGGCGATGTGCAGAGAGGGAGGCTCGGAACCGATAGAAGTCCTGATGTATCCCCCTCGGCCCCGACAGAGGAAACCAGAGTTCCGAAACCAGAGGACGGAGAAGACATAGTTGGAGCAGACATCGGCACCGATAAACCCTTGAGGGGTATCGGAGCCGGCACAAGAACATCACTCTGAGAGGAGCACTCTGGCTCCAAATACAAGGAAGTGCTCGGAGGAACCATCGGTACAAGCACTGGGACAGGCTCCAGAGCCGAAAATAATTTTGCCAACACCGGCGAATGCAGGAGCCTCTGAACCACCCTATCAACGTCCAAATCAGAAAGCCTGGAGGATTTGGAGGAAAGAGATGGAGATTGGGATCTCCTGTCTGGAGACCCATGCCTAACACTGGGTGACCGGCTCCGAATAGGTTCTAATAGAATTGGAGCCGAGGTCGGTTCCAGCACAACAGATACCTCCTGCGGCCCCGAGGACAGAGGGGCAGAGGGGGTAGCATCCAGTTAAGAAGTCTTCTCTGGAGGCTCCATGGAGACAGACGGAGCCAGAGATTTCTTCTCCGCCTTAGAAGCCTTAGACTGAGTACTCTAGGAAGAGTCTAAAGACTCCTCAAAAGAAGGTTTTAGAAGACCCTTCAGTATAAGTTTGTTTTTCCTTTCCTGTAGCACCCTCGGACTGAAGGCGTGACAAAAACTACAGGACTCTTGTAAATTAATTGCCCCTAGGCAGTATACACAAACGGAATGTCCATCAGTAATGGACATCTTGTAGTTACATTTGGAACATTTCTTAAAACCCGAAGGTTTATGTTCATTTTGATCCTTTGACATCTTAACAGAGATTGGTACACCAAAAAACACAGAAGCCACAAAAACCTGGGAAAACGGCAAGGAGGGAAACTACTGTCACAACAAACAGCCAAAGAATCTCTAATTCAAACGGTTCTTTGGGAGTCTACACACTCTAAGACAAGGGAAAAAAACTACTCTCTACACAGAAAAAAAGAATCAAAAATAAACTTTACACAAAACAAGGAGGACTAGGTCCTCTAATTTAAACGGGCCTAGCCCAGCAGAACAGAAGGGATACCCAAAAACACTCAACAATTCAGAACAACGAACAAGGAAAAATAGCTATTAAAATAGCTTTTGTTTGGAAAAAACACAATTTTCTGAGAGAAAAAAGAAGTTTTAAAGGTACTTGGCCACAGCCAAGCGAGACCACGTCCTAGCTACACGAGCGGCAAACGAGATCTGGGGCTATGGGGCAGTGCAACATGGGATACCTGTTTAGCCCAGCCAATTAGAGACTTCGTGCTAGAAAATAAAAAGCTGTATCAAATCCAAAGTCCAGGCAAGAATCGGCAGAAATCCGAGGTGAAATAAATCTTTTAATCCAAAATTACGTTAAGAAATAGACAAGACAGAATAGTAAAATCCAAGCCACAATACACAATCCCAGTTAAGCCCGCTTTCACTCTACCAATGCAAAGCTTCATCAGAACTGACACACCACATGTTTTGAGACCTTTAAATACTTTAGTAATTAAATACTTTGCTTTCTTAAAAAGATATGTACAAAATTGTTAAACTTCTCGTGCGGACTTGTAATATAAAACTATCAAAAAATACACATACATAATTAGATAAATCACCTTACAAATTCTTCCTACTACAAAATACTAAAATATAAATCTATATTAAACAATAAACAACAAATCACATCCACATGTGTTAAACTATCAAAGAAAATTGTATATTATCTAAAAAAATACCCTTAAGTTTAATCCTGATAAAAGTCAAAGGTGAACTTGCCATGACTCAGTAGTTACACAATTTAAAAATACAAATCAATGGGTACAGAAAAAATCAATATACAACTGACCGTACTCAAAATATCGAACCCATTTTAATTGACAGTATTTTGCTGTAAAAAATATAAATAAAAAACTATCTAAATATTCCACAACTCCGTTTCAATAATAAAATATTATTTGACTGACCATTTGCTTCAAGGAAGTATTAATGAAAAACTATTTCATTTTTTGCAAGTGGATAATCTGAGAATTCCAGCTACATTCGGAATTCCAAAAGTTCATAAAGGTAATGACACACTTAAATTTAGACCCATAGTAGCGGGAGCAAGGAGTATTACTCAGCCTTTGGCTATTTTTGTGGATTCCCAACTAAAGAAATTTATTAACTCTGTACCACACATCACTAAGTATTCTTGGGAATTCTTGAGAAGAATTACTGAGGATAAATTTGAAGCTAACATTTTGTTTGCCACTACTGATGTGGTGGAGTTATTTCCAAGTATTCCACACAATATTGGTTTGGAATGGTTTCGTGAAATTTTAAGTTCCGAAGCTGGTTTAGGTGGTAACATGATGAACTTCATTTTGGATTTAATTGACAATTCTTAAAAACAATTTTGTATATTTCAATGGTGATTTATATCAACAAAAGAAATAAGTTGCTATAGGGGCACCATGTGCCCCCCTATATGCGAATTGTTTGCTCTATTTTTGGGAGCAAAAATTTGTGTTCAACACTTGTTGGCACAAATATATTACCTTTTACACCAGATATCTAGATGATATTTGTTTATTACAGACTGGCACTAAAGACTTATTTGTGGAATGTATGACTTACCTGAACAATTGTACTGAGTTTTTGACATTCACCTATACAACTGATGAATTTAGTATTAATTATTTAGATGTCACCATTTATAAGGATTTGAACCAATGTTTTCAGTCCAAGGTATACAGGAAATCCACCTTTTCTAACACGTATTTGCACTTTGATAGTGCACATCCATATTATCAGAAAAAAAGGGATTGTGAAAGGTCAATTGATTATGGCATCTAGAAAGAAGAGTGACAATTCTGTATTTCTCCAGAAAGTTGATTATATTTGTTCCCTGTTCTTAGAAAGAAGTTATCCGGAATCCCTATTACGGTGCTTAGTTAAGGAGCTGATGGATAACAGGGAAGGAAAGTTTTTTCCACTATTAGGTTTGGGTCAGCCTGAGGTGGTTTTAGAAAATAAAGAAGTTTCCTATAATCATGCATTTATTCACACTTTTTCAGCTACATCCAATCAAGTAGAAGAAACTATTAAAAAATATTGGCCACTACTGAAGGTCAATGAAGAAGTAGGGAGATACGTTCCTACACAACCTTCCTTCATTAGGAGAGGTATGAACTTAAAGGACATATTTGAGAGGAAGGGTCCTTGTCAGGTTGTGACAAATAGAACTAAAAGGGGTACGTTTAAATGTGGTGCTTGCCGTCAATGTGAATATATTCTACAGCAGAAGGAAATACATATTCCTTCTAGGGGTATTAGATTTTTGGCATCTAATTACTATAACTGTGGTACGAAAGGAATAGTTTATATTGGTATGTGTGTTAGTTGTGACAGTTTTTATATTGGTAAAACTACACGAACCATCAGGAAAAGGATATACAAACATTTTTTATGAAATTAAAAAAGAAAAAGAGTCTAATGCCTTTTAAAAGCTCTTTAGTTTGTCACAACATGAACATACAATTTGGCGTGTTAGAACAAGTGGCTATGGATCCAAGAGGTGGTAACTGGGAGTCCAGGGTCGACTTTAGAGAACAGTTTTGGAAGTTAAAAACTGACGCTGGGAGGCCACCGGGCTTAAATGATTACATTAGAATTACTAGTGGTTTGAAATTAAGGCGAAACAAGGTGTGACACTACTTGAAACGGGGATGTGGAATATTTAATTTTTTATTTTTACTTATATTTTTTACAGCAAAATACTGTCAATTAAAATGGGTTCGATATTATTTTGAGTATGGTCAGTTGTATATTGATTTTTTCTGTACCCATTGATTTGTATTTTTAAATTGTGTAACTATTGAGTTATGGCAAGTTCAGCTTTGACTTTTATCAAGATTAAACTTAAGGATTATTTTTAGATAATACACAATTTTCTTTGATAGTTTAACATGCGTGGATGTGATTTGTTTATTGTTTAATATAGATTTATATTTGTTAGTATTTTGTAGTAGGAAGAATTTGTAAGGTGATTTATGTAATATGTATAAGTGTATTTTTTTATACAGTTTTATATTACAAGTCTGCACGAGAATTTTAACAATTATGTACATATCTTTTTAAGAAAGCAAAGTATTTAATTACTAAACAAGTATTTAAAGGTCTCAAAACAGGTGTTGTTTCAGTTCTGATGAAGCTTTGCAATGGCAGAGTGAAAGCGCGCTTAACTGGGATTGTGTGTTGTTGTGGCTTGGATTTTACTATTCTGTCTTGTCTATTTCTTAACGTTATTTTGGATTAAAACATTTATTTCACCTCGGATTTCTGCTGATTCTTGCCTGGACTTTGGATTTGATAGTTCTTGTTTCTTTTAAAATAAAAATTTGACTGAGTCGGAGCAGATACTCTGCTCCGAACCAGTGAGTAAGAATGTAGGCGAGATTGGACCACATAACATCCTGTGTTAAACCTTCTACACCAAATTCTTCACTTCGCAGGCACTCCATAACTTAAAAACTTCTATTTTTGTAACTTCCACTTTACTAATCTTTTCTACGTTCCAGCTTTGTGATTTTTTTTTTATTGTGAAATTTTACATATCCAGATGCCTTTGCCTGCATTTCTCTCTAAATCAAAAAACGAAATAAACCTCAACTCCGTAAACACAAACAAATAGATGGAAGGAGGCAGGCAGCAAAGGTGTTGGTAAAAACCACACAATAAGTGGAAATAAGCGTATTTTAACGTATAACAAGTTTATTAGCACAAGACACATTTTCGTCTCACCAAAATGGGAAACGTCTTCAGAAAAAGTGTAACAAAGTGTCACTAGAAGCTTTTAAAAGTTTTAAAAGTTCTGCCCAGAGGCCACCTAATGCTGTTAACCAATTAGTAGCTCTCACAAAGTTAAAGGTACCAGCAGGCTGCGAGCACCTAAACACAAAACAAAATAACTTATAAAAGTCATTCTATAAAATCAAATATATCAAGTGCATAAAACACAATTTATAAAACATGCATTTAACAGTTCACATAATGATCAATGGTACCATTGGTAAAATGTCCACAAGTACTAATATTGGAAAACAAACCCTATATTGTTTATTAAGTGTAAACAAGACTAAGCAATGTATCTAATAAGAAACTATTTAAAAATATTTGAAAATAATTATCTTAAAACGCTCTTCAGTTTCAGCAAGCAAGTGATATTGCAATCATCATTAAGACCCGGGACGCAAAATGCGTTCAAAAGAAGTTGCCATTCCAGTTCACGACATTCTAATTGAATGGGAACTGGACCTCCTCTGGTGTCCCATACTACCTGACCTATAGCTAGAAACTGAAAGCGATGGTCAGGTTTAGCATTGATATGTTTAGCTAGCACATTATCACTCCTATTTTTGGAAAAAGCATAAATATGCTCGTAGATCCTGTCTCGTAATCTACGATCAGTTTTCCCTACGTAATTTCTCTTTAAATACCTTTGGGGTTGCCTTCTTTACGTTGACCAATTTGGCTTTCTCCTTTGCATAAATATTGCACCATATCAAATCGCCTTCTTTCCCGTGTCCATATTTCTTTTTAATACTAGTCAAACATCTCTTGGTTTTGTTTATATTTTTGCACTTCCTCAGATGCTTCTTTTTCCAAACAGACCAAGATTTCTTGATCTATATATTGTTTTTCACAAATCTGTTTTATTAATGAACACAAATTTTCATTTGATGTTTGACAGTTTTTCTTGCAAAAGTATTTTTATTTCCTCTAATTTTTCTCAATCGTTTTGTATATCTTCTGTCTGGAAATTCTGGGCTTTTTGCATAATCGTCACAATACATAATTTCTCTCATCTTCAACAGTCCACTTTATCATCTTCGTGGCTCTTCTCTGGCCCATCAGGATTTGTGATTTTTGTGGACTGCTACTTCCTTCTACAACAGGGGGCCAACTGTGCAAGTGCCATGATGTGAAAAGAAAGATTCCCAACAATGCTCTTTTCAAACATAATGAGCAATGCATACATTTTAAGTTTTTACATTGAATTTTAGAAAAAAGAAGTTATGTTATGTTCTTACCATAACGTTCCATGTGAGTTGTTCATCTCGCCTTTGTTCTTACACGTGGGTTCGGAGCCGATCCACTGGCTCCGAGTCAGCCGCTTTCCAAGCTCTAGATCTCTTAGAAGCTCGAGACACAGTCCCAATCCCATGATGCTTTGCTGCCAAACCCCAGATCTAGTTTGCTGAAAACCAGCAAGAAACACAACTAAGCAACCTAATATAACAAGGTAACTATTTACAATTAGTTAAAAGATAACCTGGCTGACAAGAGGATACTAGTAAGATCAAACAGACCACCAGCCATACCCGTTCTTCCAGAACATGGAGGGGGAAGGTGGGAAGAAGTGTAAGAACAAAGGCGAGATGAACAACTCACATGGGACGTTATGGTAAGAACATAACTTCAAGTGAAGTTCAATCTCACCGTTGGTTCTTACACGTGGGTAGCGTCCCAAGCACCCTAACCTGGGCGGCTCACGGAAATACATTCCTGAGAATGGTGGAACCAAAGGAAGCCCTGTCCACTTTGTAATGAGTAATAAATGTATGAGGTTTGGACCAAGTAGCTGCTAAACAAATGGTGTCCAAGGTAAACGAGCTGCGTGAGCTAAGGATGTAGAAACAGCCCTGGTAGAATGAGCTTTCACTTCACTTTCTAAAGTTGATGGGATGAAGAATAAGCAAACTTTATACAATCAGAAAGCCATTTGGACAACGTAACTTTGGATACCGAAAGGCCTTACTTATTGTCTGCATGGGAAACAAACAGTTGATCTAATTTTCTGAATCCTTTTGTTCTGTCCAAATAAAATCTCAGCTGTCTATGAACATCAAGCTTATGCAACAACATGTATTCGAATTTACTGGCATGATGCCTGAAAAAAGTGGAAAGTTCAATGGACTATTTCAAGTTTGCTTCGGAAGAAAGGATAGATTTGTTCTTAGAGACACCCTGTCGGGGTGAAAGACTAAATATGGGGGCCTAACAGAGTGTGCTTGAAGCTCAAACTCTAAGCGCCAAAGTAATGGCCACTAAGAAAATTGTCTTCCAAGAAAGGAACTTCAACAGACAAGAAGATGTGGGCTCAAAAGGGGGAAGCATGAGTTGAGACCACCAAATTTAGATTCCAGGGAGTAATCGGATGTCTGATAGGGGGTCGGAGGTGATGAGTCCCTTTCAGAAAGGCTTTACATAATCTGTGGGACAATGTTAGAACCTGCACATCCCACATGGAAATTGGATATGGCAGCCAATTGAAACCTTATAGTAGCGGCTGCCGCTCCACCGTGGAAAAGTGAAGTCAAAAATTCCAGAATGCTATGAATAGCGATGAAAAAGGGATCTATACCATGTTGAGAAGCCCAATGACCAAATTGTTTCCATTTACTGTTAAATAGTTTCCTAGTGGAGACGTTATGAGAGGAAACCAGAATATGCTGAACAGTGGGAGACAAATCATGAGACAGTACATTTGTGCACCTACCATAAATGTAGATGTTAGTGTGTATTCACTGTTGCAGTCATTACACTTGGGTTAATCCTGCTGGCAGGCGACCCGCAGTCAGCCAGAGTTCCAAAGTCTTGGTCTGGCGTCGGTTGCTGTCACCTCTTCCCTGACGTCAGTGCGCCAGGGTTATAAAAGTTGTAACAGACGCCAGGGATATAAAAGTTGCAACAGACGCCATTTTCTTCAGTTTTTCTTGCCCCAGATGTCAGGTGCCCCCAGATAGGAAGGCTGAAAAGATAAAAATATGCCAAAAAAAAACATGCATATAATACTATAAACATTTCCTTCATCTACAAGCAAATACACCACATAGGTTGTATAGAGAGCTGAGAAGTACAGAAAAGTCCCAGCAAAGAAAAGGGGGATGGTGGGTGGGTAACCTGGACTGCAACAGTAAATACACTCGAACATCTACATTTATGGTAGGAACACAACTGTACTATGTTCATAGTGTTTCACTGTTGCAGTCATTACACTTTGGTAGAATCCCAAAGCTGAGGTTGGGTGGCTGGGTCTAAATTGGATTTGGCGAGGCTAACAAGTCCTGCAGAACTGCAGTGGCAAAGCCTGCTCTGGATTTGGTGTAGAGAGATAAGTGGTAGTGCTTGGTGAAAGTGTGCACCAAGTTCCAGGCTGCAGCTTCTAATAAGTCTTTGGTTGGTACTCCTCTGAAAAAAGCTGCTGAAGTGGCTGCTGCTCTGGTAGAATGAGGCCTAATGCCCTTAGGCACAGATTTGCCATGTTGTGCATAACAGAAGCAGATGCAGTGTCCTATCCATTTGGAGACTGTCTGCTTTGTAATAGGCTTTCCTTGTGATCCTGCAGCATATGCTGCAAACAGTTGCTCAGTTTTTCTGAAAGCTTTTGTTTTGTCCAAGTAGAATCATAGCTGCCTGTGTATATCCAAAGTGTGCAGAAATCTTTCCCCTTTTTTCTGGGGATTTGGGTAGAAAGTAGGTAAATGAATGGTTTGATTTAAGACCACATTGGAGACCACTTTTCGCATGAATGTTGGGTTTGTTCTAAGAGAAAAGTACAGTTTTGTACCTACCATAAATGTAGATGTCCGAACTGGATAGCATCTGCAGTCATAACAACTGGGTTGTCCTGTCGTCAGGCAGCCCTTCAGTCGGCCGGATTCCAAAGTCCGGGTCCGGCTTCGGCTGATGTCGCACTTCACCCGACGTCACCTCTGTTGGTCTTCGGGTATAAAAGCATCAGCCGACGCCATTTTCCTCAGTGTTTCTTGCCCCAGATGCCAGTAGCCCTCTTGAAGGCTAAAATTTGGATAGATGCCAATGTTTCCAAAAGATAGAGGTAAACACAAAAATAAGCATGTATGTACATATATACAAACAAATACACCATAAAGACTCCCCCACCCGCTAGCTATTAGGGGGGTAAACACCCCAGGAGTACCACAGAGGGGAAGGAGGGAGGGTAATCCTGACTGCAGATGCTATCCAGTTCGGACATCTACATTTATGGTAGGTACAAAACTGTACTATGTCCTTCATGGATGCATCTGCAGTCATAACAACTGGGTAGAATACCATAGCCAACTAGGGGAGGAGGATAAAAGTAGATTATGGTGTGTTTAGGATCCCTTGCAGTACAGCAGTGGCAAACCCTGCTCGGGATCTGGAATATAGAGGCAAATTATAATGCTTGGCAAATGTATGCACGGAGGTCCAAGTAGCCGCCTCAATAATGTCTTTGGTTGCCACTCCTCGTAAGAAGGCTGTGGTAGTGGCTGTTGCCCTTGTAGAATGAGGTCTTATGTTCTGTGGAATTGGTTTTCCATGGAAGGAGTAACAGAATCGTATGCAATTTCCTATCCATTTGGAGATTGTCTGTTTGGAAATAGCTTTTCCTTCCCTTCCTGTTGCATAGGCTACAAAAGTTGGTCAGTCTTTCTGCTATTTTTGTTCTGTCCAAGTAGTAGCGTAGCTGTCTATGTACATCCAAGGTATGCAGTATTCTTTCCCTCTGTTTTGTGGGTTGGGAAAGAAGGTAGGTAGGTGGATTGCCTGGTTTAAAGACACTCTGGATACCACCTTAGGCATAAATGTAGGATTAGTCCTCATGGACACTATCTTGGTGGAAGATTAGGAAGGGTTGCACTGCCATTAAGGCCTGTAGTTCTGAAACCCTCCTTGCTGAAGTAATTGCCAGTAGGAAAGCAGTTTTCCATGACAGGTGTTGTAGGTCTGCTGTTGCTGCTGGTTCAAAGGGTGATAGTGGCAACTTTTCTAGCACAAAGTTTAAGTCCCAAGCTGGTAATGGTGGTTTCCTTGGAGGTTTTACATTCTTGATTCCTCTGAGGAACTGCCTGAGCAAAGGGTGAAAAACAGGTGGATCAAAGCTGTATTCTGCTGAAATAGCTGATGCATGTATCTTGATGGAGGAGTAGGACAGGCCTGAATGAAGAAGTTCGCCAGATACTCCAGAATGTTAGGCATATCTATGTTTGACACATCTTTTCCTCTTTCCACTCCAAATGACAAACCTTTTCCATTTGCCAGCATTGTTCCTTCTTGTTGAAGGTCTGCGTGCTTCAAGAATAATGTCTTTAACTCTTTGGGAAAGTTCTGGATTAGCTGCTGCTATGTGATGTTCCATGCAGTCAGTTGCAACGTTTTAGGTTTGGATGTATGATGCTGTAGTTGTTCTGAGTTAACATCAAAGGCATCAGGGTATTGGCCACATATTGTTCGAGACATGCTCCTCAGCAGTGGGTACCAGTGTTGTCTTGGCCAGTTTGGAGCTATCAGGATTATCCTTGGACGTTCTTCCTTGATTTTTAGTAGTACTTTGTGTATCAAGGGAAGAGGTGGGAATGCATATGCTGTTAGGCCTTTCCAGCTGAAGGAGAGCGAATCCACTTTCCATGCTAGTGGGTGGAATGTCCTTGTGCAGAACTTTTGAGCTGGTGAGTGAGAGGTGATGCGAATAGATCTATCTGAGGCATTCCCCATTTCTTTGAGATGGTCTTGAAGATGTCCGGCTGCAGCTTCCATTCGTGGGCATCCGATGTGGTTCTGCTTAATATGTCTGCTAGAGTATTTTCTTTTCCCGGTACAAATATTGCCTGTAACTGGATGTTGTAGCTGACTGCCAGGGTCCACAGCTCCAAAGTCATTCTGCATAGGGGGTATGAATGAGTGCCTCCCTGTTTGTTGATGTACCACATGACTGTGGTGTTGTCTGTCCTTATCATCAACTGGCCCTCTTGGAGAAATGGTTTGAACTTTTGGATTGCCAGTTTTACTGCCAGCATTTCTTTTAGGTTGATGTGCAGGTGAAGTTGATCCTGTGTCCACAATCCTTGCACGCATTTGTCCAGCATGTGGGCCCCGCATCCTAGGTCTGAAGCGTCTGTTGTGATGGTCTGGCTTGCTTGACATCTGCGAAAGGGTAGGCCTGGGTTTGACTGACATGCCTGAGCCCACCATAGGAACTCCTGCTTTAAGCATGGAATTAGTGGGATTTCTGTTTCTAGGCTGTGTCTGTGTTGGGACCATAAATTCTTTAGGTACCACTGTAGTTTTCTCATATGTAGTCTGGCAAATGGGACCAAGATTATGCATGATGCCATGAAGCCCAAGGCCTGCAGTACTTTTCTTGCTGTTAACTTGTTCAGTTTTGTTAGTGCCAAGAAGTAAAGAGGGAGTTCTTTTGTTTTTCTGTAGTCAGGAATGCCATTTGTTTTACTGTGTCCAATTCCGCCCAAGAATGTCCTTGTTTGGGATGGTATCAGCCTTGACTTTTGTAAATTGACTGTGTATCCCAGTGCTTGTAGCAAGTAAATGACCCTTTGTAAATCTGTTGTCAGCTTGCTTTTGTTGTCCCTTGTAGCAGGCAGTCGTCCAGGTATGGGTAAATTTGAATTCCCTGTAGTCTGCAATGGGCGATTACTGATGCCAGGCATTTTGTGAATACTCTGGGCAGTAGATAAGCCAAAGGGCAATGCTGAGAATTGATAGTGCTCTGATCCTGCAAGAAATCTGAGGTATCTTCTGCAGATTGGTCGAATGGGGACGTGCAGGTATGCCTCCTTGAGATCTAGAGTTACCAGCCAAGACTCCTTGCCCAGCATGGGAAGAAGTTGCTGTAGGGTCAGCATTTTGAATTTTGGGACAATGATGTATGTATTTAAGGTGGACAGGTCGAGAATTGGTCTCCAACTTTTTCCTTTCTTGGAACTAGGAATAGTCTGGAGTAGAACCCCTTTCCTTGCTCTGCTGTTGGCACTCTTTCCACAGCTCTCATGTTTGCTAACTCCATTATCTGTTGTAGTGCCTCTGTTTTTGATTTGGAGGTAGATTTGGCATTCCTCTTTTGACTGGTAAAGTGTGGAAGTGAAACCGGTAACCTTGATCTATGGTTTGTAAAATCCACTTGTCTTTTGTTATGTAGTGCCAGTTCTTTGAAAATAAGGTTAACTTTCCGCCTAGAGGAGCTGCTATTTGTTCCCTGGTAGGCGGATTTAGGTTAAGTCACTGTGGTTGTGCTGATGTAGTGGCAGTGGTTGTGTCTGTGCCTCTGTTGTTACCTTGCCACTGTCGTCCTCTGTAGGCACCTCCTCTGGATTGGTTTCTGCCTCTGGAACGCCTATTCCTGCCCCTTTGAAATTTTGTGGAGTCAGGAAAGGACCAATTTTGGCAGGCCAGTTCCTGCTAAACCTTGGGGTTGAACCTGCAAGAAATCTTTAACCGTTTGAACAGATTTTGCCTTTTCTTCCATTTTCTTCATAACCTGCTGGGCAGGTGTACCAAACAAACTTGTCTTATCCATAGGAGCATCTAGCAACTTAGCTTTAACATGATCCGGTAAAGCTTGCTCCTTTAGCCATGCATGCCTTCTTATCACTGTGCCAGTCATGGCTGATCTAAATGAAGCCTCCAGTGCATCATAGCCACATTTTAAGGAATGGTTGCTAACCTGTTGTATGTTATTTACCATTTCTAATACATATTTCTTATCAAGAGATTCATCAGTGGTTAGTTTTTTAGTTAACTGATCAAGCATAAACTCTTGGTATTGTATCATGTGAAACTGACAGTTTAAAGCTCTAGCTGAGAGAGTAGCTGAAGTGTAGACCTTTTACCCCATCTGTCTAATGACCTTGCTTCCCTTTCAGAAGGAATAGGGTTTTTAGCTATGGTCGGCTACTGCCTTGGGACCCTGGGATATAGTTTGGGGTCTGCAAGTGGGGCCTTGTAAAGGTGGTGATGAGTATCTGGCACCCTGTAAAATCTGTCTGGTTTGGCAGGGGCTGGGGTAAAGAATCTGGAGCGAGCAGACATCATTGAAAGCATCATCCACCACAGGGAGAACAGGAGGTATAGCTAAGGGCCTGTGCTGTGGGAGGTGCAGAAAGGTCCTAAGTCTTTTCTGGAGTCTGAAAAATCCTGTTGCTGCCATTGGAACTGCTCTCGCATGGCATGTAAGGTTTCCCAAAGGAGAATTCTTCTGGTGGGGAAGCAGCTGGAATGGATTCTTCAGCATCAGAATCTTCAAAATTGCAGAAAGGAGCCTCTGGCTGGTCAGTTATGTCTGATTCGTCAGCAGAATCATCAGAGGACACTGGCTCTGGTGGCTCTGCCCTAGGTCTCTTCTCTGGGGCTGAGAGGCCCTGTCTGGGTGAGATTGAGATCCTCTAATTAATGAAATTAAATCTTCTGCCAAAGTAAGCATTTGAGAACTAGAAGAGGGCCTGGTTGTGGGGGGTTTAACAGGCACTGTCTTAGTAGTCTTGGCTGCTTTAGCCCTGGCGAAGGCCTTAATGGACATGGCTGCTGGAGGCCTAGCAGCACCACGTGCTGGGGTAGAGACATCCAAGGGAATGGTGTCTGATAAGTCAGTGGCAACCACCGTAGTGGATAAAATTTCTGAGGCCGATTCAAGAGTGGTAGCAGGGGCCTCAGTTGTAGAGATAGGTTCAGCTGTACTTTGATCAGTTTTCTCGGTTTCGGCCGAAACAGAGACACTCGCGGTTTGCTTAACCATGGTTTCGGCCGAAACCGCAGACCGCGAGTGTCGGTCTTTATCTTTGCGTTTTTGGCAGATTGGGTAGTCGGAGGATCCGACGGCATAATGTACGCAAAATCAGAACCGAAAAACTGTTCTGCAAACTCCGACAGACGCCTAAGCGTTCGTCGGTTGAAAGAAGCACAGGCCGAACAGGCTGCTACGTCGTGGGCTGGGCCTAAACAAGGCAGACAATAAGAGTGGAAATCTTTATGAGGTATTTGTTTCCCACAGGTTAAACAATTATTAACTTTTTCTGACATCGGCTGAGGCAAGAAAGAGTCCCCAACGGGGTACTTAGCTTTAGAAGTCTTCGAAGTAGTATTCGGTAGAAGTAATCTCTGGATCCGACCGACCGGCACTTGCGAACAGCTTCTGCTTCGGGCACCACGCGGCAAGAAAGACTGAGGAAAATGGCGTCGGCTGATGCTTTTATACCCGAAGACCAACAGAGATGACGTCGGGTGAAGTGCGACATCAGCCGAAGCCGGACCCGGACTTTGGAATCCGGCCGACTGAAGGGCTGCCTGACGACAGGACAACCCAGTTGTTATGACTGCAGATGCATCCATGAAGGACATCCCTGTCCTGATGAAAAATGAGGAAAGGTTCCACAGCCATCAATGCCTGTAACTCAGACTCTTCTTGCTGAAGTTATTGCTAGGAGCAGAGCAGTTTTCCATGACAAGAATTTTAGATCAGCTGTGCTGGCTGGTTCAAAGGGAGGTAGTGTTAGTTTTTCTAAAACAAAATTGAGGTCCCAAGTAGGTACTGGTGCTCTCCTAGGGGGTCTTCTATTCTTTGCCACTCTGAGGTACTGTCGTAGTAGAGGATGTGAAAAAATAGGAGGATCCGTATTGCAATGAGCTGAAATGGCAGAGGCATGGATTTTAATGGATGAAAAAGATAGGCCTTTGTCCAACATCTCAGTTAGGTATTGCAAAATCTGAGGTATATTAAGGACAAGTGGTTCAAGCCCTTGTGCCTGGTTCCAAGCACAGAATTTCTTCCATTTTTCTGCATAATATTTCCTAGTGCTGGGCCTCCTGGTTTCCAAAATAACATCCATAACAGCTTGAGAGAGGAGCAGTGGCTACATTATCTGCCATGCTGCCAGGTTTAAGGTTCTGAGTTGACTGTGCAGAATCTGACTGTTTTGTTGCGTCAGAAGATGAGGGATTTGAGGTAGAGGCCAAGGTGGGCCTTGGAACAAACTCTTCAGGAGTGGGTACCAGTGCTGGCATGGCCAGACTGGTGCAATCAGGATCATTTTTGGCCTCTCGTCTGACTTTTAGAAGCACCTTGGTGAGTACAGGCATTGGAGGGAAGGCATAGACTGTCAGGTATTTCCAGCTGAATGATAGAGCATCCACTTTCCATGCTTGAGAGTGATAAGTCCTTGTGCAAAATGTCTGTATTTGGCAATTGTGAGGGGAGGCAAAAAGATCTATGTCTGGGCGTCCCCATTTCCTTGTTATCATGTTGAACACTTGTGGATTTAGCTTCCATTCGTAAGGATCCATAAGATTTCTGCTTAGTCTGCCAGTGTATTTTTTGTTCCTGGCAGGAATTATGCTTGCAGATGTACCTGTTAGGTCAGTGCTGTGTTCCACAAAGTCATGGCTTGTCTGCATAGGGAGTAGGAATGTGTGCCCCCTTGCTTATGTACCACATAACGGTGGTATTGTCCGTCTTTATTAATAGTTGTCCTGGATGTATTAGGTCCTTGAAGGCTGTCACGGCATTCTGTACAGCTAGCATCTCTTTTTGATTGATATGAAGATGCATTTGTTTCTTGGGCCACATGCCCTGAATACATTTTCCTGCCACATGTGCTCCCCAGGCATAATCCGATGCATCCGTTTTTATTGTCTGCCTGGCTATAGGTAAGGTGAAAGGCTGCCCCTTGTTGTGGTGACAGGCCTGGGACCACCATCGAAACTCCTGTTGTAGGCAGGGAATCAAGGTTATGACTGTCTTTAGGCTGTGACAATGCTGAGTCCAAACACTTTTTAGATATCACTATAGTTTCCTCATACAATTTTGCATATGGAATTAGAATGCAGGATGCCATGAAACCCAGGGCCTGCAGAATTTCTCTTGCAGGGAGCAGGGTCTTTGTTGCCATCATTTGAAAGTAATGAGTCAATTACCTTTGTCTGGCGTGAGATAAGCCATCTGGGCAGTTGTATTTAAGCTTGCACCCAGGAATATCATCTCTTGAGAGCACCAGCTTTGCTTTCTTTTCGTTTACTATGTACCCTAGGCAAATTAGCAATCTTTTTACAAACGCCAGGTGCTTTAGAAGAATGTCCTTGCTCTCTGCTTGAATAAGGCAGTCATCCAAGTAGGGATATATTTTAATTCCTTTTTGTCTGCAAAATGCAATTACTGGTGCCAGACATTTTGTGAAGACCCTGGGCGCAGCAAATAAGCCTGCTATAAATCTGAGATATCTTCTGCACGATTGTCTGATTGGGACATGCAGGTATGCCTCCTTGAGATCCAAAGTAACTAGCCAAGCCTTCTTGCCCAGCATGGGCAGAAATTGTTGTAGTGTCAACATTTTGAATTTTGGGACATCCAGGAAAGCATTCAGGATTGACAGGTCCAGTATTGGTCTCCAGGCTTTGTCTTTTCTGGGTACTAAGGAAAGTCTTAAGTAAAATCCTTGTCCTTGTTCTTCTTGTGGAACTTTTTGAATAGCTCCAATACCCATAAGAACCGCAATCTGTTTTTTTGCCTCTGCCCATTGGTTTTATGGCAGGTTTGGCATACCTTTTGGTTTTGGAAGCATGTGGAAGTGGAACCTGTAGCCTTGAGAAACAATATTCAACACCCATTGGTCTTGGGTGATCATGTGCCAATTGTTTGAGGGAAGTGCTAGCTTTCCCCCTAGGGGTGCTGTCAACTGGTAAGAGCTTGGCATTTGCAGAGGGAAGTCATTGTGACGGTTTCCTATAAGGTTATTTGTCCTCTCCTCCTTTGGGGGCTGAAGCACCCCATTGTTTAGGTCTGTAGGAGCCTTGGGGCTGATATCTGCCTCTTGGGCGTCTGTATCTGCCTCTTTGTGGCCTGTCTGACACTGGAAAGGACCAATTTTTGAAGGCCAGTTTCTACTAAATCTTGGTGGTTGAACCTGTAAGAAATCTTTCACCACTTGCATAGACTTTGCTTTATCCTCCATTTTCTTTAACACCTCTTCTGCCTTAACACCAAAGTATCATGCTGTAATGGAGCATCCAATAATTTTACTTTAATATGGTCAGGTAAACTTTGTTCTTTCAACCAAGCATGTCTTCAAATAACAGAGCCTTTAACTGTGGCTCTACAAGAAGCCTCTAATGAATCAAAACCACATTGCAGAGTATGCTTTCCCACTTGTCGAAATGCATGCAATAAATCCTGCATTTCTTTACTGTCAGGACTTTCTATATTTGTAACCATTTTCTGCTTTAACAATGACATGAGGTACTGTTGATATTTAAGCATGTGAAACTGACAGTTTAAAGCTCTTACAGCTAAAGTAGCAGAAGTGTAAACTTTTTCCCCCATCTGTCCAGAGCTCTGGAATCCCTATTTGAGGGGACAGGATTTTTGGCAGTGGAAGCCTTAACCCCTTTAGGACCCTGAAAAATAGTTTCTGGGTCTGCAGCGGGGTTTTTGTAAAGAAATTTATGAGAGTCAGGGACCCTGTAGTATCTGTCTGGCTTTACTGGTGCAGGGGGTAGAGAATCAGGAGACAGACTTGATTCAGAAAAAACAATCTACAATATCAAGCACAGGGGTGATCGCCAGGGGCCTGTACTGAGGCAATAAAAGGAAATCTGAGCCTTTTCTTGGATTCTGAGTAATCCTGGCTCTCCCAATGGAAATGCTCCCTCATGGTTTGCAGGGTTTCCCCAAAAGAGTAATCCTCAGGCAGTGAGGCTGAAGGAATGGACTCTTCAGCATCAGAGTCCTCATAGGGAGGGAGAGAATAGCCCTGATCAGAAGAATCAGAGGAAATGGAAACCTGATCAGAGGAATCATAATCAGTGTCTTACCTAGGCCTTTTGTCAGGAGGGGGGATGGGAGCCCCTGATTAAAGTAATAAGGTCTTCGACCAATTTAAGCATCTGTTTCTTTGGCATGGATGACTGTTCTGGAGAATGCTGCACTTGTTTCCTTGTCGTTAATGGTGTTTTTTGATTTTGCCTTTGCTGCTGTAGTAGCCTTAATTGTAAGCTGTGAAGGTCTGAAAACACCCACAGAAGCCGGTGCCTGCTCAGCGGCTACGGACCCATCTAAGGGTATAGTTTCCGTAGGCCCAATACCTTGAGTTTCCACAGGCCTCGGTGTTTCCACGTGGCTGTCGGTTACGGCCTGTGGCTCTGAGGTAGCGGGTGTCTGGGGCTGCGAAAGCGCCTCACTGAGAACCGGCGACTGGCCTAGAAGAGGCTTAGTCGGTTTTGGACCTTGGATGCCTGTCTGTCTTTGCGTTTTTTTATACATTACGGTCGTTGGTTGTTCAGACGGCATTATATAATTAAATCTTCGTCCAAAATAATGTAAAGCAAAATCAAACCGACATTTAATAGTGCGTTTATTGAATCTAGCACAAAACCGACAACTATAGTAACGTCGTGGTCAGGGCCTAGGCAAGGAATACAGTAAGACTGCAAGTCCTTATGAGGTATTTGCTTCCCACAAGAAATACAATTAACTTTTACTGACATCGGTCTGGAGCAAGAAAAAGTTTCCCCAACGGGGTACTTAGCTTTATTGAAGACTTTGGTTCTGAAATTCAATTTTGAAAATCTCAGGAGTCAGCCGACCGGCACTTGCCAACTGCTTTTGCTTCGGGCACCGTGGGGCAAGAAAGACTGGAGAAAATGGCATCGGTTGCAACTTTTATACCCCTGGCGCACTATCAAGGAAGAGGTGACAGCAACCGACGCCGGACCAAGACTTTGGAACTCGGGCCGACTGCGGGTCACCTGCCAGCAGGATAACCCAAGTGCAATGACTGCAACAGTGGAGCAGCCAAGCTGTCAGTTTGAGGGATACAAGACAGGGTTGAAGAACTCCCGAATGAGTCGGGAGGTCTGGCACTTGGTCCAGAACCCAAGGTTCTTCCACTTGGTATTGTTGAAGGAAGGGGAACCATATCTGCAGAGGCCAAAACGGGGTTATCAGAATAACAGTCCTTCCCAGACTTTTGGCTTTCTGTAAAACTTTGGGGATCAGCGAGGATGTTGGAAATACAGGAGACCAGAGGGCCAATTGCGTATGAGTGCGTCCCTTGGGATGCCCCCAGTGGAGGGTATAGGGCAAAGTAGCTTCCGCATTTGGCATTCATTGGGGATGCAAAAAGGTCGCAAGGCTGGCCCCATTTTCAGAATATCCTTTCCGCTACTCGTTCGTTGAGGAACCACTCATGAGGCAATGGAATGGCTCTGCTCAATTTGTCTGCTATCACGTTGGATGACCCCAGGATGTGCGTTACCAGGAAACGCCCGGTGGATACAGCCCACTACCAAATTCTCAGGGCCTCTCAGCATAAGGGGCAAGATCTGGTTCCCCCTTGCTTGTTGATGCATCAGACTACAGACACGTTGTCTGTCTGTATTGCAATCGTCTCTTGAGGTAGAGAGTCGTGAAAGTGTTGCAACGCCAGGAACACCGCACTCAACTCCAAGACATTGATGTGCAAATTGGATTCCATCTCTGACCAAGTATCTTGGACAGTGCTTCCCTGACACAGCGCCCCCACCCTATCAGGGAAACATCCGTGGTCACTGTGGCTGCTGGAGGGGGGAGTACAAACGGATGACCTACAGTAACTTGGTGATTGTTCAACCACCAAAGGAGGTCCTTTTTGCAAGTATTTGTCAGCAGAATCTCGTGCGACATTGGAAGTTGCTGATAAGACCACTGTGTGAAGAGTAAACATTGGAGTATCCTCGTGTGCATGCGCCCCAGAGGAACCGCTATGAGAGTCGCTGCCATGGTGCCTAAGCTTCAGAAGTTGGAATGCAGGGACTTTCTTTTCCATCAACAAAAGGGATATTTGGTTTCGTAAAGAGATTACTCGTTCTTAAGGCAGTCTGACCAGGGCGGTGATGGTGTCCTCTGCCACTGGAGGGGGTTTCACTACATGTGTTCTGGAAAGTTCATTGGGACTTTCGGAACCACATTTTTCCACACCTCTGCCCTTTGGGGTATGGTCTGGGGGGGAGGGTGGAAGAACAGACTCCAACAGCAGATAAAGTCTTTTCTTCCTGCTCACACCTAGTGAGAGTCTCCTTGACTTTGGGCCCAAACAAGAAAGAGCCATCAAATGGGGTATTCACAAAGGAAGGCTTCTGCAAAGGAGCATAAGCGCATCCAGGATTGTCTCTGCACAGCTATCGCTGAACCCGCTGCTCGGCTCGATCCCTCAGCTGCTTAAGAAATGAGCCTCATGGACAAGTTTACAATGGAATTAAGGGTGTTAAGCTGTGCAGTCACTTTCTGGGAAACAGCATCACCTGTGTTGCCCTGTAGAGTATTGCCAAGCTCTTTTAGGAGATATCGTTGAAGACGGGTAAAATGGGTTAAATAGTCAAGCGATCTCATTGCAAATGTCGCAGAACTAAAAATGCCTTTCCCATATCTCTCCATCTTCCTGGAATCTCTATTAGGGGGATGGCCAGAAGAAGAGGTGTGATACCTTTCTTGATGGCTGCCGCCACCACAATGGCATCAACGGGAACAGCTTTTGTGAGAAATGACTAATCCTGAAGGCAGGTGATAAATTTGTTGGGTCTTCGAGGGACCGGTTCCATAGAATCAGGAGACTCCCACGACTTTCAAGCGATCAAGTCCATTAGTTCATCGAAAGGAGGAGTAACCCAGGAGGTGGAGAGCTGAGACACAAAAGCCTTCAGGAGCACCGACTCATCCTCAGTAGGGGTAAGGTACTGCCAGTCACCCCTCTACCTTAGTATTTCAAGGATGTCTGCAAGAGAGACATCCTCAGAGGACTGTGGGGACCCTTCGGATTCCTCCAAGTCGGTGTCCGATGTTAAGGATTCCTGTGGGGAATCTAAATGCTTCCTCTTACACAGTCTTTTCCTGTGAACTTAATCAGTGTGGGCGTTTGGTGAAGTCTCGGTCAAGCAGGGGTCACCCAATGGGGTTACCAGAGGCTCTGGGTTTCGGCGCTTAGTGGGAACCTGTGGTGTAGAGATAGAACGCGGCCCTTTACGGAAGGAAGAGGAAGTAACTGAAGAAGAGAGGATCTTAGCAGACATGACCTTCCTCATGGCATCGAAGGCACCAGTTTCCCGACCCGGGGAGTTCGCCGGTTCCGAAGAAGGCAGCCTCCCAGGGGCCGAAACCATGGACTCCGAACCAGAGGACGGAACCGAACTTATCTGCGGCGAATCCCCGAGAGGGGGAGTCAAAACCGAAGCATCAGTTCGACTCCCCCCCCTCGAAACAGGCAAGAGAGTGTCGGCTCAGAGACTCTTCGATCGGAACCGAAAAAGTCAAAGTCAAAAGAGCCGAGAGCACTGGAACAGGCCTCGGCTCCAAAGGTTCCGCCACAATCGGATCCTCTCTTTTTGGCTCCGAAGGTTCGAATGGCTTCGGAGGAGGAGCAGAACTCGTGGAAGGAGAGATCATAGGCTTCGAAACCAACTGGGTCGAAGCAGCAAGCAATTTGGCCAAGGCCAGGTTCACCAAAAGTCTCTGTACCACTCTGTCAACATTGATGTCAGAAAGGGCACCGGAAGAATGGGTCGAAGGAGCCAAAGAAGCCACTGACTCAAGGATCGGAGATATCAATCTCCGACACCTGTTCCAACACAATGACTTGGCTCCGAGGTAAGATCTTGATGCACGGCTCCAAAGGCTGTGGAGCCAGCAACAGAGTCTTGCCAGAGGTGTTCGGAGCCGAAGACTTGTGCTCCGAAGACACCTTAGACCCCTTCGAGGACTTGGAGGTCTGGTCAGTCTTACCCAATAAATCCTGGAAGTCAGATTTCAACAGTCCTCTGTCTGCCAATTTCCATTTCCTCTCTAATAATACTCTGCCACTGAAGGAATGGCAGATAGAACAGTCCTCCTGTAAATGTAGCAGACCCAAATAAACACAAGAAGAATGATTATCCGTGATGGACATCTTTTATCCACAGTCACACTTTTTGAAACCAAATTTTTGCTTTTCTGACATTCTGAAAAAATTATTCCAATAACACCATAAAAATCACTTAGAAGTTCAGATCCCTGAACTACAATAACTAAGAAAGAAAAAACACTCAATACAGACTATAAGGGTATAGGCTATTAACTGACAGAGCCCTGTCAAAAAGAGTAAATCAAAAAAAGGTTAAGGCCTAGGAGCAAACTGCTCCAAACTAATTTCAAATACTAGCTTAGATTGCCTACTCTAATAACCAAAAGGGAAGAAAAAAGTGAAGCCTCACTAAATACCAGATCCCTGATAAATATTTAAGTCTAAATACACAAATATATAATAAGAGATCACTGGCTCGAGCTTCTTCAGAAGATCGTGTGATCTGTTGCAGCGGCAAACTAGATCTGGGGTTTGGCAGCAGAGCATCATGGGATAGGGACTGTCTCTCGAGCTTCTAAGAGATCTAGAGTGTGGAGAGCGGCCGAATCAGAGCCGATGAATCCGCTCCAAACCCACGTGTAAGAACAAACGGCAAGATTGAACAACTTCACATCTGTAGTTTCAGACCCCAGAGGTGGCACTTGAGAGATTACACCTCTAATTCCTGGAAAAGACCTTTGAGGAGTAGAGAAACAGGGCCTTACCATCTTGCTCACTCCCGGTAAAGGTGTCTAACTTTTGATCCAGAGAGGAACCATCAAAAGGGGCATTAATAAAGGATGCTTTCAAGCTTTCCACAAAACTGCATAGCCGTATCTAGGCATGGCAGTGCATTATAATGCTTATGAAAGCTGTTCCTACTGTATCTGTCATACTGGATTAGCAGGAGCATAGCTACATTAAATGTGTGTTAATGCTATAGATAATGACTGGCAAGAAATTTCTAAACACCATGGGAGCAGCATCCAATCCAAAGTTAAAGTAGTAAATCGTTAGTAAAAACCCAGTGTTTTAAGTCTGAAAAAACATGTAGTCCCTGTAAAACTGCATAAACAGGATGGTATCCTTTAAGTCCAGGGTAACCACCACAGCTTGACAAAACAGGAGAAATAAAAAGGCTTGCAAGGTTAACATTCTGATATGTGGAAACCACAGGTAAGAGTTCACCCTTGTTCAAGTGCAAGATGGACCAAAGACCACACCCCCTTTTCTGGACAGTATGAAAAGATTGGTTAGTTTTTACCAAATGTTCCTGCTCATACTGGAACTGCTGTGCCTCTCAACCAAATATTCTCACACTGTTCTACATGTCAGGATATACTCTCCAAAGAGTGTACATCAACAGCAGTGAGCATCTTCCTCACTTGTTCATTCTCTTACCGCTTTTTTAGCTCTTGCCCAAAATATGCTAAACTACTCTAGGGAAACTGGTAAATGACATCCCGAGATGTTCCATAGAAATGGCAAGATGAAGCCCAACACTGTTACTCACGGCTGTGTGGCATCTCATGGTTATGCCTGACCAGGTGATAGGTACTGTTCCATTACAGGAAACGTATAAGACTTACAGGGACAGTATGTAAAGTCAACAACTGGGAAATCAGACTGTGTTGCACATTAATGTGATGTTAACTTTTAAGTATTTTTCTACATTTTTCTGCTAGATCATGACAGTGTGTAAACAAAAGCTCTTACTGTAAAACTAGCTTATGACTAAATGCGCTTTCTGAAGTAATCAATAGTCCAAGACTCTGTTGAGAGGGATGGTCCGATAGGCTTTTAGCACAAGTCTCTAAGGGCTGCTATAATCACACTGGAGTAAGCTAAGGGTGCCAACTGCAATGCTGCCAATCCTTGAAAGGCCTAAGAATCCTGTGCTATCCAGTCTTCCTTGAAATGTGTTGTTCTAACACACTTGCTGCTCACAAAGTGCCATCAATGTCTAGCAAAAACATGCAACTTGCCAGGGGGACAACAAACCCATGAAGTGAGGAGGTTGGAGTGAAATGCCTCCTTTAAGACTTCACGACAGACTGGGTCCAAGGGTCAGGAGTCTCTCTGGCCCAGTAAAATAAGCTCAAATGCCCCATAAAATCTGGGGGACATCAGGATACTTAAAATTTGTTTACTGGGAAATTCCGACTGGGACAGAGTCCATTTGCAGCAGAGGCCTGGGGAGAAATGCTCCAGACGCATGTCTTTGGAATGTGGGAAGAAACCACAGCACATGGAGGAAACCCATGTAAATGCAGGGAGAACATGCAGACTCCACACACAAGGCACCCCAGCAGAGAATCAAACCAGAGAACCTCTTGCTGTGAGGTGACAACGCTAACCTCAAACACTGCGACACCCGCAGATGATGTGGGGAGGTCTCCAACCTTATCTAAACTTATACCCATGGTGGGGAATTCGTGGCAGTTTGTAAACAAAACTAGAGGACCAATCATGGCTAGGTGCAAAATAACTTAAATAAAAAAAAAAAAAAAAAAACAAAACAGAGTAAGCGCTTTCACAACCTCACGGCCGCTTCAAACCTCAACTAAATTAAAGCAAACAGCTAAACCTTTAAATAGTTCATTGAGCCAATCAAAGAACACCAAGTAGCTTATTAACCAACATTTAAAAACAGACACTTTACTAGCATACATAAAACACAAATTTGTCTATTCTTAATCCTCATCCCATGAAAAAAACTATTATAACACATCTAGTCAGTTGGGGAGTATGCATGAACGTAGTAAAGGTTTGACAAAGACCGCCTTCATTAATGCCTGGTGTCTTATCTGTATTGAAGTGTACTACCCACCTGAGTTCAGCTAACTCAGTCTTATTCTTAATATCCCCTTTCCTGTACCTCTAACAACTTCTAGAAAGTACAGTTGTGTACACTTAGCATAAATGTAGATGTTAGAGTGTACTCACTGTTGCAGTCATTATATTTGGGTAATCTGCTGGCAGGTTGCCCTCAGTCAGCCTGATTAACAAAGTCTTGGGTCCTGCGTTGGTTGCTGTCACTTCTTCCATGACGTCAGGTCGTCGAGGGTATAAAACATGCACCAGACGCCATTACATAAGTTTTTCTTGCCCCAGATGTCAGGGGCCCCCCCTAAATGGGGAGCAATATATATATATATATATATATACATATACATATACATATATATATATATATATATATACATATATATATATACATATATACATATACATATATATATATATATATATATATATATATACATATATACATATATATATATATATATATATATATACATATATATATATACATATATATATATATATATATATATACATATATATATATACATATATATATATATACATATATATATATATATATATATATACATATATATATATATATACATATATATATACATATATATATATACATATATATATATATACATATATATATACATATATATATATATATACACACACACACACACACACACACACACACACACACACAAAAAATACCTCCAAACAAAAGAAAATACACAAAAAAGGCTTTTAAGCATAGTAAAAGGTAGAGGTATAGTAAGAGAAAAACAGGGGGCTGGACAGTGGGTCACCAGGACTGCAACAGTGAATACACTTGAACATCTACATTTATGGTAAGTGTACACAACTGTACTGTTCTTCGTGTTTCACTGTTGCAGTCATTCCATTTGGGTAGAATCCCAAAGCTATGGTTGGGAAAATGGATTTATACAGCATTAGGAGCAGCTACAAGGTTGTGCAGGACAGCAGTGGCAAAGCCTGCTCTGGATTTAGAGAAGAGAGGTAAATGGTAATGTTTGGTGAACTTATGAACTGAGCTCCAGGTAGCTTCTAGAATGTCTGTTAGGAACTCCTCTGAGAAAGGCTGCAGAATTAGACGCAGATCTATTGGATGGGATCTGATCCCCTTGGGGACAGGTTTACCATGGTGCATATAGCAGAAACGAATCCAACGGCTATTCATTTGGAAATAGTTGCTTTGAAATAGCCTTTCCCTCTGCCCCTGCAGTAAATGCCACCAGTAATTGTTCAGATTTTCTTAGAGATTTTGTTCTATGTAGAATCTTAGTTGTCTGTGTACATCCAATGAATGCAGAATCCGCTCACCCTTGTTCCATGGATTTCAGAAGAAAGTTGGCATATGAATGGTCTGATTAAGGGCCACACTAGATGCCACTTTAGGCACAAAGGATGGACTGGTCTTGACAGCCACCCTGTCAGGGTAAAAAATAATGAAATGCTCCACTGCCATAACAGCCTGTAGCTCTGAAATCCTTCTAGCTGAAGTAACTGCTAAAAGAAAAGCTGTTTTCCGAGAGAGAAATTTTAGGTCCGCGGTAGTAACTGGCTCAAAAGGAGATAGAGTGAGTTTTTCCAAAACAAAATTGAGGTCCATGCAGGAGTTGGTGCTCTCCTGGAAGGTCGTACATTTTTGGCCCCTCTGAGGTACTGCTTTAGCAGAGGATGAGAAAAGAGGAGAAGCTCTGTGTTGTAATGAGCTGAAATGGCAGAGGCATGGATTTTTATAGAAGAAAAAGATAGGCCCTTGTGAAGCACCTCAGTTAAGTATTGTAGAATCAGAGGAATGTTGGGCAATGCTGTGTTTATTCCTTATGCTTGGTTCCAGGCACAGAATCTTTCCCATTTGTCAGCATAAGATTTTTCTAGAACTAGGCATTCTTGCCTCCAAAATGACATCCATCACAGGTTTGCTGAGAGATGCAATTGAAGTTAGTTGATTAGCCATGCTGCAAGATTCAAAGTTTGGAGCAGAGTGTGCAGAATTAGATTGTTCTGCTGAGACAGTAGGTGAGGTATCCGAGGCATTTACCATGAAGGAAGGTGCGACATATTGCGCATGAGCGGGTACCAGTGTTGGCGAGGCCAGTCTGGAGCAATCAGAACCATTTTTTGGTTTTTCCTGTCTGACTTTTAGTAAGACCTTGGAGAGCAGAGGCAGAGGGGGAAAGGCATAGACTGATAGATTTTTCCAGCTGAAGGATAGAGCATCCACTTTCCAAGCTTTTTTGTGATGAATTCTTGTGCAGAATTTGTCCAACTCAGTTTTGGGGTGAGGCAAAAAGATCCATGTCTGGGCTCCACCATTTGCGTGTCAACATGCTGAAAATTTGTGGATCCAGTTTCCATTCGTGTGGGTCCATAAGATTTCTGCTTAGTTCATCTGCCTAAGTATTTTGCTTTCCTGGCAGGAATTGAGTTTGTAGAAGTATTTTGTAAGTCAAGGCCATGTTCTACAATGCCATGGTTAGTCTGCAAGGGGGGTAGGAATATGTACCCCTGCCTGTTTATGTACCACATGACTGTGCTGTTCTCTGTCTTTATCAGTAGTTGTCCTGGATGTAGGTAGTCTTTGAAGGCTGTCAGAGCATTCTTTACACCTAGAATCTCTTCCTGGTTGATATGTAGGTGCATTTAATTTGGGCTCCTTGGCCCTGAATGCATCTCCCTGCCAGATGCGCCCCCCCCAAACATAGTCTGATGTGTCTGCAGTCAGGGTTTGGGTGGCAGGGGATTGAATGAAAGTCCCTTGTTTTGGTGGCAGGCCTCTGCCCACCATAGGAACTCTAACTACAGGCAAGGTAGGATAGGAATCATTGTTTCAAGGCTGTAGCAATGCTGACTCCATAAGCTTTTTAGGTACCATTGAAGTTTTCTCATATGCAGTCTTGCACATGGAATTATTAAAATGCCGGAGGCCATGAACCCCAAGGCCTGCAGAATTTGTCTTGTAGATAGCTGGGTTTTTGTGGCCACCTGTTTGAAGTAAGTCATCAATTGAATTTGTTTTTCTAGCATAAGGCAAGTCATCTGGGCAGTTGTATACAAGCTTGCACCCAGGAATGTAATTACTTGAGAGGGTACCAGTTGTGATTTCTTTCCGTTTTTGGTGTACCCTAGACAAGTTAGAAGTCTTTTTACAAACGCCAGATGTTTTAGAAGAGTGTCTTTGCTTTCTGCCTGAATTAGACAATCGTCCAGGTATGGATAAATTTAAATATTTCTTTCCTATTTTTACAAAGCAGAGAATTTTTCCTAGACTGTTTCTTATAACAACTAGTTTCTAGGCATCTTTCCTGTGTTCTCAAATAGTTACAGCCAGAAAATCAATTTGCTCTCTGGAGAACTTTAGAGAGACAGATGGTTGTATCTCCCAACTCTTGAATGAAAGTTAGTTTGAACGTTTAGTACGTTTCTGCCTGGAGTATAAAGTCTTGTATAGGTAAGACAAACAGATCCATTAAGGCGCGTATAATGTAACATCTCAGGAACATTAGAAATAGAGTGGTGCACTAGCAAAGCATACTGATGAATGTGGTGCACAGCATGAATTTAGGTTTCTAGTTCTACAAATTGTTAGAGAGCTACAAGAAAGGGGATATTAAGAATACGACGGTTAGCTGAACTGAGGTGGATAGTGCACTTCAATGCAGTTAAGACACCAGGCATTAATGAAGCTGTCTCTATCAAACCTTTACTATGTGCATGCATACTCCCTCACTGACTAGATGTGTTAATAGTTTTTCATAGAATGAGACTTAAACATTTGTGTGTTTTACATATGCTACTAAAGTGTCTGTATGTTTTTAAAACTTGATTAGTAAGTTAGTGTTCTTTGACTGGCTCAATGAACTATTTAAAGGTTTAGCGGTTTTAATGTATTTAAGTCTGAAGAATCAGCCATGAGGTCATGAAAGCACTTACTGTTTACTTTATTAAAGTTATTTTGCACCTAGCCATGGTTGGTCCTCTCTACTTTTGTTTCAAATTTGTCTCTGCTGTGCTTATAGAGGACCTTTGCCTACTCTATACACTTTTCTGGAATTCCTAGCAATGTCTAGATGTTTTCTTATGCATCACCTATTCCTTTGCTTTCCTGGAAAGTCATCATCAAAAGAGGAGGAAGAGGAACCTAAACCCAATATTAACCTGACCTTAGAGGCTTTTGTCCCTCTGCTTCTGACAGATGAAGACGATACAGCCAGTGTCATCCTAAAGGGAGTTTCTGTTACATCAGACTTTGCTGCTCATTTCTCTGAGGTGCCTTCAAAACCCTAAGGTTTTGCTCCACATCAAGTCTTCTCTCTTAACATTCAATGATGACACCCACTGTGATGAAAGAGCTGACAGTCCAAAAGTTCTATGTTGGAGTCAGCACAGAAAGGATTCCTCCCAGCATACAGGCAGTTATCCATCACTTGGAAGGTTCAACCCTCAGGTCTCAAATGGAAACCAGTCAACACAGAGAAAGGTACCAAGAGAACTGGCATGGAGTCCCTGAGCTCTACCACCATTTGCAGACAACATTCAGTGTGGAAGAGAAGGTTGTCAGGGCCAACTAAAATATGAAGTATAAAAAGCTAGCATAGTTTTTCTATCAATTTTTTTTTTTAGATCTATTATAGGCGGCATTGAAGCTCACCATGCACAAGCATACCACACAAAAGATGTGTGATGGGGAGGGGAATTATGTGGCTATATTTAGAGCACTTTCTGAATCCAGATTTGTCTATCTATGGAAGAAAGCCAGATGCTCAACTAACAGTGTAGTTTAAATGCAGCTCTATGTCAGCTTTACACTACTGTCAGAACACAAGCAAATGTGCACAATTCTGACAAAAATGAAAATCTTGGTGAAAATTAGGAGGAAAATTAGAGCAAACAATACAACAAAAGCCTACAAAATGGCAGGAGCACCTCAACATCAGAATAAACAAAAATGTTTACAAGTTAAATCACCAAATACCAAAAAAAGGTTTAAATATGCTCATGATGCAAGCCTAAGAGCATCAGCAGATGTAATTTCCAAGTGATAGGCAAGGTCTACAGAGCAAGATAAGACAGAATGCAACACTGGAGGAGGTTTAGTGTCTAGGAGTCTTACAAGTGCCAAAGCAACTGCTGCCTAAGCCTGCCAGCCTAACATTCAACTGAAGAGACTAGCTTATACAAGTTCACAATTTAAAAGATTTATACATACATTGAGATTACCCACTATATTACAAAAATGTGCACCTTTCTCAAGTCTGCAAAATTACTGTAATCTGAAGTACAGTTGTGTACACTTATGAAAAATGTAGATGTTAAGAGTGTATTCACTGTTACAGTCATTACATTTCTGTTATCTGCTTGCAGTAGCTCTCAGTCGGCCTGATTAAAGTAGGGTCCTGTGTCGGTTGCTGTCCCTTCTTCCAGGACGTCAGGTAGTCAGGGGTATAAAACATGAAGCATACGCCATTACATCAGTTTTTCTTGTCCCAGATGTCAGGTGCCCCCCTAATGGGAAGCAATTAAATCTATAAATACAAGAATATACCTCCAGCAAAAAAGCAAACACACCAAAAAGAATTTTTGAGCATAGTAAGTAAGAGTAGAAGTACAGCCAAAAGAAGAAAGTGGGCTGGAGGGAAGGCAACCAGGACTGCAACAGTGAATACACACCAACATCTACATTTATGGTAAATGTACACAACTGTACTATGTTCTTCGTGTTCCACTGCTGCAGTCATTACATTTGGGTAGATTCCCAAAGCTAAGGCTGGGAGGAGGAATTTAAATTAAATTAGGATCAGCCATAAGGCCCTGCAAGACTGCGGTGGTAAAACCAGCTCTGGATTTAGAGAAAATTGGCAAATAACGCTTGGTGAAAGTAGGTACAGAACTCCAGGTAGCAGCTTCTAGGATGTCCCTAGTAGGGAAGCCCCTGAGAAAGGCTGTAGGTAGATGCAGCCCTGGCTGAAAAGGGTCTGATGCCCTGTGAGATGGGTTTTCCATGGTGCTTATAGCAGAAATGAATGCAGTGGCCCATCCATTTTGAAATGGGTTGTTTTGAAATAGTTTTGCCCTCTGTCCCTGCAACAAACGCCACCAGCAGTTGCTCAAATTTCCTTTGAGGTTTAGTCCTGTCAAAGTGGAATCTAAGCTGTCTGTGCACATCTAAAGAGTGCAGTATCCGTTCCACTTTGTTCTGTGGGTTAGGAAAGAAGGTAGGCAAATGAATGGACTGATTAAGAGCTACACTGGATACCACACCTTGGGCATGAAGGAGGGATTGGTTCTGAGGGACACCCTGTCCACATGAAAGATGATGAAAGGTTCCACCGCCATAAGGACCTGTAATTCAGATACCCTTCTTGCAGAAGTGACTGCTATAAGGAAAGCTGTTTTCTAGGAAAGAAATTTTAAATCTGCAGTAGCAGCTGGCTTGAAAGGAGGAAGAGAGAGAGTTTCTCCAAGACAAAGTTAAGATACCAGGCTGGAGTTGGAGCTCTTCTGGGTGGCCTTAAATTTTTGACCCCTCTGAGGAACTGCTTGAGCAGTGGGTGAGAGAAGAGGGGAGGCTCTGTGCTATGAGCTGAAATGGCTGAGGCATGAATTTTGATGTAGGAAAAGGGCAGGCCCTTATGAAGCATCTCAGTCAAGTATTGTAGTATCTGAGAAAAACTGGGCATTGCTGTTTTCATTCCTTGAGATTGGTTCCAGACGAAATCTTTTCCATTTTGCAGCATAAGATTTCCTAGTACTAGGCTTACTTGCCTCCAAAATGATACCCATCACAGATTTACTGAGGAAGGGTAAAGGAGAGATTAGGTAATTAGCCAGGCTGCTAGGTTCACGGTTTGCAGCTGAGGGTGCAGAATCTGGTTCTCCTGCTGAGACAACAGGGAAGGAGTCTGAAGCAGGTGCCATGGAGCCAAGCATGACACTGCGCAAGAGTGGGTACCAGTGTTGGCGAGGCCAGTTTGGTGCAATTAAAATTGGCCTTGGCTTGCCCTGTTTGATTTTTAGTAGTACCTTGGGGAGCAGAGGCAGAGGAGAAAAGGCATAAACTGATGTTTTTTTTCCAGCTGAGGGATAGGGCTTCCACTTTCCAGGCTAGCTTGTGGGGAATCCTTGTGCAAAATTTGTCCAGTTGATGGTTCTGGGGGGGGGGCAAACAGGTCTATATCCAGGCTCCTCCATTTGCTTGTCAACATGTTGAAAATCCTTGCTTCCAGTTTCCACTCGTGTGGGTCCATGAGGTTTCTGCTTAGTCCGTCTGCCAGTGTATTTAGTTTTCCTGGCAGGAATTGAGCTTGTAGATTCACTTGGTAGCTCAAGGCTGTGTTCCACAATGCCATGGCTAGTCTACAGAGGGGGTAAGAATGTTTCCCCCCCTGCTTGTTTATGTACCACATGACAGTGGTGTTGTCCATCTTTAACATTAGTTGTCCTGGAAGACTGTGGTCCTTGAAGGCTGTCAGAGCATTCCGTACAGCTAACATTTCCTTTTGGTTTATGTGTAGCTGCATTTGACTTTGGTTCCATTTGCCCTGAATGCACTTCCCTGTCAGGTGAGCCCCCCATGCATAGTCTGATGAGTCTGCCAAGATTTGGGCTGCAGGGGGTAACGTGAAAGGTAGTCCTGTGTTTTGGTGGCAGGCCTCTGTCCACCAAAGGAACACTAGGCGTAGGCAAGGTATGATAGGAATCCTTGCTTCTAGATCTTGTGAATGTTGACACCATAGGCTTTTGATACCATTGTAGTTTCCTCATACCCAGCCTTGCATATGGAATTAGACGAATGCAGGAGGCCATGAACCCCAAGGCATGCAGTATTTGCCTTGCAAATAGCTGGGTTTTGTGGCCACTTGTTTGAAGTAGGTTGTCAAATAAATGTGTTTCTCTGGCATGAGAAAAGCCATCTGGGAAGCTGTATTCAAGCTTGCTCCCAGGAATATAATTTGTTGACAGGGTACCAGGTGTGATCTGTTTTTGTTTATGGTGAACCCCAGACAAGTCAGTACCATTTGAACAAAGGCCAGATGATTCAAAAGAATGTCCCGGCTTTCTGCCTGAATTAGACAATTGTCCAGGTATGGGTATATTTGAATATTTATTTGCCTGCAAAATGCAATGAATGGAGCTAGGCACTTTGTGAATACCCTGGGTGCAGTAGATAAGCCAAAGGGCAGTGCAGAGAACTGACAGTGCATGTAGCCTGCTTTGAAGCAAAGTATCTTCTGCAAGACTCCCTATGCTTCTTTTAAGTCTAGTGTTGCCAACCGTGTATCTTTTCCTTGCATAGGAAGCAGCTGGTGAAGTCAGCATTTTGAATTTTGGAATCACCAGAAAGGTGTTTAGAGTAGAAAGGTCCAGGAC
This sequence comes from Protopterus annectens, assembly GCF_019279795.1. Taxonomy (NCBI): domain Eukaryota; kingdom Metazoa; phylum Chordata; order Ceratodontiformes; family Protopteridae; genus Protopterus; species Protopterus annectens. The sequence goes on from NC_056749.1 coordinate 258,526,841, forward strand.
AGGACGCCATGTATTGCCTTTTCTGGGTATTACGAAAAGTCTCGAATAGAAACCTTGTCCCTTTTCCTCTTCTGGTACCAACTGAATAGCCCTCATATGTTTAAGAGAGAGTACTTGATTGTGGGCTTCCACCTACTGATTTGGGGTAGATCTGGCCACCCGCTTGGTGTTGGTAACATGTGGAAGTTAAATCTGTATCCTTGGGACGCTATTTAAAACCCACTTGTCCTGGGTAATGAGTTCCCAGTTTTTGGCCAGCAGACCAATCTTTCCACCTAAAGGAGCATTCAGTTGAGAAGTGCTTGGAAGTTTTAAAAGCAAGTAATTGAGACAGTTTTCCATAGGGGGGGTCTTACTACTCCCCAATTTGGTTGCGGAAACCCCCCACTGCTTAGTCTTGTGTATCCCCTGGGACTGAAACCTGGGGTTTCTGCTGTGTCTGGGTTTGGCTTAAGACCTGGAAGGGGTTGGAAAGGACCAATTTTAGAGGGCCACTGCCGACTAAATCTAGGAGGCTGAACTTATAAGAAATCTTTTAACAGTTTGCACAGATTTAGCTTTATCTTCCATCTTTTTAAGGACTTTCTCAGCCTTGTTGCCAAACAGGGGCTCCTGATTTAAGGGAGCATCCAACAATTTAGCTTTAACATGATCAGGCAAAGATTGCTCCTTACGCCAAGCATGCCTTCTAAGCACAGACCCAAGTAACAGCAGCCCTGCAAGAGGCCTCTAATGAATCAAATCCACATTGCAAAGTATGTTTTCCAACCTGTTCAGAAGAATGCATTAAATCCTGTAATTCTTTATTTTCAGCACAGTCAGGAATCAACATTTTCTGTTTAAGCAATCCAATAACATGTTGTTGATGCTTTTAATATATGAAACTGACAGTTTAAAGCCCTAATGGCCAAGGTTGTAGACGTGTAAACTTTCATACCCCCTCTATCCAGTGCCCTTGAGTCTCTATCAGAGGGGGGTAGGATTTTTAGCAGTAGAAGCCTTAATGCCCTTGGGTCCCTGTGAAATAGTCTCTGGATTCACAATAAGATTTTTAAAACTTGTGTGAATCAGGAACCCTGTAATATCGGTCAGGTTTTCTGGAAGCAGGAGGCAAAGAATCCGGGGCCAAACTAGATTCTGAAAAGGCATCCTCAACAATGTCTAATACAGGAGGTATAGCTAAAGGACTATGCTGAGGCAATAGTAAAGCCTTAAGCCTCTTTTTTGAATCAGAAAAATCCTGGCTTTCCCAGTGGAAATGCTGCCTTAGAGTATGTAAGGTCTCACTAAAAGAAAAATCCTCTTGAGGGGAAGCAGAGGGAATGGAGTCCTCTGCATCAGAATCCTCATAAGTAGATAAGGGCAAATGCAGATCATCAGAAGAATCACAATCCTGGTAAGAAGACTGATAAACAACTTCAGTCCTAGGTCTCTTAAAAGGGGGAGGTTGGCTTCCCCTGATTAGAGTTATAAGATCTTCAAGCCATTATCATCATTTTTTTTTTAGGAATAGAGGCCTGTGCATGCGGCCTGGGCATCTGTTTCTTAGGCATGGTTCGAGATTTTGGCCTGAATGAAGGAGGCATCTTTTTAATATGCAAATCCGTAGGCCTGAATACACCCTCAGAAGCCAGTGCCTGCACGGTGGCTCCGGACCCATCCAAGGTAGAGACATCCGCAGGTTCCACAGTTGAAGCATGTCGCGACATACCGGACTCCAAATGGGTCTCAGCAGAGGCCTGCGAGTCAGAAGTAGCGGGTATCAAGGGCTGCGAAAGCGCCTCACTGAGTACCGGCGAACTGGCTTAGAAGCATCGTCGGCAGCTTTGGACCTCGGCGGCCTGTCTTTATCTTTGCATTTTTTCGGAATCCTGATAGTCGGATGGCTAACCGATGACATTTCTGGATAATTAAACAGAGAACCAAAATATTTAGAAACGAAAATATACCAACGGATAGTGCGCTGATTAAATAAAGCACAAAACCAACAGCAAGGTGTACATAGTGGTCAGAGCCTCGGCAAGGAATACAGTACAAATGAAAATTTTTGAGGTAATTTCTTTCCACAAGTAATGCAATTATTTACTTTTACTGACTTTGGTAAGGAGTAAGAAAACATTTCCCCAACAGGGTACTTAGCTTTAGTTGAAGTCTTCGGTTCTGAAACTCGAAAACGAAAATTTCAGGAGTCTGCCGACCGGCACTTGCGAACTGCTTCTGCTTCTGGCAGCGCACAGCAAAAAAGACTGATGTAATGGCGTCGGCTGCATGTTTTATACCCCTGACAACCTGACGTAATGGAAGGGACAGCAACAGACGCAGGTCCCAAGACTTTGTTCATCAGGCCGACTGAGGGCTACTGCAAGCAGATAACCCAAATGTAATGACTGCAACATTGAAACACAAAGAACATCTTACTGTACCTACCTCCACATTAATCAATTAAATGCTACCAACTTTTTATTAATTTTAACTTACCTTTTATTACGTGATCCTACTGATCTGGCTCCTTCAGAGGAATTACAAACCTAAAATTAAAAACAAAACATTTTATGTAAGTGTAATAAAATGATGGTATATACATTTTCGACACATACTCTCTGCCGTGAACTCTAGCAATCCTAGTAGCTCAACTAATTACATGGACAGTAAAGCTTTCAAAACATTTATAAATGGTACTTACCGTACCAAATTATCTAACAGGACCCTCTACAGTGAGTGTTACGCCAACTCTCTCATGGGTTTTTACACTACTCTGAACACCTGCAATTAAGGTATTCACACTGGATTCTGTGAAAATGATGCAAAGGGCTTTCATTCTTTAAATTCAATGTTCTTAATCCCTACTTCACTAGAAAGTTAACATAAGAACAGGACCTGGCAATCATGAAAGTCCTGCAGCTACAAAATGAACATTTCAGCACACCATGCAAGACAGACGGGGGGGGGCATCCACTGCAGAAGGTTTTGTCCAACACAACCTCAAGGTGAATACTCACAGCAGTTGTATTTAACTCAAAGACTGCTTGCAGTGGGACAAACAGTTTGGCAGTACACACATGGTTACCTATAAACCCATAAAATAAAAAACAGTGGGGAAGAGAAAGAATTCACTGAACATCCATCCTAAAAAGGTGCTTTATTTCTACAATGAAGACCATTAACTGCAAAGATTGGTGAAGCCTGCAGAGCTGAATAGATGACCTAGAAACATGAACATGTCCACTTTGGGTACATTCCACTAACAGAAAGTGGAAGCAATGTTCTGTTAATTAAATATTCACCACCAGATTATCAAAGACTAAGCCTTCTGGTGGCAGAATCTGAAGTTAGCAATCCATATGTATAAACAATCTTTCAATGCTCATAAGCCCTGAAGATAAAATGTAATTTTGAAAGCTTACATTCAGGGTACTGCAGACAGGCTTCCCTTCATTTAGTCAGTATACATAAAAACAAGAAAAAAAATATTCGGACAGCTCACAAACCTAATCTGGGAAAAAAACAGGAATCATCCTGAGAAGAGACACTTATTTACAGTAGGAAAATCTCTATCTACTTATTAGGATTTGTCTACTGGGAAAAAAAAAACTGGGCCTTGACAGACCCCTTTTCAGTGGTGGCCTCCACAGTTACCAAATCTTTGAAAATGTAATACAACACAACCCAATATCAAAAACAAATGTTAACTATCACATAAAAATATACAGTACATAAAGGAGAAAAAAAGGAAATAGGAAAGATATATCCTGGAAATTAATATATTCCACTGAGCTACATTTCAGTTTTACTAAGTAGCAATGATAATGTTAAGAACTTCCATTAGATTAACATAGAATAACAATGTGTAGGGCATTACTACTCGATAGACTGTTAAATTCTGGGTATGGCTAAGCATTTGGGTCTTCTGATGAAAACACAAGTTTAGACTATGCAAGACTACAATACCACCAAGGACAGTGGACACAGTTGCAGCACTGTTTAGGCAAGAAAACAGAATATTGTCAGGACAATCATTTGAATCTCACAGGTGGATTTTAAGGTTTGCTCTGAAGTATTTTAGAATTATGATTTGTCTTGGGTCTTGTGGGAGACTATTCCAACATTAGGATACATATGAAGAACACACTGTTTCACTATGTTTATTGTTTGGTCTATGGTGTTAAGTCCATAGACCCAAGACGTCTAAGAAGGGGAATACCACAGTGCTGCTGTCCCCAGTGCTGGACATTTGTTTAAGTGACAGTACACCTTGGGCCATTTTAAGCCGAATGAATCTTTGATAGTTGGGGAATTCTAGCTAGGTTAGCTGGTTGAGTGCTAAGCAATAACAGGTTCTACTTGGAAGATGGGTTGTAAATTTTGCTACAACACTGTCCACTTTCATTAAAAAGGAAGCATTGACATTTGTAAGTGGTGAGGTACAGAAAAGTTGGCAATACATATGAGGAGGCACTGTTTTTTCTAGGTTCCAAGGCGAAGGACAGAGATGCTTTGTGCAGAACTAGTTTTACATGGATCCTTTTGATTGTAATTTGACCTAATCTTTCAAATTACTATAAAAAAGCCTTGTAAAACTCCAAATAGTTTTGTGTGCGACAACCTCAAGACTCTTGTTTTGTGGGGATGATGTAATAAAGATTTTTGTCTGAGAATTGTTTTACGATGAAAAGCAGAATTTTTGCTTTGTATGAGTTCAGTAGAACAATTGGACTGGGTTAGAAATTTCACACAGAAGTAGGACTGATGTGTGACACTTTTGCAGTGATGCCATGCTCAGAGCTGAGCAAATTAGTGTAGTCATCTGCACACCGAACCGTGGATTCCTGCCCCACTGCAGGAAGGAGATTTCAAGTACAGACCTTAGGACTGAGACCAGAGGGATACCAATGGTTACAAGTAATAGGATGAGTAGAATGTTTACCATTTGCCACACGGTTCTGAGAGTTTTTAAACCATATTAGAATAGAGATGGAGAGACCAAGGAAGAGTAATGCTTGTAGCAGTTCAACCTTGGAGACTGTTACAACTGCTTTTAACAGATCCAGAAATATGGTAGGAACTAGTTTACCTTCATCCCCAAGTTAATTTACTCTGTAGCTGAAGGAGAGAAGAGCTGCACTGGTGTTATACAAAAGACAAAAGCCATGTTGGTTGGGAAGTAGGCCGTTATACAAGAGATGTTTTATCAGGTGGTAATGTATATATCCTTCAAGGATCTTTGACCGGGAAAAGATGATTTTCCTCCTTTATGTGGTGGGATAATATGCTTTCCCAATAGTTTTCATACATATGATTGTAATATGCATCTGTTTAAGATCAATATGGGGTACGCTACAGCAACTGAGGCAGATTTTAAGCATCCAGCAGGAAGTTGCTTGGCTGTTAATATTGCCAGTTAATATTGCCAGTTTCAGTCATGACAGCAGTTTTTGTATTAATTTAATTGCGACTGGTTGAAAAAAATACTGACTTAGTATTCTGAATGAACTGAAGGGTATCTAGAGTCATCACATTCTTTACTGCTGCAGATATTACTTGGATGACGTGGGAGTTAAAATGTTGAACAATACTTTGGTTTGTTTCATATGGTAGGGGATATGACTCTAGTTTTTTCAGATTTAAGAGTTTATAGGCTAAAAAGTTTATTATTTTGGAGTTGTGTGAAAACTTTGTTGTCAGTACAGTTTTAGAAATATTTCTCAGTTGGCTATATGCCTTGTAGGTCATGTCACATTTGACTTGATAACACTCTTTCCATGCTTTATCCGTTTCTTACATTACCTGTTTGGTGTTTCTAAAAAGCCAAGGGGCTGGACTATATCTGACATTTTTTCCTTAGTAGAGCCCGACTATTAAGAACTGAAAGTAAAAATTACCTCTAGATCAAACGGTTACGTTTTTTTTAGGGAAGACTAGTTGAGATTGACAGTGTAGAGAAAGTACAGTTTTGTACCTACCATAAATGTAGATGTCCGAACTGGATAGCATCTGCAGTCATAACAGCTGGGTTGTCCTGTCGTCAGGCAGCCCGTCAGTCGGCGATTCCAAAGTCCGGGTCCGGCTGATGTCGCTCTTCATCCGGCGTCATCTCTGTTGGACTTGGGTATAAAGGCATCAGCGCGCCATCTTCCTCAGTGTTTCTTGCCCCAGATGCCAGAAGCCCTCCTGAAGGCTAAAATTTTTTGGATAGATGCCAATGTTTCCAAAAGGATAGAGGTAACCACAAAAATAAGCATGTATGTACATATATACAAACAAATACACCATAAAGACTCCCCATCAGCTAGCTATTAGGAGGGTAAACACCCTAGGAGTACCTCAGAGGGAAGGAGGAGGGTAATCCTGACTGCAGATGCTATCCAGTTCGGACATCTACATTTATGGTAGGTACAAAACTGTACTATGTCCTTCATGGATGCATCTGCAGTCATAACTGGGTAGAATACCATAGCCAACTAGGGGGAGGAGGATAAGGTAGATTATGGTGTGTTTAGGATCCCTTGCAGTACAGCAGTGGCAAACCCTGCTCGGGATCTGGAATATAGAGGCAAATTATAATGCTTGGCAAATGTATGCACGGAGGTCCAATCAATAATGTCTTTGGTAGCCACTCCTCGTAAGAAGGCTGTGGTAGTGGCTGTTGCCCTTGTAGAATGAGGTCTTATGTTCTGTGGAATTGGTTTTCCATGGAAGGAGTAACAGAATCGTATGCAATTTCCTATCCATTTGGAGATTGTCTGTTTGGAAATAGCTTTTCCCTCTCTTCCTGTTGCATAGGCCACAAAAGTTGGTCAGTCTTTCTGCTGCTTTTGGTTCTGTCCAAGTAGTAGCGTAGCTGTCTATGTACATCCAAGGTATGCAGTATTCTTTCCCTCTGTTTTGTGGGTTGGGAAAGAAGGTAGGTAGGTGGATTGCCTGGTTTAAAGACACTCTGGATACCACCTTAGGCATAAATGTTGGATTAGTCCTCATGGATACTCTATCTTGGTGGAAGATTAGGAAGGGTTGCACTGCCATTAAGGCCTGTAGTTCTGAAACCCTCCTTGCTGAGGTAATTGCCAGTAGGAAAGCAGTTTTCCATGACAGGTGTTGTAAGTCTGCTGTTGCTGCTGGCTCAAAGGGTGATAGTGTCAACTTTTCTAGTCACAGTTTAAGTCCCAAGCTGGTAATGGTGGTTTTCTTGGAGGTTTTACATTCTTGATTCCTCTGAGAAATTGTCTGAGCAGAGGGTGTGAAAAAACAGGTGGATCAAAGCTGTATTCTGCTGAAATAGCTGATGCATGTATCTTGATGGAGGAGTAGGACAGGCCTGAATGGAGAAGTTCGCCAGATACTCCAGGATGTTAGGCATATCTATGTTTGACACATCTTTTCCTCTTTCAGAACTCCAGCTGACAAACCTTTTCCATTTTCCAGCGTAGTTCCTTCTTGTTGAAGGTCTGCGTGCTTCAAGAATAATGTCTTTAACTCTTTGGGAAAGTTCTTGATTAGCTGCTGCTATGTGATGTTCCATGCAGTCAGTTGTAAGGTTTTCAGGTTTGGATGTATGGTGCTGTAGTTGTTCTGAGTTAGCATCAAAGGCATCAGGGGTATTGGCCACATATTGTTTCGAGACAAGCTCCTTAGTAGTGGATACCAGTGTTGTCTTGGCCAGTTTGGAGCTATCAGGATTATCCTTGGATGTTCTTCCTTGATTTTTAGGAGTACTTTGTGTATCAAGGGAGAGGTGGGAATGCATAAACTGTTAGGCCCTTCCAGCTGAAGGAGGCGAATCCACTTTCCATGCTAGTGGGTGAAATGTCCTTGTGCAGAATTTTTGAGTTGGTGATTGTGAGGAGATGCAAATAGATCTGAGGCATTCCCACTTCTTTGTAATGGTCCTGAAGATGTCCGGGTGCAGGTGCCATTCGTGAGCATCTGATGTGGTCCTGCTTAAGATGTCCGCTAGAGTATTTTCTTTTCCTGGTACAAATATTGCTTGCAGCTGGATGTTGTAGCTGAGTGCCAGGGTCCACAGTTCCAAAGTCATTCTGCATAGGGGTATGAATGAGTGCCTCCCTGTTTGTTGATGTACCACATGACTGTGGTGTTGTCTGTCCTTATCAACAGCTGGCCCTCTTTGAGAAATGGTCTGAACTTTTGGATAGCCAGTTTTACAGCCAGCATTTCTTTTAGGTTGATGTGCAGGTGAAGTTGATCCTGAGTCCACAATCCTTGCGCATTTGTCCAGCATGTGGGCCCCCATCCTAGGTCTGAAGCATCTGTTGTAATGCTCTGGCTTGCTTGACATCTGAGAAAGGAAGGCCTGGGTTGGACCGGCATGCCTGGGCCCACCATAGGAACTCCTGTTTTAAGCATGGAATTAGTGGGATTTTCTGTGTTGGGACCATAAATTCCGTAGGTACCACTGTAGTTTTCTCATATGTAGTCTGGCAAATGGAACCAAAATTATGCATGATGCCATGAAGCCCAAGGCCTGCAGAACTTTTCTTGCTGTTAATTTGTTCAGCTTTGTTAGGGACAAGAAGTAAAGAGGAGTTCTTTTGTTTTTCTGTAGTTAGGAATGCCATTTGTCTCACTGTGTCCAATTCCGCCCAAGAATGTCCTTGTTTGGGATGGTATCAGTCTTGACTTTTGTAGATTGACTGTGTATCCCAGTGCTTGTAACAAGTAAATGACCCTTTGCAAATCTGTTGTCAACTTGCTTTTGTTGTCCCCTTGTAGCAGGCAGTCGTCCAGGTATGGGTAAATATGAATTCCCTGCAGTCTGCAATGCGATTACTGATGCCAGGCATTTTGTGAATACTCTGGGCAGTAGATAAGCCAAAAGGCAATGCTGAGAATTGATAGTGCTCTGATCCTGCAAGAAATCTGAGGTATCTTCTGCAGATTGGTGGAATAGGGTCGTGCAGTTATGCCTCCTTGAGATCTAGAGTTACCAGCCAACACTCCTTGCCCAGCATGGGAAGAAGTTGCTGTAGGGTCAGCATTTTGAATTTTGGGACAATGATGTATGTATTCAAGGTGGACAGGTGAGAATTGGTCTCCAACTTTTTCCTTTCTTGGAACTAGGAACAGTCTGGAGTAGAACCCCTTTCCTTGCTCTGCTGCAGGCACTTTTCCACAGCTCTCATGTTTGCTAACTCCATTATCTGTTGTAAAGCTTCTGGTTTTTGATTTGGAGGTAGATTTGGCATTCCTCTTTTGACTGGTATAGTGTGGAAGTGGAATCGGTAACCTTGATGTATAATTTGCAGAATCCACTTGTCTTTTGTTATGTGGTGCCAGTTCTTTGCAAATAAAGTTAACCTTCCGCCTAGTGGGGCTGCTATTTGCTCCCTGGTAGGCGGTTTTAGGAGTAAGTCACTGTGGCTGTGTTGAAGTAGTGGCAGTGGCTGTGTCTGTGCCTCTGTTGTTACCTTGCCACTGTCGTCCTCTGTAGGCACTTCCTCTGGTTTGGTTTCTGCCTCTGGAGCGTCTATTCCTGCCCCTTTGAAATCTTGTGGAGTCAGGAAAGGACCAATTCTTGGCAGGCCAGTTCCTGCTAAACCTTGGGGTTGAACCTGCAGGAAATCTGTAACAGTTTGAACTGATTTTGCCTTTTCTTCCATTTTCTTCATAACCTGCTGGGCAGGTGCACCAAACAAACTTGTCTTATCCATAGGAGCATCTAACAATTTTGCTTTAACATGATCTGGTAGAGCTTGCTCCTTTAGCCATGCATGCCTTCTTATCACTGTGCCAGTCATGGCTGATCTAAATGAAGCCTCCAGTGCATCATAGCCACATTTTAAGGAATGGTTACTAACCTGTTGTATGTTATTTACCATTTCTAATACATATTTCTTGTCAAGAGCTTCATCAGTGGTTAATTTTTTAGTTAGCTGATCAAGCATAAACTCTTGGTATTGTATCATGTGAAACTGGCAGTTTAAAGCTCTAGCTGAGAGAGTAGCTGAAGTGTATACTTTTTTACCCCATCTGTCTAATGCCCTTGCTTCCCTTTCAGAAGGAGTAGGGTTTTTAGCTATGGTCGCAACTGCCTTGGGACCCTGGGATATTGTTTCTGGGTCTGCAAGGGGGGCCTTGTAAAGGTGGTGATGAGTGTCAGGCACCCTGTAAAATCTATCTGGTTTGGCAGGGGCTGGGGGTAATGAGTCTGGAGCAGAGCAGACATCATTAAAAGCGTCATCTACCACAGAAAGAACAGGAGGTATAGCTAAGGGCCTGTGCTGTGGAAGGTGCAGAAAGGTTCTAAGTCTTTTAGGGAATCTGAGAATTCTTGTTGCTGCCATTCGAACTGCCCATGCATGGCATGCAAGGTTTCCCCAAAGGAGAATTCTTCTGGAGGGGAGGCAGCTGGAATGGATTCTTCAGCATCAGAATCCTCAAAATTAGAGAAAGGGGCCTCTGGCTGGTCAGTAATGTCTGATTCATCTGCAGAATCATCAGAGGACACTGGCGCAGGGGCTCTGCCCTAGGTCTCTTATCTGGGGGCTGAGAGGCCCTGTCTGGGTGAGTTGAGATCCTCTAATTAAAGAAATCAAATCTTCTGCCAAGGTGAGCATTTGAGAACTAGAAGAGGGCCTGGTTGAGGTGGTTTAACAGGCACTGATTTGGTAGACTTGGCTGCTTTAGCCCTGGCGAAGGCCTTAATGGACATGGCTGCTGGAGGCCTAGCAGCACCACGTGCTGGGGTAGAGACATCCAGGGAATGGTGTCTGATCGTCAGTGGGTAGCGTTTCAGAGGCCGATTCAAGAATTGTAGCAGGGGCCTCAAGAGTAGAGATAGATTCGGCTGTACCTAGATCAGTTTTCTCGGTTTCGAAACCGAGACACTCGCGGTTTGCTTAAGCGTGGTTTCAGCGAAACCGCGGACCGCAGATGTCGGTCTTTTCTTTGCGTTTTTGGCAGAAAGTGTAGTCGGAGGTTCCGGCGACATAATGTAACAAAGTCAGAACCGAAAAACTGTTCTGCAAACTCCGACCGGCGCCTAAGCGTTCGTCGGTTGAAGAAGCACAGGCGAACAGGCTGCTACGTCGTGGGCTGGGCCTAAACAAGGCAGACAGTAAGAATGGAAATCTTTATGAGGTATTTGTTTCCCACAGGTTAAACAATTATTAACTTTTTCTGACATCGGCTGAGGCAAGAAAGAGTCCCCAGCGGGTACTTAGCTTTAGAAGTCTTGAAGTAGTATTCGGTGAAAAAATCTCTGGATCCGACCGACCGGCACTTGCGAACAGCTTCTGCTTGGCGGCAAGAAAGACTGAGGAAGATGGCGTCGGCTGATGCCTTTATACCGAAGTCCAACAGAGATGGCGTCGGATGAAGCGACATCAGCCGAAGCCGGACCCGGACTTTGGAATCCGGCCGACTGACGGGCTGCCTGACGACAGGACAACCCAGCTGTTATGACTGCAGATGCATCCATGAAGGACATATATGCTTAAGTGACATTTCTGAGGTTACAAATTAGGCTGTAGGAGTTGTAGCTTTTATCTCTTGGTGCATTGTCAGATGGTGTATGTGCGAATGTGACCATTTAGGGGAGTGCAGAAGTGAGTCTGTAGTGGAGATTTAAGGGGAGCTGCTTAATACCCAATCAGGGCCTATTCTTATTATTGAATGTGGTGGGGAATCAAACAGTAAGGTTACACAGATTGACAGCATTATACCCCTCATTTTGAGTAGTCCAAACATTGCTAAAATCACAAAGTATGACAGCTTGACTGATTTGTATAGATAATGATAGTATATCTTCAGTTATGGAGGAACTGGTATTTGGAGGTCTGTAGACTGCAATTATACAGTGACTTCTTGGGGTTAAACTTTAGTAACTTTAACACCACTTCTTTGGGCACTGTATGACGGTAGGCAAAGCTCTAAGGTGTTAAAAAATAATAGCTACTCCACCACCTCAGATGATCTAACACTGCACCCCAGAGTGAAAAATTCATCTGCAATATTGGGTTTTAATCAGGTTTTGGTAAGGGATAAAATAACTGGTTTATGTGGAGAAACGTATGCTTGTATGTCTTATACTTTACTGAAGACACAATTAGAAGTTACGTACTTACCATAACGTTCCATCTGAGTAGGTGGATTTATTTGTCTGCAACCTGTGGGTTATGGATCCGATATCTGATCCGAACCGGCATGGTTTATCCAGCTATGGATCCGAGCTCTTAGCTCCTCCCTTCACCCATAATGCCCTGCTCTCCCTACATAACCTCAGATCAAGTTTGCCCTGAATCAAAATATCCTGGAAAGGGGTAACACATAATATGCAGGAAACTGACAAGGCCAGGGGGATAGGAGGGCGGGACAGTTGCAGACAAATGAATCCACCTACTCAGATGGAACGTTATGGTAAGTACATAACTTCTAAATCTGAAGTAGGAGATTCATTTGTCTGCAACCTGTGGGACAGAGTCCCCAGCTACCTGAATCTTGGGCGGCCGTCATGGAAGGATATTCCGAGCACCCATGAGCCAAAGGATGCTCTACCTCTAGATGTGATATCCAGCTTGTAATGAGAAATAAAGGTATGGGATGAAGCCCAAGTGGCTGCTGAACAAATGTCATCCAGAGGAATCCTAGCCTTAAAGGCTGCTGAGGTAGAAACTGGCAGACTTGAATGGGCATGGACTCCCTCCGGTGCAGGCCTCCCAGAAGCTTGATAAGCTAGAAGAATACACTGCGAAATCCAGCGTGACAAGGAGACTTTGGAAATTGGCTTACCCAGATTGAATTTGGCAAAGGAAATGAACAACTGGTCGGATTGCCTATGACCAGCTGTCCTGTTAAGATAAAAAACGAAGCTGCCTGTGAACATCCAGGGAATGCAGCTTGTATTCACCCTTGTTCTGATATTTAGGAAAGAAAACAGGGAGGTTAATGGACTGATTAATGTTTGCTTCTGAAGCAACCTTAGGAAGAAAGGAGGGATTGGTCCTGAGGTATACGCGGTCCGGATGGAAGACCAAGTAAGGAGGCTTTGAAGATAAGGCTTGAAGTTCCGAAACTCTTTTGGCCGAAGTAATGGCTACTAAGAAAGCAGTCTTGAGGGATAAAAATTTAAGATCTACTGTGGCCGCAGGTTCGAATGGGGGGAGCGGTCAAGGCCTGAAGAACCAAACACAGATCCCAAGGAGGAACCGTTTGCTTGACAGGGGGCCTAAGGAGAAAGGTGCCCTTAAGGAAGATTTTACACAATTTGGCAGACATAAGTGGTCCAGAGTCATGACCAACATGATAGTGAGAAATGGCCGCAAGCTGCACTTTGACCGTGGAACTACTGGCACCATCATTAAATAGAGTGGTTAGGAAGTCTAGCACCAGAGGAAGGAGAACCGTGAAGGGATCTAGACCTTGCCGCTCTGCCCAAATGGAGAATCGTTTCCATTTACTGCGGTAAATTTTCCTGGTAGATGGTTTATGAGCCGCTACCAGGATGGCCTTAACGGGAGAAGAGATACCGGGAGTCCTAATTAGGAGTGGAACTGGAGCAGCCAAGCAGTTAGCTTCAGGTTGTCCAGATTCGGAGTTGGTAGGTTCGATGGGTGCGATATCAGATTCGGAATGGGATCTAGAATCCAAGGTGGATTCACCGAGTGAGACCTTAGGAAAGGGAAACAGATCTGTCGAGGCCAGAATGGGGCAATGAGGATCATTCTGCACCCCAAACGAGAGGCTTTCCTGAAGAACTTGGAGCATCAGAGGCAAAGGGGGGTAAGCATAAAGAAGACCGGGAGGCCAAGCATGCACCAGAGCATCTCTTGGGGAATCCCCTGGAGGAGGGATTAGAGCGAAAAAACTGTCGCACTTGGTGTTTAAGGGAGACGCAAAAAGATCGCAACAAGGAGTTCCCCACCGTGCGAAGACACGTTTTGCTACTTGAGCATTGAGAGACCACTCGTACGGGGAGAGAATGGTGCGACTGAGCTTGTCCGCCAGGATGTTGGACTGACCCGGAATATGCATTGCGATGAGAAAGCGGTTGGTGGAGATCGCCCATTCCCACACTCTCATGGCTTCTCGACATAAGGGATAAGACCTGGTTCCCCCCTGTTTGTTGATGTACCAGACCACCGACATGTCTGACTGAATCGCAATTGTTCCCAGGGGAAGAAAGGTCTGAAGTGCTCGCAACGCCAAGAGCACTGCTCTCATCTCTACACTGATATGCAGGGAGGTCTCCGAGTCGTTCCACGTGCCTTGGACCGTCCTGCCGGCAAAATGCCCCCCCCCCACCCGAGGCGGGAGGCGTCCGTGGTTACCGTGGCGAGAGGGGGAGAAGCACAAAAGGGGCGGCCTCCGTGGAGATCCTGTGAGTGGAGCCACCACAAGAGAGACTGCTTGCAAGCCTTGCTGATCGCAATGGGATGATGCAGAGGTAGAGCAAACGTAAGACCACTGAACTTGAAGTGTCCACTGAAGGACCCGCATGTTGAACCTGGCGAGAGGAAGAAGAGATATTGCTGCCGCCATGGACCCTAGAGCCCTCAGGACCAATTCCGCCGGAACAGAACTGGAGTGGAGGATGGCCCGCACCTTGAGTCGCAAATTCTGAACTCTGTCAGCTGTGAGGAAGGCTCTTAACTCCCTCATGTCTAACCTGGCACCTATAAAATCTATCAACTGAGTAGGGGCCAGGTTGGATTTTGCTACATTTATTGTGATGCCCAAGCGGGGAGCTAGATGAAAAGAGTCTCGCGCCAAAGATAGTAGATGCCTTGCTGGGGCGGTAAGGAGCCAGTCGTCCAGGTACGGGAAGACCTGCACCCCCTGAAGCCTCAGGTGGGCCGCAACCACTGCTAATACTTTGGTGAACACCCTGGGGGCTGTGGTGAGACCAAAGGGAAGGACCCTGAACTGGTAGTGACTGGCTCCCAGCCGGAAGCGAAGAAACCTCCTGGAACGTCTGTCCATTAGTATGTGGTAGTACGCATCCTTGAGGTCTAGAGCACATCCAGTGATTCTCTCCCAGAAGGGGGAGGATGGATTGCAAGGTGACCATCCGGAACCTCTCCTTGGTAACTGCCAGGTTTAACAGGGACAGGTCTAAAATTGGTCTTAGGTCCCCCGTCTTCTTTGGCACTAAAAAGAACCTGGAGTAGAACCCTGATCCGATCTGGTCTGGGGGGACGGGCTGGATGGCTCTCTTCCCCAGCAGATGGCCAATTTCTGCCGAAGCGGCCTCCCACTGACCGGGTGGAACGTCTGGGAGGGATTTTAATTTTGGAATGTGATGAAAGGGGATCTTGTATCCTCTGGATATAATGCGGAGGACCCAGCGGTCTGATGTTATGGACTCCCATGCCGCTAGGTGCTCCGAAAAACGTCCCCCGACTGCCTCCAGAGTGGAACAGTCGGGCAACCCTTCTAGGCTGCTGCGCGGGCCGTTCAGAGAAAGGTTCTCTGGACCCGAAGTTCCTGGGCGCCCCCTCCGCCCCTGGGGCGGCGTCCTCCCTGTCCTCCTCTGCCACGAAGGACTGGTTGTCCGGAGCGGGTTGGGATTGCTGCGACTTCCGGAACCACATCTTCTTCTGGCCCTTTTGGTTCCTAGAGTAGGACCTCTGGGGCACAGAGAAGCGGATTCCGACGGCAGACAGCATCTTCCCGTCCTTTTCACTCTGGGTCAAGGTGTCGCGAACCGTCTTGCCAAAAAGGGCAGAACCATCGAAGGAGGCGTTCGCGAAGGACGCCTTGAAGGGCTCCGTGAAATTGCAATGGCGGAGCCAGGCCTGGCGTCTCGTGACTAGGCCTACTCCTGCAGCTCTAGCGGCTCCCTCAGTAGCATGGGACAGCAACTGCATAGAGGTATTCGTCACGGATCGTAGAGTGGCCATACGGGTGGAGTGCAAAAGTTTGTCCTCCTCCGACATGGACTCGGGGGGGGGGGGGTGCAGCGTATTCTTTAATAAGATCGCGCTGCATCCTGATCACATGTGCCAAGTAGTTGAGCGCCCTCACTGAGAAGATCGCAGAACTAAACATTCGCTTCCCCAAGTGGTCCATCATCCGAGACTCCTTGCACGGAGGGTGGACTGAGGGACTCTCCTGAGCGAGCTCCCTCTTGGTGGCTGCTGCCGTCAACATGGCATCTACAGGGGGCCCCTTACTCCAGTGGGCACGGTCTGCAGGGGGGCTAAGGATTCGGTCTGGCCTTTTGGGGAATGGCTCCACGGTGTCCGGTTCCTTCCACGCCCTGGTGGTAATGAGGTCCACCAGGGGGTCGGCAGGAGGGGACACCCAAGAGGTAGACGGGCCCGCTTCAAATGCCTCCAAGAACATGGACTCGTCCGAGGAAGACTTGGGGGCAGACCACCCCCCCCTTATGCGAAGCATTTCCATGATGTCTCCAAAGGAGACATCCTCGGGGGGTGATCTTGGGGAGCCTTCCCCTTCCTCCAAATCCATGTCTTCAGTTAAAGACTCGGGGGAGTCTATGTGCCTCCTTTTACACGTATGCTTGCGAGGGGCTTCCTCGAGGGGGCTGTACGAGGAGCCCTCGCAAGCAGTGTCTTGTTCCAAAGGAACAGCTTGGGGCACTGAAGCGGGCTGTCCCAGTGGCCGGATGGTGGAAGCCTGACCCAGTGCAGATGGAGCGCGGGACGGAGCAGAAGCAAGTGCCACGGGTCCGGAAGCCCTCAACAGAGCCTTCTCCACTACATCAAAAGCCGAGGGGGAGCCAGCCTCGACCAAAGGATCCGAAAGTCGGCTCCCCCTCGGATCCGAAGAGTGGATCGAAGCCGGCCCCGAGACACTCTGATCCGAGGGACCAGTGCACTCCGACACAGACGGCACCGAAGGCACACTGAGTCCCCAGGATCCAAAGCTCAGAGCCAGGCTCCGAGAGGTCGGATCCGAAACACTCGAGGGCAGGGTCGGATCCGAAGTACCTAGTACTATCGGCGCCGACCCACCCCCGGCTCCGAAGCTGCCCGGCTCCGAACGCTCCAAACCCGGGTAGCGGGTCGGAGAAGGAGCTATAGGCTTGAAAAATGGGGTCGAGCTCCCCCCCAGAGGGGGGGGGGGCAGGAGCACTCCCATCTGCATCTGGGCCTGGATGAACCTTCTCATCATCCGGTCCAGATCGGCATCAGAAAGGCTACACGTGGGTCTAGAAGAGGCTACCGAGGTA
This sequence comes from Protopterus annectens, assembly GCF_019279795.1. Lineage (NCBI taxonomy): Eukaryota > Metazoa > Chordata > Ceratodontiformes > Protopteridae > Protopterus > Protopterus annectens. The sequence goes on from NC_056749.1 coordinate 258,543,990, forward strand.
GGCCTTGAGTGCCTCCTCGATAGCCTCGACGGAGATCGGGTCTCCTCCTCCTCAGGCCCTGGTGAAAAGCAGACCGGAGCCGAGGGGGGGGGGCCAGTAGCCAAGGAGGCCGGAGGAGAAGCCCGCTTAGCTGGCGGGGCCGAAACGGAGGTCTCGGCCCGCCGCTTGTGGTGCTTCTCTCTCCGATCCTTTTTTCTTGCCTCTCTCTCCTCCAACCCAGCAGCGGGAGGTTGAGTCCCAGGTGGAGGAGGGGGAGCAGGCGAGGAGGGAACCGAGGCCATGGTACCCACCACAGGAGCGGGAGCAGAGTCCGGGGGTAGAAGTCCTGCCAGGACCAGCTTCGACCTCCGCTCCATCAATGCCCTGGGGTTGAACCCTGCACAAATGGAACATCCAGAAGTGAGGTGTTCAACCCCAAGGCAACGAACGCACCGAGTGTGGCCATCAGCAGGGGATAGCTTATGGCCACACTTGGAGCACTTGGAAAATATTGCCTTAGGGGCTCCTGACATAAGTCTTTTTTTTTTTTTTTTTTTTTTTACAAAGAAAACAAGACAGAGAACTAGTACTAAAATAGTACACACACAAGGCCCCACACAATACACACAAACAGAAACTCCGACCAGCGAGAGGAGGGTATAAACAGTTTTAAAATTAAAAATTTTAAGCTGAAACTATCAAATTATAAAGGGAAACCTAACACAATCACTCAAATATCACAACAAATACTCAAATTAAAGCTTTCTTTAGGTACAAAAAAATCACTTCGCTGAAGAGCTCCGAATCCAAGACCTGGTTACCAGCGCGGCAAACTAGATCTGAGGTCATGTAGGGAGAGCAGGGCATTATGGGTGAGGGGAGGAGCTAAGAGCTCGGATCCATAGCTGGATAAACCATGCTGGTTCGGATCCGATATTGGATCCATAACCCACAGGTTGCAGACAAATGAATCTCCTACTTCAGATCAACTATTTGGATTAAAGAGCTTAGGACTCGAGTGCAAAATGGTTGAGATGCCTAGTTTTGAAATATTTGGTGACAGAGGGATGTGACGACAAAGTGGCAATAGAATTAGGTGCATTATCTCCACAGAGACATAGGAGTAAAGGGTCTGAACAGAGAGATGATAAAATTTGCAGGCAATGGAGAGTAGTATTGCTGGAAAGGAATTCATCTTCAAGTTTTGTTAAGTACCTTCATGAGGTAAGCCTTGTTTTTACAAAATCTCACCAAGATGACATCGATATACAGACTGTATTTTATATAACAAATATCATGGAGAGAATAGGTTACCACACAAAAAATGGCAGCTTGATGATCAAGGCCCAAAATAAAAAAGTTTCCAGTCCATGTAGGCGTACTGGTGCCAGGACTGGATGTAGAATCCTCAAGACACACACATTCCTACAATCGGGTAAGCCCAGGATGAGTGGGAGGATTGCCCCCTGTTGAAGAAAGTAATAGTTGTTGCTGTTTTCGGCTTTTCCCGGTTAGGGGTCACCACAGCGGAACTCCAGTCCACTAATGACTGGCAGTAGATTTTTTATGGGACCGAGTTGCCAGCCCAACGCCAAACTTTCAGCTACGGAAAGTTACGGAATACCTGCAAAGTAAAGGACTTAGTGTAGAAAGTAATGGGTTATAATGTGTCATAGCATCATGGGACAATGAGAACCACAAGTAAGGTGAATCGTGAGGAGCAGGAGATATCTGAAGAAACAAGGACATGGGTAAGAAAAACAGATTTAATAGCGCAATATTTTTGCAAAGAAAGAAAAACGTATCAAGACAAAAAAAAAGCAACACCAAACATATTTGAAGAGAAATACAGGCAAAGGCATCACGATATGGAAAACTTTACAATATAAAAAATAAGAAAACAAATGGGGAAAGTAGAAAAGAGGATTAGTAATGGAAAGTTAAAGAAAAAGAAAATGAAGTTATGGATTCCCTGTGAAATATCTAGTGTAGAAAATCTAACCCTGACATCACAGCATGACTGAATAACAAATCCCCAAATTAAGGAGAAACCAGTGGAGCAGGAAGCATCTGCTCAGTTGCCATATGAAGATACTTTGGAACCTTCAGTAGAAAACCAGTACAAAAGTTCATTTGGAGTTGCACAGCAAGGAAAGGAACATGAAACTGTGGCAACTCTGATGCAGTCAATACTGTGGAGTTCCCATATGAAAGAGCAAAGGATGACAAAGGGTGAAGTTGGAGAACATGACAAAAAGACCATCTAGAACTTTCTGTAGACTGCACGCAGAAAACAGAGAACAAAGACTGTGCCCTTACTTTAGAAGGAATTGATCTAAGGGGAAGAACTGCTTGATTTAAAAGATATGGATAGACATTAAGATCAATGAAAGAAATAGACTAAAGTTAAGACCCAAAATGTTGTAAGTTTCATAAAAGAAATAAACACAATCAAGAAAACTGTTCAGAAATTAATGTCATAACAGAAATTTCCCTGGACTACATGGAGACATGGAAGAGCTCTTGGATCATGTGACCCAGGCAGGTATGACCCTAGCCCTGAGTAGCATCCTGCCTTCGACCAGAATGATACCACAGTATAAGGACAAAATGATCGACTTCAACAATTGGCTAAGCTTCTGGTGTCAAAGGGGATCCAGTATTTGTCTGCCTGGGAAGACATGATCGACAGACCACGATGCTTTGCCAGAGATGGTCTGCACCTGTCACCCCTGGGATTCAGGTTACTGGCTAAAGCTCTTGCCACCCCTATAGTGCCTTTTTTAGGCAAGGTTCAAAGGATAAAACCACCACCGTAACAGATGCAAGCATGCAAAATCTGAAGGTAATGCTACTCAATGCTAGAAGTCTAAAGCTCAAAATGCACTCTCTCGAGCCACTCCTAAAAATGGAGAACATCGATACCTGTGCAGTGACTGAGACCTGGTTCAAGGCTCCAGAGAGCACTCCTGCAATACCAGGCTACAATTCTTACCACACTTTTCAGCCACAAAACCAAGACCGAAACACTAAAGGTGGAGGAGTGTCCATATTCACCAAGGATATTCACACCTCCAGGCTAGTTGCCCAACACAATGTATCTGAAATTCTCCAGGTGCAACTAACACTAGGTAAGACTGCAATCCAAATTGTAGCTTGCTACAGATCCCCCACCATACCCCAAGATTCTCACTACACCTTTCTAAACATACTGGAAAATATTAAGATACAACCAAACACCCTAATACTAGTTGATTTCAACTACCCTGCCATTAATTGGGAAAACTACTCGGGTACCAACTGCTTTTCCCAACGGTTCTTGGAAGTCATAAATTCCAACGCCCTGGATCAACTAATCCATTGTCCCACCAGGGGCTTCAATATCCTAGACCTGGTCATTACCAACATAGGAGACAGATGCTCCACACCAGTGGTCACCCCCTCATTGGTCAGGTCTGACAATAAGCAAATCACCCTTGACATCCACATCCCACCCCCCAGTAAGGAAACCTTAAAAAACTTTTCCAAAACCAACGTCATGCTACTAAAGTCAGAAGTGACAAACTTCTCAACACCCACGCAGATGGGATCTGGACGTTCGACTGCAGAATCCTACACTAAGGCACTGTACGAGCACATCCACTCGTGCATGAATCGTGCCATCCCAAACAGAACCAAGATGCTCTTCTCCAAAAAAGGAAGCCAATCTGGTGGTCCCCTGCTATAAACAAACTATACAACAGAAGGAAGAAACTGATGCAGAAAAAGTGCAGTTTTGTACCTACCATAAATGTAGATGTCCGATAGATATGCAACTGCAGTCCTGACATATGGGTTGTCCTGCCTCAGGCAGCCCCTCGGTCGGCCGGATTCCAAAGTCTGGGTCCGGCGTCGGCTGATGTCGCCTCCTCCCAGACGTCAGAACGGCTGGAGTATAAAGGCATCCGCCGACGCCATCTTCTTCAGTGTTTCTTGCCCCAGACGCCAGGTGCCCTCCAAGGAAGGCTAAATTTTGTGAATGGATATGCAAAAAATTCCAGACCTGCACAACAGTAATAAACAGATACACCATAACAGATATCCCCAGCTAAAAAGGAGAGGGGGAATGGAAACAAGGAAAAAGCAGAATGGTAGGAGGGAGGGAAAACCTGACTGCAGTTGCAAATCTATTGGACATCTACATTTATGGCAGGTACAAAACTGTACTATGTCCTTCAAGATTGCAGCTGCAGTCCTGACATATGGGTTGAATACCATAGCCAAGCTGGGGGTGGTAGGATCTAAGCAAGGGATGGTGTAGCTAAAAGACCCTGCAGGACTGCAGAAGCAAAGCCCGCTCAGGATCTGGAGTATAAAGGCAGGTTGTAGTGTTTGGTAAATGTATGCACGGAGCTCCATGTAGCAGCCTCTAGAATGTCCTTTGTAGCCACTCCTCTTAGAAAGGCTGTAGATGCGGCTATAGCTCTGGTTGAGTGTGGCCTGATATTGGCTGGCACACCCTTTCCATGGAAGGAATAACAGAATCTGATGCAGTGTCCAATCCATTTTGAAATTGTTTGTTTGGAGACTGCCTTTCCTTGCACTCCGGCAGCATAGGCTACAAATAGTTGGTCAGACTTCCTGGTGGTCTTTGTTCTGTCCAAGTAGTAGCGTAATTGTCTGTGTATGTCTAAAGTATGCAGCAGCTTTACCCCTTTATTTTGAGGCTTGGGAAAGAAAGTAGGCAGGTGAATTGCTTGATTTAGACACACCCTGGATATCACTTTTGGCATGAATGAAGGATTGGTCCTTAGAGAGACTCTGTCCTGATGAAAAATGAGAAAGGGAGGTACTGCCATGAGGGCCTGTATCTCAGAGACTCTTCTTGCTGAGGTAACTGCCAACAGGAAGACCGTTTTCCAGGAGAGAAATTGCATTTCTGAAGATGCTGCTGGTTCAAAAGGAGGAAGAGTTAATTTTTCCAAGACGTAGTTGAGGTCCCATGCAGGAACCGGTGGTTTTCTGGGAGGTTTGATATTCTTTATCCCTCTTAGAAACTATTTTAGCAAGGGATGCGAAAACACAGGTGGGTCACAGTTGTAATTTGCTGAGATTGCTGAAGCGTGAATTTTAATGGAAGAATATGAGAGGCCACTATGAAACATTTCTGCCAAGTATTCTAATATCTGAGGTATGCTCATCACTGATGCATCCTGGCCCTTTTTGGCATTCCAGATGACGAATCTCTTCCACTTGGCCGAATAGATTTTTCTGGTGGAAGGTCTGCGTGCTTCCAGCAAGATTTCCTGAACCTTTTCGGAGAGGGGGACATGGGTCAAAGTCATGGAACCCTCCAAGCTGTCAGTTGTAATGTTTGCAGGTTTTGATGAACAGTCCTGTAATTGTGTTGAGTCAGGAGCAGAGGCCATTGGGGCAAGGGCCACGGTTTGGTGAGTTACGCTCAGTAGCAAGGGATACCAATGCTGCCTCGGCCAGTCTGGAGCTATCAATATTCCTTTTGGTTGCTCTGCTCAGATCTTCAGTAACACCTTGGTGAGTAATGGTAGAGGAGGGAATGCATAGACTTTTAGGGTATTCCAGCTGAAGGAGAGAGCATCCGTTCTCCAGGCTAGAGGATGGTGTGTCCTTGAGCAGAACCTGTCCAGGTGGTGATTGAGATGAGAAGCAAAGAGATCTATGTCCGGTCTTCCCCATGCAGTTATTTGTGAGAAAATGTGTGGATGCAGCATCCATTCGTGTGGATCCAGCATCCATTCGTGTGGATCCACGAAATTTCTGCTCAACCTGTCCGCCAGAACATTGTCCTTGCCCGGAACAAACTGGGATTGCAAATGGATGTTCAGTTTCAGGGACTTTTCCCAAAGAGCCATTGTTAGTCTGCAGAGGGGATACGAGTGAGTGCCTCCTTGTTTGTTTATATACCACATGACAGTGGTGTTGTCTGTCCTTATTAGCAGATGGCCTTGTTGAAGAGATTTTCCAAAGGCTTCTATTGCATGTATCACTGCCAACATCTCTTTTTGATTTATGTGCAGAGGCATTTCTGTGGGAGTCCACTGACCTTGAATGCATCTGCCCTCCATGTGTGTCCCCCATCCATGATCTGAGGTGTCTGTTGTAATGGTTTGACTTGCTTGAACTTAGTTGAAAGGCATGCCTTGGTTTAAATGGCTTGCTTGAGCCCACCACAAAAATTCCCTTTGCAGGCATGGAATGAGTGGTATTACGTCTTCTAGGTTGTGGCTGTGTTGAGACCATAAGCTTAAGTACCACTGTAGCTTTCTCATGTGTAGTCTTGCCAGGGGAATCAGAAGAATGCAAGATGCCATGAAACCCAGGGCCTGCAGGATCTTCCTTGCAGTCAGCTGGGTAAGTTTTGCTAGGCTTTTCAAGTAATCTGGTAAATGCTGTTGTTTCTCCTCTGAGGAAAGCCATTTGTGATTGTGTGTCCAGTTTTGCTCCTAGAAAAATAATCTTTTGGGATGGCAATAGTCTTGATTTTTGAATGTTGACTGTGTATCCCAAAGCCTGTAGCAACTGAATGACATAGTCCAAGTTTATCAAGGTTTGTTTGCTGTCTGCTTGTATAAGGCAGTCGTCCAGGTAAGGGTATATTTGAATCCCCTGGAGTCTGCAATGTGCAACTACTGATGCCAGGCATTTTGTGAATACTCTGGGCGCAGTAGACAAGCCAAACGGCAATGCTGAGAATTGATAATGCTCTGTTCCTGCAAGAAATCTGAGGTATCTTCTGCAACTGTGTCTGACTGGGACATGCAGGTCTGCCTCCTTGAGGTCCAGAGTAACCAGCAAAGACCCCATGCCCATCATGGGAAGGAGTTGCTGTAACGTCAGCATTTTGAATTTTGGCACAATGAGAAAGGTGTTTAGAATGGACAAATCCAGTATAGGCCTCCATTGCTTTTCTTTTCTTGGAACAAGGAACAGTCTTGAATAGAATCCCTGGCCTTGTTCCTGAGGAGGAACCTTTTCTATGAATTTTATTTGTAACAGCTTTGAAACTTGTAAGAGAGCCTCTGCCCTTTGATTTTGTGGCAGGTTTGGCATGCCTTGTCTAGTTGGTAAGGTGCGGAAGTGGAACTTGTAACCTCTGTCTATTATGTCCAGAATCCATTTGTCCTTGGTTAAAATGTGCCAGTTCTTTGAGAATAAGGATAATTTTCCGCCAAGAGGTGCTTCTCTTTGAGCCTTGGTAGGCGGAGTGAAAGTCAAGTCATTGTGATTGTCCCTGTGGTGCGGGTGAACTCCCTGCGCCACTTCTCTGATTTGGTGGTTGCCATTGGCGGCCCCTGTAGGAGCCTCAGTATTGCTCTCTACCACGCCTGTTTTTTCCCCTTTGAAACTTGTCTGAGTCTGGAAAGGACCAATTTTTTGAAAGCCAATTCCTGCTGAATCTGGGAGGCTGAACCTGGAGGAAATCCTTGACAGTCTGTACTGATTTTGCCTTTTCCTCAATGGACTTCAACACATCCTGTGCATTAGTACCGAAAAGCTTCTGTTTTTCCAGAGGTGCATCCAGGAGCTTAACTTTAACATGGTCTGGCAGTGGCTGTTCTTTCAACCAAGCATGTCTCGATAACGCCCCGGTCATGGCTGCCCTACATGAAGCTTCCAATGCATCATAACCACACTGAAGAAAATGATTGCTAACCTGCTGAGTATTATGAACCAAATCCTGCAATGCCTTTCTATCTATAGGCTCAGGAGAGGCTAACTTTTTCTGCAAATCATCCATTAAGTAATCCTGGTACTGAAACATATGAAAAAGGCAGTTGAGTGACCTCATGGCAAGGGTGGAAGAGGTATAAACTTTTTTGCCCCATCTCTCTAGGGACCTAGCTTCCCTGTCAGCAGGCAGAGGGTTTTTGGCCAAGGAAGTAGCCACTCCTTTGGGGCCCTGTGAAATAGTTTCTAGATCCACAGAGTGGGCCTTAAAGAGATGCTTATGGGTTTCAGGGACCCTGTAATATCTGTCAGGCTTGATAGGAGCAGGAGGGAGTGAATCAGGTGAAGCACTGGAGTCTGAGAATATATCAAAGGACATCCAACACTGGAGGGATAGCTAAAGGTCTGTGTTGGGGTAGCTTAAGGAAGGTACGTAGCCTTTTCCTGGAGTAAGAAAATTCCCGACCCTGCCACTGAAAATGTTCTCTCATGGAGTGGAGAACTTCGCCAAAAGAAATGTCCTCTGGAGGGGAGGCAGAGGGAATTGAATCCTCAGCATCAGAGTCCTCATAGGCCTGGAAGGATTCTTCCTGGGTATCTGAGTGCTCTGAATCCCCAGAGGCTTCATCTGAAGAGAGGGTGTCTGTCTGCTCAGTTCTAGGCCTTTTATCTGCAGGCAACCGAGAACCTCTGTCTGGGTGCGGCTGAGAACCCCTGATAAGAGAGATTAGATCTGCAGCAAGAGTCATGATCTGTCTATCAGAAGAGGGGCCCTGAGAAGTAGATTTAGGATGGGCCTTGGCGTGGCTGGCAGCCTTGGCACGTGCAAAGGCCTTGATGGACATGGATACCAGAGTCCTAGCTGCCCCACGTGCAGGGGTAACCTTGTCCACAGGAATGGTGTCGGGTAAATCTAGAGCTTCGGTTTCTGGAGGAAATTCAACAACCGGCACCGTTGAAATCACCGGGACCGAAGAATGCGTTAAAGCGGTGTCGTCGGCCTGGGGCGGTTGAATTACCACTTCCGAAGGGACCTTTGCACTCGCGGAGGGCTTAGGCGTGGTATCGGTGGACGACATGGGCCGAGGATGTCGGTCCCGATCCTTGCGTTTTTTGGTAGATTGTGCTGTCGGTTGTTCCGACGGCATGATATAAGCGAAAGATTCGCCAAAAAAGTCTTCGGCAAATTCTGCCCGGCGCCCGAGTGTGCGCTTATTAAAGCAAGCACAGGCCGAGATGTCGTGGTCTAGGCCCAGGCAAGGGAGGCAGTAAGAATGTAAGTCCTTATGAGGTATTTGTTTACCACAAGACAAACCATTATTAACTTTTTCAATTTTTTCTGACATCGGCTGAGGCAAGAAAAAATGTTCCCCAACGGGGTACTTAGCTTTTAGATGACTTCGGTATCTGAAAACACAGGAGCTGACCGACCGGCACTTGCGAACTGCTTCTGCTTCGGGCACTGCGTGGCAAGAAAGACTGAAGATGGCGTCGGCGGATGCCTTTATACTCCAGCCGTTCTGACATCGGGGAGGAGGCGACATCAGCCAACGCCGGACACAGACTTTGGAATCCGGCCAACCGAGGGGCTGCCTGAGGCAGGACAACCCATATGTCAGGACTGCAGTTGCATTCTTGAAGGACATCAGGAAAATCACAGGATGCAAAAAACTGTCTCACCAGCCTCAGTAAGAAGCTGAGATCCCTCATAAAATCCTCAAAAGCTAGTTACGAAAATAAAATTGCCAAAGATTCCAAAGACAACCACAAGGCATTCTATAGTTATGTCAAGAATCTAAATGGTAATGCTCAGATCTGCTCTGAACTACAACAGAATGGCATTAAATATACTGGATCGCAAGGATATTGCCAATATCCTGGCAGATCGATTTAGTGCCAACTTCATTCCCCTCTCACCCCCTAAAGGGCCCATCTCAATACCAAAAGATTGCCAAATTCCAATAATCACAGCCACACAGGTAGAAACAGCACTCTCCAAAGCTAAGAATACAGCATCCATGGGACCAGATGGCATCCCAGGCTGTGTACTACATGAACTGGCACCCCACCTAAGTGTCATGTTTAATCATAGCCTCACCTCAGGCTTCATGCCAACTGAGCAGCGCACAGCTACAGTTTTCCCGCTCCACAAGGGAGAATCCACCTTGGATCCCGGGAACTACCTTCCCATCAGTCTGACAAGCCTGATCTGCAAGGGCATGGAACGCATCATCATGGAACTTATAAACAAAGACATTGGCAACCTCAAGACACTGGACCCCACCCAGTTTGGGTTTGTGAAGAGTCGATCTTGTCTCCTGAATCTGACTGACTTCTTCGAATCGGTCTACAGAGCTGTGGACGAGGGTAAGGAGGTCCACACAGCCTATCTGGACCTTGCCAAGGCCTTCGACTCCGGAATCATAGATAAACTTACTAAGCTGGGCATAAATCCCTACGTCACCCGATGGGTTGCCAACTGGCTTACTGACAGAACCCAGACTGTAAAAGTAGCCGACTCCAAACAAGTGGAGTACCTCAGGGTTCAGTCCTGGGACCACTCTTGTTTGGCATCTACTTCTCTGAAGTACAGGCCAACACTAAGGGACTCTGGCTAACAAAGTTTGCAGATGACTGCAAACTGGGAGCCATTATTGAATTCCCAAATGATGTGGATATTCTACAAAAGGGCCTTACAGAAACAGATGTCTGGTGCCAGAGCCATGGGCTCAAGTTTAATGCCAAGAAATGTATAGTCATCCCCTTTGGAAAAAAAACATGTACCCATGAACTACCACATAGGTGGCAGGACACTAAACATCAAAAGTGTGATGAGAGACTTGGGGACACAAGTGGACAGTGGTCTCACTTTCGATAACCACATCGCCACAACAGTCAGGAAATCCTTCTACATGGCACACCTCATCACCAAGGGCTTTTTATCCAGAAAAAAAGTAATTGTCCCACTGTACTCAACCCTCATTAGACACATTAGAGAGTATAATGCCCCATTTGGTACGTTCCTCACAAGACATCTGCAACAGATGGAAAGGCCACAGAAATACCTCACTAAAAAAAAAAATCACAGGCCTGAAGCAGATAACATATGCTGACCATCTAAATAAAAAAACTCCAGCTATACTCTGTGGCATATAGTCTACTCAGAGGCGATCTCTGCTCAACATACAAGGCCATGTCAAACCCTTTGCTGTTGGACATGCGCCACTTAAAGAAATCCCAATCCCTCAGAGCCACACGCTCCAGGGATCTAAACCTTATCACAATGAACAAAACATGCTGGAGGGATAGGTTCCTGACCCAGAGACTATCCATACTCTGGAATAGACTGCCCATACATGTCAAGCAGAGCACCTCATTGGCCCTCTTCAAAAGGAACCTTGATGATTGGATGGGAGATAGGAAATTCACCCCGGGGATCATGTCAGTCGCCCTGCTAGACAGGGGCTCAGAGAAGTAAATATTGTGGGAAAAATTTTCCAGGGAATTGTTATGGCTAGGCTTGCATAGGCCTTAGGGCCGATAGCCTAGTACCAACCTATGAACCTAAATAAATGATACATTAATCTGTTAATTTAGATGCACAGTAAAGTCTTACCAAAAAAACAGAGTGTTGTAAGGGAAAGGAAGCAGAGAAATCAAATGTCATCATGGAAGTATCGAAAAAGAAAACCATAAAGCAATTAAGACAAGTGTCTCAGAGTACAGAAGAGGGAACAGATCAATAAAAATAAGGATAGATGTGATAAAAGCAACGCACATTATCAGAATGGACCAGGATCTACCTTACACTTTTGCAAATAATAAACTAAAGAAATCAGCACACTCAGAAAAAAACTACAGTTGCTTACACTTACCATAAATGTAGATGTTAGTGTATTCACTGTTGCAGTCATCATATGCGGGATATCCCTGCTGGGTAGCCCTCGGCTGGCCAAAATACCAGTTAAAGACTGTCACTCCCGTGTCAGTTGCAAGTCGCCAGGGACTGACAGGTCAGTGGTATAAAGCAGGGCAGCCGATGTCCTTACATCATTTTTCTGGCCTCAACCTACAGCAGCCCTGCCCAGAAGGCCTGAGGAAGGCCAAGATGGGGGATGTCCATAGGCATAGACAGGTGTGAGGGAAACTGAGAAATAGAGGGGGAAGAGGGATGGAAAACAGGACTGCAACAGTGAATACACTCCAACATCTACATTTATGTTAATTGTACACAACTGTACTACATTCTTAGTGTTTCACTGTTGCAGTCATCATTTGTGGGAAGATTCCCAAAGCTGAATGCAGGGTGGATGGTAGAAGGGAAGGAACATCAGAACAGATTTGCACTGCTCTAAGAATTGACCTAGCATGCACTGCAGGACTGCAGAGGCAAAGCCTGCCCAGATTTTGGAGAAAAGACGTAATTGGTAATGTTTGTTGAAGGTGTGGACAGAAGTCCAAGTGGCAGCTTCTAGGATTGTCCTCGGTAAGTACCCCCTGTGAAGAAGGCAGTGGTAGTAGATGCTGCCTTATTGGAATGGCTTTGGACAGGCTTGGGAGGAATTTTTCCATGGATATGGTAGCAAAAATGGATACAGTTGGATATCAATTTAGAAATGGTCTGCTTGGAAATAGGTTTCCCCTCTGCCCCTGTAGCAAAGCTGACCAGGAGCTGGTCAGTCTTTCTGACAGACTTCGTTCTATCCAGATAGTATCCAAGTTGTCTGTGCAATCCAGTGAATGAAGTACCCCCCCACCCCCACCCGTTCTGAGGATTAGCAAAGAAGGTGGGAAGATGTACAGCTTGATTCAGTGTTATGTCAGAAATCACCTTAGGCATAAAAGAGGGGTTAGTTCTAAGAGACACACTGTCTGCATGGAAAATAATGAAGGGTTCAATGGCCATGAGCGCCTGCAGCTCGGAAACCCTCCTAGCCAAGGTTATGGACAGCAGAAAGGAGGCCTTCCAAGAGGAGTTTCAATTCTGCTGAGGCAGCTGGTCCAAAGGTAGGTAAAGTTAATTTTTCTAAAACATAGTTTACATCCCAGGCAGCAGTGTGTGGCCCCCTAGGTGGCCTGATGTGAGACACCCTGCAACTGCACCTTACAGCCTTATCTTTTTGTGCCACCTCCCTGACCCCTCTAAGGAACTGTTTTAGCAGGGGGTGGGAGAATGTACAGTTGTGTACGCTTACCATAAATGTTGATGTTCGTGTGTATTCACTGTTGCAGTCATCACATTTGGGTTATCCTGCCAGTGGTAGCCTTCAGTCGGCCCGAATACCAGAGGCTTGGTATTTCTGCGTCAGTTGCTGTTGCTCCAAAAGTGACGTCAGGTCGTCAGTGGTATAAAAATAGGCAGCCAATGTCATTACATCAGTTTTTCATGCCAAAATGTCAGGAGCCCCCAATAGGGAGCTAAGTTATGGTGGAGTAATACCACCAGTAGAAAGTAAATACCAAAAGCCCTGTAGGGGTGAGGAAGAGAGAGAAAAGGGGGCTGGAGGGAGAGAACAGTACAGCTGTGTACACTTAGCATAAATGTAGATGTTAGAGTGTATTCACTGTTGCAGTCATCACATTTGGGTTATCTGCCTGCAGGTAGCCCTCAGCCAGCTTGAATACCAGAGTCTTGGGATTTCTGTGTCAGATGCTGTTGAGTCTTCCATGATGTCAGGGGTATAAAACATGCAGCATACGCCATTACATCAGTTTTTCTTGCCCCAGATGTCAGGTGCCCCCAAAATAGGAAGCAATTACATGGTATGTAATACCACCAGCAAAAAACAAAAAAATTATATAAGACATGCCAGACAAAAGAGATAGGATACAAGTCAAGAGAAGTCAGGGGGCTGGAAGGAGGGTAACCAGGACTGCAACAGTGAATACACTCGAACATCTACATTTATGGTAAGGGTACACAACTGTACTATGTTCGTGTTTCATTGTTGCAGTCTTCACATTTGGGTTTATTCCCAAAGCTAAGCAAGGGTGGAGGTAGTTATGAAGCATTAGGGCTGGCAATCAGGCCCTGTAAGACTGCTGTGGCAAATCCAACTCTGGATTTAGAAAATATAGGCAAGTGGTAGTGCTTGGTGAAAGTGTGCACAGAGCCCCAGGTTGCAGCTTACAGGATGTCCCTGGTAGGGACTCCCCTGAGAAAATGCTGTAGAAGCAGATGTAACCCTAGTGGAATGAGTTCTGATCCCCTGTGGGGTAGGTTTCCCAATGTGCCTGTAGCAGAAATGGATGCAGTGTGCTATCCATTTAGAAATGGTTTGCTTTGAAATGGCCTTGCCCTCTGTCACTACAGCAAAGCTGACTAGCAGCTGGTCAGATTTTCTGAGAGGTTTAGTCCTGTCCAAATAGAACCTAAGCAGCCTGTGCACGTCCAGGGATTGCAGGATCCTTTCCCCATTATTCTGAGGTTAGGAAAAAAGGTTGGCAAATGAATGGACTGGTTCAAAGCCACACTAGACACCACCTTGGGCACAAGATGGGTTAGTCCTGAGGGAAACCCTGTCTTGCACGGAAGATAACTAACTGTTCCAATGCCATAAGGCCCTGCAGTTCAGACACTCTTCTTGCTGAAGTGATGGCTAGAAGTAAACCGGTTTTCCATGAGAGGAATTTTTACTGTGCTGTGACCGCAGGTTCAAAGGGCGGAAGTGTGAGCTTTTCTAATACAAAGTTAAGGTCTCAGGCTGGAGTGGGAGCTCTCCTGGGCGGTCTTAAATTTTGGCTCCTCTCAGGAACTGTTTTACCAGAGGATGAGAGAAGAGGGGTGGCTCAGTATTATAATGAGCTGAGATGGCAGAGGCATAAATCTTAATTGAAGAGAAGGATAAGCCTTTGTGGAGCATTTCTGTTAGGTAATCTAGTATACAAGGTAAGCTGGGGCACAGTTGTGCCCATTCCCTGAGAATGGCAGCAGGAACAGTATATTTTCCATTTTTCCGAATAGGATTTTCTAGTACTAGACCTCCTTGCCTAAAGAAGGACATCCAGCCCCTGCTTACTGAGGGTTGCTGGTGTTGAATTTAGGGGATGAGCAAGGCTGCAAGGTTCAGGGTCTGTAGCCGAGGGTGCAGAATCTGGCCCGCCTGCTGGGACAGCAGGGAAGGCGTCTGATGCAGGTGCCATGGCTATAGCACTGTCATACTGCGCAAGAGAGTACCAGTGCTGGCGTGGCCATTCTGGCGCAATCAGGACTGGTCTTGGCTTGCCCCGTTTGATTTTTAGTAGAACCTTCGAGAGGAGTGGCAGAGGGGAAAAGGCACAGACCGAGAAGCTTTCCCAGGTGAAAGACAGGGCATCCACTTTCCAAGCTTGGCTGTGGGGAGTTCTGGTGCAATATTTGCTCAAATGATAGTTCTGAGGGGAAGCAAAAAGTTCCACCTCTGGTGTACCCCACCCGGTTCCTCACAAGCTTGAATATTTTGGGTTCCAGTTTCCACTCGTATGGGTCCATAAGATTTCTGCTCAAGTTGTCTGCCAGTGAATTTAGTTTGCCTGGCAGGAACTGAGCCTTTAAGTGCACTTGGTTGCTCAAGGCTGTGTTGCACCGAGCCATGGCTACTCTGCAGAATGGGTTCCCCCCTGCTTGTTTATGTACGACATAACTGTGGTGTTGTCTGTCTTTACCAACAGTTGTCCTGGAAGAATAAGGTCTTTAAAGGGTGTCAGAGCATTCTGTACAGCTAACATTTCTTTTCGATTGATATGCAGGTGCATTTTTCCATTTGCCCTGAATGCACTACCCTGCCGTGTGAGCCTCACATGCATAGTCTGATGCGTCTGTTGGGGTTTGGGTGGCAGGGGGTAGAGTGAAAGCGAGTCCCTTGTTGTGGTTGCATGCCTCTGCCCACCAAAGGAACTCTGTCCTTGGGCAAGGAATGAGAGGACTCATTGTTTCCAGGTTCTGCAAATGTTGACATCAGAGACTTTTTAGGTACCACTGAAATTTCCTCATGCAGTCTTGCATACAGAATTAGAAGAATGCAAGAGGCCATGAACCCTACGTCTTGCAGTATGTTTCTTGCAGATAGCCAGGTTTTGGTGGCCAGTAGATTGAAATAGTTTGTCAAATAAATTTGCTTCCCTGGAGTGAGGAATGCCATCTGGGAAGTTGTGATCAAGCTTACTCCCAGGAATATAATCTGTTGGCTGGGTACCAGTTGTGATTTATTTTCAATGATGGTGTACCCCTGTGAATTGAGAAGTCTCTTTACAAATGCCAGGTGCTGAAGTAGCAATTCCTGACTGTCCATCTGAATCAGGCAATCGTCCAAGTATGGGTAAATCTGAATTCCTCTCTGCCTGCAATATGCAATGGCTGGAGCTAGGCACTTCATGAATACCCTGGGCGCAGTAGATAAGCCAAAGGCAATGCAGAGAATGATAGTGCATAGAGCCTGCTCTGAAGCATAGGTATTTCCTGCAAGATTCCCTTATGGGGATGTGTAAATAAGCTTCTTTTAAATCAAGGGTTGCTAGCCAGTAATCCTTGGCTAGCATAGGAAGCAGCTGTTGGAGAGTTAGCATTTTGAATTTTGGAACCACCAAAAAAGTGTTTAGAAAAGACAGATCCAGGATAGGATGCCAAGAGCTTTCTTTTCTGGGGACCAAAAACAGTCTGGAGTAAAAACCTTGTCCCATTTGTTCTGCTGTGACAAGTTGAATAGCCTTGATAATGAGAAGAGAAAGTACTTGGTTTTGGGCCTCTACCCACTGGTTTGGGGGGAGGTCTGGCCATCTGCTTATGGACGGGAGTGAGTGGAACTGGATCTGTGTATAACCTGAGACTGAAGTCTTGGTGGTCTGCTGCCCTTGGGTTTGGACTGAGAACGCCTGGAAGGGACTTGAAAAGACCATTTTTTTAAAGGCCAATGCCTACTGAATTGTAGGTGGCTGTACTTGTAAGAAATATTAACAGTTTAGATAGATTTAGCTTTCTCCTCCATTCTTTTGAAGACTTCGGCTTTATTACCAAATAAACGCTCTTGATTTATTTGTGCATCCAGTAATTTTACTTTGACATGATCTGGCAAGTTCTCACCCTTAAGCCAAGCATGTCTTCTAAGAACAGACCCAGTGACAGCAGCCCTGCCAGATGCTTCTAAAGCAACAAACCCACATTGCAAAGTATGTTTACCAATTTGGTTAGCAGAATGCATTAAAACTCTTGCAAATCTTTGTGTTCTGCACAATCAGGAATCAACAACATTTTTCCACAATATGCCGCTGACACTTAACATATGAAATTGGCAATTTAAAGCCCTAATGGCAAGCGTAGCAAAGGTGAATACCTTTTTTCCCCATCTGTCTAATGCCCTGGAATCTCTGCCCGAAGGGGTAGGATTTTTGGCAGAAGAAGCCTTAATGCTTTAGATCCCTGGGAAATGGTCTCTGGACCTGCAGTAGGATTCCAAAAAAAGGAATTTGTGGCAGTGAGGCACTCTATAGTACCAGTCAGGATTCCTGGGAGCAGGAGAGGCAAGGTATCAGGATTAAGGCTGGATTCCAGGAAGTTATCCACAACTTCCAGAACAGGAGGGATAGCAAGAGGCCTGTGCTGAGGCAAGCTTAAAAATTCCTAGAGTCTCTCTTTGGATTGGGAGTAGTCTTGGCTCTCCCAACAAAAATGTTCTCCAAGGGTGTGCAGGGGTTTACCAAAAGAAAAACTTTCTGGAGGGGAAGCGGAGGGAGTGGAATCCTCTGCATCAGAATCCTCATAGGTAGATAAGGGTATGTCCTGGAAATCAGAAGGATCAGAGTAATCAGATTCCTGATCAGACGGAAAATCAGTTCTGGGTCTTTTTGAGGGAAGGCTGACTTCCCCTAATTAAAGTAACGAGATCCTCAGCCATTCTAATGATTTGTTTTTGTGGTATGTGGGCCTTAGAATGGGCTTTGGTCGTCTGTTTCCTAGGTGTAGTGCGAACTTTAGGCCTGAGAAATACTGTATTTTTGGTTTGAAAAGAAGTCGTTGTTTAATATGAAAATAAGGCGGCCTAAAAACACCCTCAGAAGCCAGTGCCTGCACAGCAGCTCTGGACCCATCCAACGTAGAGACATCCGCAGGTTCCACAGTAGAAGAAGCAACTCGCGGCATACCGGACTCCAAATGGGTCTCAGTAAAGGCCAGCAAATTTGTATAAGAGGGTATCAGGGCCTCACTGAGTACCAGTGGACTGGTGACTAGCTTAATGTTAGCATCAGCAGCAGCCTTGGACCTATGCGGTCTGTCACATCTTTATCCTTTCGTTTTTTCAAAAGATCAGTAGGTCGGATGGCTTACCGAAGTCATTTTGGAGTACTGTGATCAAGAGCGAAAGAATTTAGTTACAAAAAAAGCTTGACAACGAATAGTTTGGGTGTTGAACAAGGCACAAAACCGACAGCGAGGGACATCGGGGTCTGGGCCTAAACAGGTGACGCAGTAAGAATGAAAATCTGAGTTATTTGCTTTCCATAGGCAAGACAATTTTTTTTTACATCAGTTAGAGTAAGAAAATCCCCAACAGGGTACTTATCTTTCAGAAGACTTCAGGTCTGAAACTCGAAAAACTAAAATTTCAGGAGTCGGCCTACCGGCACTTGCGAACTGCTTCTGCTTTGGGCACCGCATGGCATGAAAGACTGATGTAATGGCATCGGCTGCATGTTTTATACCCCTGACGACCTGACGTTATGGAAGAACCGACAGCATCAGACGCAGAAATCCCAAGACTCTGGTATTCAGGCCAGCTGAGGGCTACCTGCAGGCAGATAACCCAAATGTGATGACTGCAGCAGTGAAATACAAAGAACATCCAGGACTGCAACAGTGAATACACTTGAACATCTACATCTATGGTAAGTGTACACAAAGTACAGTTTTGTACCTACCATAAATGTAGATGTCCGATAGATATGCAACTGCAGTCCTTACATATGGGTTGTCCTGCCTCAGGCAGCTCTTCGGTCGGCCGGATTCCAAAGTCTGGGTCCGGCGTCGGCTGAAGTCACCTCCTCCCCGACGTCACAGCGACTGGGGTATAAAAGCATCAGTCGACGCCATCTTCTTCAGTGTTTCTTGCCCCAGATGCCAGGTGCCCTCCAAAGAAGGCTAAAATTAGAGACTGGATAAAAAATTCCAGACATGCACAACAGTAATAAACAGATACACCATAACAGGTTTCCACAGCTAATTTGGAAAAGGGGAGTGGACCCAAAAAGGATAATTTACAGAGGGGTAGGAGGGAGGGAAAACCTGACTGCAGTTGCATATCTATTGGACATCTACATTTAAGGTAGGTACAAAAAGTACAGTTTTGTACCTACCATAAATGTAGATGTCCGATAGGTATGCATCTGCAGTCAAAGTACAGTTTTGTACCTACCATAAATGTAGATGTCCGATAGGTATGCATCTGCAGTCCTAACATATGGGTTGTCCTGCCTCAGGCAGCCCTTCGGTCGGCCGGATTCCAAAGTCTGGGTCTGGCCTCGGCTGATGTCGCACTTCACCCGACGTCATAGCTGCTGTTTATTGGGTATAAAGGCATCAGCCGACGCCATTTTCCTCAGTGTTTCTTGCCCCAGATGCCAGGTGCCCTCTAGGAAGGCTAAATTTGAATAAATGCAAATAATTCCAAACAGTAGAGAGCAAACAATATAAAAGTATATACATATATGTACATATATACAAACAAATACACCATAATAGATTCCCCCAGCTAGCTAAAAGAGGGGTAAATACCCTAGGAATACGACAGAGGGGAAGGAGGGTGGGTAATCCTGACTGCAGATGCATACCTATCGGACATCTACATTTATGGTAGGTACAAAACTGTATTATGTCCTTCAAGGATGCATCTGCAGTCCTAACATATGGGTAGAATACCATAGACAAACTGGGGGAGGAGGCACTAAGATAAAGATGGTGTAGTTAAGATCCCTTGCAAAACAGCAGTTGCAAAACCTGCTCGGGATCTAGAGTATAAGGGAAGATTATAATGCTTGGCAAATGTATGCACGGAGCTCCAAGTAGCAGCTTCTAAAATGTCTTTGGTAGCAACTCCTCGTAGGAAAGCTATAGTGGTGGCTGTAGCTCTTGTGGAATGAGGTCTGATATTATCAGGAGTTGTCTTTCCATGAAAAGAGTAGCAAAATCGAATGCAATTTCCTATCCATTTTGAGATTGTCTGTTTTGAAAATGCTTTTCCTTGCATTCCTGTTGCATATGCTACCAGAAGCTGGTCAGTTTTTCTGCTGGTCTTAGTTCTGTCCACATAGTAGCGTAATTGTCTGTGCACATCCCTGTTCTGGTGGTTGGGGAAGAATGTAGGTAAATGAATCGCTTGGTTCAATGATACTCTGGAGACCACTTTTGGCATAAAGGTAGGGTTAGTTCTCAGAGAGACTCTGTCCTGATGGAAGATAAGGAAGGGTTGTACTGCCATTAATGCCTGTAACTCAGATACCCTTCTTGCTGAAGTAATTGCTAGTAGGAAAGCAGTTTTCCAAGACAAGAATTGTAATTCTGCTGTTGCTGCTGGTTCAAAAGGGGGAAGTGTTAACTTTTCCAGCACAAAGTTGAGATCCCATGTAAGTAAAGGTGGTTTCCTTGGAGGTTTTACATTTTTGATTCCTCTCAAAAACTGCCTGAGTAGAGGGTGAGAGAAGACAGGAGGATCCATGTTGCATTCTGCGCAAATTGCTGATGCATGAATCTTAATGGAGGAGTAAGACAGGCCATTGTGGAATAGCTCTGCTAAATATTCCAGGATGTGTGCTATGTTTGCCAATGAGACATTTTCTCCCTTTGCTGTACTGCAAATGAGGTATCTTTTCCACTTGGCTGAATAAGTCTTCCTTGTGGAGGGTCTGCGTGCCTCCAGGATAATGTCCTTAACCCTCTGAGATAAACCTGGGTTATTTTGTTTTATGCAATATTCCTAGCAGCTAGCTGTAGTGTTTTCAAGTTTGGATGTAGGATCTTGTAGTTGTCCTGTGTTAGTAGTAAGGGACATAGATGTAGAGGCCATGCGTGTGTCCGAGACATGCTTCTCAGTAGCGGGTACCAATGTTGCCTCGGCCAGTCTGGAGCTATCAGAATTACCCTTGGCTGATCCTCTCTGATCTTCAGTAGAACTTCGTACATCAAGGGAAGAGGTGGAAATGCATATGCTGCCAGGTTTTTCCAGCTGAAGGAAAGGGAGTCCACCCTCCAAGCAAGTGGGTGGTATGCTCTTGTGCAGAATTTCTTCAATTGGTGATTTGAAGATATCTGGATGCAGTATCCATTCGTGAGCATCCGTGGTAGTTCTGCTTAAGGTGTCTGCTAGAGAATTTTCTTTTCCTGGTACAAATCTGGCCTGAAGTTGAATGTTGAGGTTCAGGGACACATTCCACAGGTCCATTGCCATCCGGCATAGAGGATATGAATGTGTACCTCCCTGCTTGTTGATGTACCACATGACTGTGGTATTGTCCGTCCTTATCAGCAGATGACCCTGTTGGAGTGGTCTGAATGCCTGGATTGCATGTTTCACTGCCAGCATCTCCTTTAGATTTGTGTAGATTCAGCTGGTCTTGGGTCCATAGGCCTTGTATACACTTGTCCACCATGTGTGCCCCCCATCCTAGGTCTGAGGCGTCCGTGGTGATGGTCTGGCTTGGATGAGGTTTGTGGAAAGGCAAGCCTCTGTTCAACTGACAGGCCTGAGCCCACCACAGGAATTCTTGCTTCAGGCATGGAATTATTGGAATCTGGGCTTCTAGACTGTGCTTGTGTTGAGACCATACATTCCTTAGGTACCATTGTAGCTTTCTCATATGCAGCCTGGCATGCGGAACCAATATTATGCAGGATGCCATGTAGCCCAGGGCTTGCAGGACTTTACTTGCAGTAAGCTGAGTTTGTGTTGTTAATGCCATGAAGTAGACTGGTAGTTGCTTTTGTTTTTCTTCTGTGAGAAAAGCCATCTGAGTTGATGTATCTAGTTCTGCACCCAAGAATGTTATCCTTTGGGATGGCACTAGTCTTGACTTTGCATGTTGACTGTGTATCCCAAGGCTTGCAACAGTTGTATGACATTTTCCAAATCTTTGTTAACTTTGCCTTGTTGTCCGCTTGTATTAGGCAGTCGTCCAGGTATGGGTAAATTTGAATTCCCTGAAGTCTGCAATGAGCAATTACTGATGCCAGGCATTTCGTGAATACTCTGGGCGCAGTAGATAAGCCAAAAGGCAATGCTGAGAATTGATAATGCTCTGATCCTGCAAGAAATCTGAGGTGTCTTCTGCAATCTGGTCATATAGGGACGTGCAGGTATGCCTCCTTGAGATCTAGAGTCACCAGCCAAGACTCCTTGCCCAGCATGGGAAGAAGTTGCTGGAGGGTCAGCATTTTGAATTTTGGAACAATGAGGTATGTGTTCAGAGCGGACAAGTCTAGAATAGGTCTCCATTGATTTTCTTTTCTTGGTACAAGGAAAAGCCTGGAGTAAAATCCTTGGCCTTGTTCCATAGGTGGCACCTCTTCTATAGCTCTCATCCTTAGTAAGTTGTTGATTTGTCTTAGAGCGTCTGTTTTTTGGCTTGGTGGCAGGTTTGGCATTCATCTCTTTTTTGGTAGAGTGTGGAAGTGAAACCTATAGCCCTTGTCTACTGTTTGTAAAGTCCATTTGTCTCCTGTTATGTAATGCCAGTTGTCGGAGAATAAGGCTAGTTTTCAGCCCAAGGGTGCTTCCAGTTGTTCCCTGGTAGGCGGAACTAGAGCCAAGTCATTGTGTCTGTCCTGTGGAAGTGGCTGTAGTTGATTCTGTGGCAGTACTTCTCTGGTTGGTAGGTTGCCACTAACATCCCGTGTAGGCACCCCTAGACTGACCTCTGCCTCTTGGGCGTCTATTTCTGCCTCTCTGCGCTCTGGAGTTGTCTGGAAAGGACCAATTCTTCGAAAGCCAATTTCTGATAAACCTCGGAGGTTGGACCTGTAAGAAATCCTTGACTGCTTGGACAGATTTTGCTTTTTCTTCCACCTTCTTTAGAACCTCCTGTGCAGGGGGGCCAAACAAACTTTGTTTCTCCATGGGAGCATCTAGGAGTTTTGACTTAACATGGTCTGGTAAGGATTGTTCTTTTAACCAGGCATGTCTTCGAATCACTGTTCCAGTCATAGCTGATCTAAAGGAAGCCTCCAGTGCATCATAGCCACATTTTAAGAAATGGTTACTGACCTGCTGAGAGTTATGTACCAAATCCTGAAGGGACTTGTGGTCTAAAGGTTCAGGAGAAGACAGTTTTTTATTTAGCTGGTCTAACAAAAATTCCTGGTACTGAATCATGTGAAATTGACAGTTCAAGGCCCTGGCGAAAGAGTAGCAGAAGTATAAACCTTTTACCCCATCTCTAATGCTCTAGATTCTCTTTCAGAGGGAAGAGGGTTTTTGGCAGAGGCAGCTGCCACACCTTTAGGGCCCTGTGAAATGGTTTCAGGGTCTGCAACAGGAGCCTTATACAAGTGGTAGTGTATGTCCGGGACCCTGTAATATCTGTCTGGCTTGGCAGGGGCCGGAGGAAGAGAATCAGGAGCAGTACAGGCATCATTATATGCATCATCAACAACTGTTAGTACTGGCAGAATGTCTAAAGGCCTATGCTGTGTTAAGTGTAAAAAAGTCCTTAGCCTTTTCCTTGAATCTGAAAACTCCTAGCCCTGCCATTGGAAGTGTTCCCTCATAGCATGCAAGGTTTCCCCAAAGGAAAATTCTTCAGGAGGAGAAGCAGAAGGAATGGAGTCTTCTGCATCGGAATCCTCATAAGGAGAATATGGGCCTTCGTGAGGGTCTGAAATGTCTGAATCATCCGAGGAATAATCTGTAGAGACAGGTTCCGGAGATTCAGTCCTAGGCCTCTTGTCTGGAGGGGGCTGAGAGGCCCTGTCTGGGTGAGGTTGGGATCCTCTGATCAAAGAAATGAGATCCTGGGTGCCTGCTACTGTAGCAGTAAATTCAGTAGCAGATTCAGCAATGCTCTGTGAGGCCTCGGCTATCAGAAGCATGCTTTCGGCCAAAGGAAGAACCGGGGGCTCGGTTTCAGCCGAAACCGAGACATTCGTGGTTGGCCTAACCGTGGTTTCAGTCGAAACCGCGGGCCGCGAATGTCGGTCCTTTTCCTTGCGCTTTTTAGCTAATTGAGTTGTCTGAGTCTCCGACGGCATTTTGTATGCAAAAGCGGGACCAAAAAACTCCTCTGCAAACTCCGACCGACGTCTAAGTGTCCGTTGCTTGAAGGAAGCACAGGCTAGACAAGCTGATACGTCGTGGTCTGGGCCTAAGCAAGGAAGGCAGTAAGAGTGGAAATCCTTATGAGGTATTTGTTTCCCACAAGTTAAACAATTATTTACTTTGTCTGACATCGGCTGAGGCAAGAAAGAGTCCCCAACGGGGTACTTAGCTTTTTAGAAGTCTTCGGTACTAGAAATCTCTGGATCTGACCGACCGGCACTTGCGAACAGCTTCTGCTTCGAGCACCGCGCGGCAAGAAAGACAGAGGAAAATGGCGTCGGCTGATGCCTTTATACCACAGCAGCTATGACGTCGGGTAAAGAGCGACATCAGCCGAGGCCAGACCCAGACTTTGGAATCCGGCCGACCAAAGGGCTGCCTGAGGCAGGACAACCCATATGTTAGGACTGCAGATGCATCCTTGAAGGACATGGAAAGCAGTTTTCCAAGATGAGAACTGTAAGTCTGCTGATGCTGCTGGTTCAAAAGGGGGTAGTGTTAATTTTTCCAGCACAAAATTGAGATCCCATGCAGGCAGAGAGGGTTTCCTTGGAGGTTTTACATTCTTGATCCCTCTTAAAAATTGTCTGAGGAGAGGTGAGAGAAGATAGGAGGATCCATGTTGTACTCTGCTGAAATTGCTGAAGCATGAATCTTAATGGAAGATTAGGACAGGCCATTGTGGAACAGTTCTGCTAAGTATTCTAGGATGTGTGCTATGTTTGCCAGTGTGACATTTGTACCCTTTGATGCGCTCCAAATGAGGAATCTCTTCCATTTAGCTGAGTATGTCTTTCTTGTGGAGGGTCTGCGAGCCTCCAGGATAATGTCCTTGACCCTCCGAGATAAGACAGTTTGGTTTTGTTTTAAGCAATTTTCCAGGCAGTCAGCTGCAGTGTTTTCAAGCTTGGATGCAGGGTCTTGAAGTTGTTCTGCGTTAGAAGTAGAGGCCATAGGGGTAGAGGCCATGAGTTCGTCTGAGACATGCTTCTCAGTAGTGGATACCAGTGCCTTTGGGCCCGCTAC